>NC_133547.1:45961851-46264881 GCF_048773025.1 Camelus bactrianus | reverse complement strand
ATCATCTCTTGCTTTCACAGTCTGAGATGTTCCAAAGAGGCAGAGCCAGCATGTGTCTGGTCTGTTTCTGTACCCCTGGCACCCAGCATGTATTGCTGGACCAGAGAAGGCACCAGCCTAACATTTGCACAAGGAGAAAATGAAAGAGCTTGACCTAGTTTGAGACCTGCTTCAAAGGCTGTTGACGAAGAAGACCTGTCCAGACTGAGGAACACTTGCTAAAGCTTCCCAGCAAGTTCTCTGGGTATTTATCAGACCCCACATTCAAATCTACATGGGACCAGCCAGGAAGAACACATGGGCAGGACCTTGGAGAGCAGCTGGGTTCAATCTTCCTGACCGCTAATGGGAATGATCTTTCAAAAGGCTCTAAGGGACCTAGAGTTCATCCCTAGAATGGCAGAGAAGGAAGAAAATTAGACCAGGAATCAGGAGATGCAGAGAGTTCTTACTCTGCCATCACAGGGCTGTATCACTTTGGAACTCCCAGTTAAGAGCTCAGCTTCCTTATCAGGGAAAAAGGTTGTGGTGTTAGTGGTAAGCTGTGGAGGCCCCCACACATGAGGCTACCTTCCAATCTAAACAAACACGCTGATGCCCGGGCAGGAAGACCATCACAGGACTGTGCCATTTTGAACCAGTAGGAAGACAAAAAGCAGGTAGCTGAAGTGCCTGGTGTCTTGGCAACTTGTGGTTGTGGAACACACTGATTTTCATACGGATGTGAAAAACCTAGCGATAGGTGTTTTGAGAAAACTGCAGCAGTGGGACCGGGATTCACGGTGTAGGAGCTGGGGTTGAATCCCAGTAACATGTATGTGTTTAGGTTTGTGCTACCAAAGAAAACTCCCTTCCCCGACATGAAACAACTTTGAGTTTGAACCACGACTAATGGGCTTACGTTAAGAAGCCCTGTACATAATTACCTGAGTATCAGACAAATGGTTGGGAACACAAATTATTAGGAATGTTATGTTTTAACCCAATAGCTAACTGAGGTTGCTAGGACCTGGTGCCCAGCCACATATGGTCTCTTTACCTGTTCCTCTCAGTTACTAGTGGTGAAGATCTAGGTACATACTTTAAAAATCTAATGAAAGGTCATCATGCTATTTATTTGGCTTTATTTACTAACAACATATAGGCTATATATATAGCATTCCCTTTAACTCAGATGCAGAAAGAACCCTGTACATAAATTTTTGAGTGTGGATAGACTGAATGGATGGATGCTGAGAAAGGAGCAAGGATTAAGCACATTCACGATTATGACAAAACAAGCCCAGCACAGGAAGGTATATGAGCACTGACAGCCTCTGTGTGTTTACTTTTCTCACCTGTGGTATCTTAGAACATTTGCTTGTTCTTTCCTGTCCTTGGAAAACATGGCTTCTCTTTATTTTCTAAGGGGCGCTTGCTCCCAAGTAGTTTTTTGAGAGGCCAGAAGGAAATAAGCTGGTTGATCTGTTTTCAAAACATGTATACAGATAGGGAAACTGGATGCATGAATGTGATGCATTTTAACCTTTTGGTTTAATATAAGAAACCAAGCATTCTTCCCTTTTGCAGAGGTGAATGATTTGTTCAGGAGGATAGCTTGGAAGATTATACCTGGGAATTCAGTGACTGAGGGAAAAATCCATTTAAAGTGAAGCGTAGACTGTAACACGTTAGCACAGTATACTACTGCCTAGGTTAAAAGGGAGCAAGCAAGTGCACCATTCCCTTGGCGGTGACCTCCCTCCTAGTTATATTTTTTTAAAAGCCTGGGAAGAGAGATTGAGACTAGGCATGGCAGCCTCAGAAGGCAGTAGAAAAAACCAGCCGCTCAGTGCAAGTTAATGGGCACATTCCCGGCAAGCCAGCAGAGAGGCAGGACTCGAGGCCCACATGCCCCGGCGTTCCCCTGATAGAACTCTACAGCCTTAAAGTGCTTCAGTGAAAACAGAACAAAGAGACTTATGAAGATAGGAGGCGGGCAGGAAACGATATTTGCAGATGGAAGCCTTTCAACAGAGCAAAGCAATTGGCACTCAGACATCTTCCACAGTCTGGAAGGTCAAGCCTTTGTTGTTTTTCTGAAACCAGCTGCTCACTCGCCCGGGCCCTGTCTCCAGCAGAAACCTGACAGGCTCCCTCCCTAGGAATCCATGACAGATGCGCTGGCCCAAGTCACCCTCTGAAAAAAATCACTAGGTAATAAGATTTTAGTTTTTTTCATGAAATGAAATTAGAATTTAAGACTGGAGGGGGAATGTGACCAGCTAACACCTAACCGTTCTAGCCCTGCAGTCAAACGGCCGTACCTGTGCGGACAAATGCACCGCTGTCACGCAGGGAAATGTGGGAGGAGTCCAAGTCTTTCTACCAGAATAGAGGAGACCCCAGTACCTTGGTGCTCTCTCTCATGTCATCAAAAAGCTCCACCTTGAAGCACTGGCCGTTAAGGGAGACAGAGGCAGCCGGCTCTGCATCACGGAGCTCGGACAAGGTCAAGGCGCTGAGCTGCTCCTCCAGGGAAAGGACCAGGCCTTCGTTCTTCAGTTCTGTTGGATCCAGGGCCTGGGCACAGTCAGACAGGGGACACAGTGGATGGGGAGCTGAGGCCACGAGCCATGGGACGTGCCAGCGGAGTGCTGACTGCTTAATATATCACACAGCAAAATGTCTCGTGACTTACCAACAGTGTCTCCACAGGTAAACCATGATTGAAATGTAATCTGGCAAGTTTTTTCACCAGATCAAAAATAAATCAAATAATGGAAGTTTTTAGAGACTTGTCAGACAGATTACAAGAGCGTTCTGTTTTCCCCAGCTGGAATGGTACAGTTAATTAAGCTACTGATCATCAAGATACAATTTACCTCCTAAAAAGAGATGCATTATTGCAGCTCCTCAAAAGAATAACATACTTCAATAAAAAAATTTATTAATAAAGAAAATATTTTCAAATACTAAGAGTAGTTTTTTCTGTTCATTATAAAACAGTATGCTTATTACAGAAAATTTGGGAAAGTTCAGAAGAGTATAAAGAAAATAAGAATCCTTGATAATCAAGGAGAAAATAACTGTTAACTGCCAAGAAAAAAAAAGAGTAACAGATTCCTCTTAACTACAGATGTGCCTCTATCCAATGTAATGGCAACTTTTCCAATTGTATAAATACTTGAGTTTTCACAACTAGATTTAAAACTAGTAACTAAATTAGCTTTATGGCATCTTAAAATAACCAAAGTATTCATAAAGTGGTTTCTTTCTTAACAAAATGCCACTTTCTATTCTAAAATAAAGCTTATTGAAAATAAGACAAATAAAAAACTGTTCTCAACATCATGGGAATTATCTCAAGATCGATAAAGGTTAATATAAAATAAAGTAACATAAACAAGTCTCTTCTTTTCTGCCCCACCAAAAGCCAGAAACACCCCCAAGTGGCATTTCCCTTGCTCCAGCAGACTGTCCCGGTTGCAGGAGGTGGAGGTGGACTTGCCCGCAGCCCGACTGGGGCCCCACACACAGGGCTTCACTTACCGACTTCAGTAAAGAAAGATGACAGCAGCACTGGCGGAGTCTCAGCAGCTGTGACAGGATGTGGACGGTGCTGGATGTCTGAGAGTCTGCGGACACGGAGGCACCAGGCCCACTGGACCCGAACTCCTGGGCCACTGCCAAGAAGGGACACAGGTGCGGGAAACGCGCAGGGTTTAAATCAGAAATATGGGGAAGACCCGTGAATGCAATGAGGCGACTTTAAACGTCTATGATCTGAGACTCAACAACACAGTTCTAACTCACTTCTCTACCAATGAAGCCAAATGAAATATGGTTTTCTTTCTAGTCTTACCTGTGTTTTAATAAAACAGATGTCAAAAGTGACTAAAAAGAAGTTTAGATCACCAGGTCTGGTGCTTACGGATCAGTATATTTTCCTTTGGTTTGAGGTCCCTAGGTCAAGTCTCTGAGATCAAGAATTCACGACCCTTGGGGAGTGGGTATAGAAAAGGGGGGAGGGTGGGCATAGCTCAGTGGTGGAGCACATGCTCAGCACGCAAGAGGTCCTAGTTTCAATCCCTAGTACCTCCATTAAAAAAAAAAAGAATTCACGACCCCATTTCTAGAATTTACCAAATCTGAACCTACATTTCCATTAATTACATGTCCTTCTGAGTGCCCCACTGCTCACCTCTCATGAACGGGTTATCAGGGCTTCTTCCAGGTTCCTTGTCCCCTCTTTCATGTCTTTTTAGGTAGGACTGCAGAGCTGACCTGCCTCAGATCACGAAAGAAAATGCTCATGTAACGTTTGCTATGACCAAATAGGTTTATAGTGGTCACTGCTTAACCGTGCCTGCAGTGGGACCTTGAAAAATTACAAAAGTGGACTTGTTAAATGAAGTCAGCCTCATAGCAAGCATGGCCACATGTAATTTAAAAAAAACCTTAAAAGCCAAATTGTTCAAAAATAATAACTACTAACAAATACATTAATGTTATAAAATATTAGTATTGTATTTAATATTAATATGTAACATAGTAATATATTATTAACTAGTATGGATAATCTATATTATTTATTAATTTTTATAACTTATTATATTTACTTTAAAATATAAGATATACAAAGAGAAGAAGCCTACTCACACTGGAAGTGAGAGGTACCAAGTAGGAGAACATAAATCTTGAATTCAGGGAAGGATGAGAGTTTTAGAGAAAGTGCAAAGAACGGATGACAATTAGGATTACCAAGCAGTTTTTGTTAAAGTTTCAGTAAGAGGCTGGATAACAGGTCAAAGGTCAAAGAGATATGCTTTCCTCATATGGCCCCATGAGGGCCAGAAAGACCTCGCGTACAGTGACCACAGCCTAGAACTTCTAAGCAAGGAAGCCAATGAGGAGCAGGTTTGATGGGAGACAAAGGTGAGCTGGGGAGGGGGTAAGGAGAGAAAAAGGGGGATTTAAAAAAAAAAAGAAACACAGATAGCCAACTTATCAGTAATACCACAACTGCAGTTTGAGGAACCTTGACCCTTGACGCACTCCCAAGCAAGAACAAGAATGAAACAAGAGACGTGAGAAGGTGCTTCTTCACTGCACACACCTTGATCTTGCAAAAAGGACACTGTAAACTGTCTCTTCATCTTCAGAAAGCTTTAAATGGTGCAACTGAAATTTCCGCTGGGGCAGCACCACCTGGGGGAGTGAAAGAGACGGCAGCCGGGATGAAGTCATACAACTCAACTGAGTATCACAGAGTCTGCTCCCTAGGGCTGACCCTGGAAATCTGGTCAAGCCCTGGACAGCGGCTCCCACCCTTCCCTGACAACAGGACCGCTCTAACACACGGCACAACAGGACTGCTGTGACTCCAGGTGTGGGACAGCGGCCCGAGGGCCTCCTCGCAGGAAAATGGAAGACTCAGAGGTTCCCAAAGCAGAGCAGACAGCTGTTCAAGCCGAGACCAGGACATGGTCCCTCTCCTTCTCGGCCTCCCCCAGGGACAGGTCTCATGGGATTACCAAGGGCCTGCCGGTGGAGTCCAGCTGGTCTTTTGTTCTCCTCAGCAAAAGGCTCTTTGTTAAAATATTTAACCTTTCTCCTCCTTTCTTTGAACCATTGTCAACCTGACTCCGCCACAGATTGAAGTCATCAAACGGAGAACAACGGAGAAATCTATTTTGTTGAGGAGGAAGGACAGAGAAGAGAAATGAAGATTAGGAGGATGGAGGAAAAGTTCAAAGACAGGCATAGATGAAAAGCAGATCAGATTTTACATGTCATCCAATCACCTTTAAAAGCGAATTTCATAGCAAAGCTCTGCTAGACGGAGCAAAGGGATCCAAGTCAATAACCACATTATAAAACCACATTATAAAAATGTAGATTTGCCCATTAATGGTGTTTGTATCATTACAACAGGACATATAACTGATAGCCAGAATTCATTCCCAAAATTTCAAAGGCTAGTTAAGAAGTTTTATATCCTCTTATGAGCTGACTTGAATAAAAGCAAGTATTTTAAAATCAGCATTCTTTTCTGTTGGCTTCACATAAATTGTAGTCTTGACCCCAGGCCATAGGTTTTAAGGCCGAAATAGCCCAAAACATTCCCTGGACTGAAGAAAGATGACTTTTGTTTCTTTTAATTTAATCAGACCTATACTTTCCCATATAGAGGGGCTGGATGTAATCAAAGTCCTCTATCAGCCAGTCAACCAACAGATTATTTTCTCATAAATATTAATTCTTTTGCCCTTTAAAGGTTGATAGGCTTGCCATCTGCTACACAAGATAATGTGGTACACACTGGAGCTTTATCATGAGATATGAAATAATTATGAAGGGTTCCCGACCAGGTTCACATTTACATAACCCCAAAGAGTTAACTTACTTCAGCAGTGAATACATGTCCAGCAAGTTGTTCTGAATGGGGGTCCCGGTGACAGCCCAGCGGGCTTGGGCTTGGAGCTTGCACACGGCTATGGAAGTCTGCACTCGGGGATTCTTAACGTTGTGAGCTTCATCCAATACGATTCGAGCCCAGACTACTCGAAGCAAGGGTGACGAGATACCCTGGAAGAAAGACACGTGAAATCCAACAAGAGCACGGGGAAAACGTGCATGTCTTCAAGAAGACAAGGGGAAACAACAGGCAGGTATCGGAGACACATCCTTACCTTCAAGTTTGATGGCTTAGGTCAAGTACGCTGAAATAAGAACTAAGCTTAAGAAACCAAGAGTAGAAACTCCAATGAGTACAAATAAACAACTCACTTGAGGTCCCAGTCCTTGAACATAAGATGCTTAAGGGTAACCTGTTTTCTAATTTAGGTTTTCTGTATTCTTCTAGCTCACTTTTGAGCAATGGCCACGGGTCAGGGATACACTGTTGTGCCTGCAAATTCACTCAACCGATAAAAGTATTTACTAAATTTTTCTAAGCTTCTAAAAATTTACTAAAAGTCTACTTTTATATGTAAGATACTAAGCCAGACACAAAGAACAATTCCTACCCTCAAGGAGCTCACAATCTAGCTGTGGAGAGAAAACAAAGTAAGCATAAAGATAATGACAACACAGTGCATGTATGGAAAGTCCCACTGGATAAGTCAACACAGAACAGTAGGAAACTATGGTTACCAAAGGTACAAAGAGGGGGAGGGATAAATTAGGAGTTTGAGATCAACATATATACGCTACTATACATAAAATAGATAAACAAAGACCTATTCTATAGCTCAGAGAACTGTATTCAATTCAACTATATACAATGAAATGTCATGGAAAAGAAACTGAAAAAAAAATATATATGTATGTATGTATATGTATAACTGAATCGCTTTGCTGTACACCTGAAACTAACATTGTAAATCAACTACACTTCAACAAAAAATAAAAAACAAAACAAAACAGTCCAATATAGAACAGTGAGAATCTAGTCAGTCTTGTTCCCTGCTGCATCCCTAAGACCTGAGTAGTGTCTGGCATGTATTAGGTAATTCAGTATTTGTGGAATTGATGGAGTGCCAGGACATAAGTAAGCACAAGGTGCTAGGAGATGCACTTGACCAGAGGGGGAGGCAAAGCATTCTACTGAGAGGAGAACAAAGGCACAAAGGCACGGCAGGGTGTGGAGCGAAGCACCCTGCCCCCAACCCCCGGGTAAGGCTGAGTATGAGGCTCCCCAGGAAGGGCTGGGGTGTAGGAGATGGGGGACACTCAGGTAGGGCAAGAGCATAAAAGGCCTAACATATCATTTGAAAGAATTAGGGTTTTAGCCTGACAGCTATGAGGAACTATTGAGGAATCTGAAAAGTTAATACATGTAAGACGGCAGAATCGGTCAGGAGATGGAGAAGCATGCCAGAGCTCTCCCCAAGCACACAAATCTGGAATATCCTTTGTACTAAAAATAAAAGCATATGCAAAAGAGCAGCTCTTGGAACAACTCTGTATTTCCAGGGGAAGCACACAAGAGCTGTGCAATAAAGCCTCTGCAATACATAACTGAGACTACCCTGCACGCAGCAACAAACGCTTGGGTTTTTTTTTTCTGATTATTGTTTAGCCTCTGCCCATTGTAGGCTTATTATTTGCAACCCCTTTTCCCGGGAGGTGGAGGATGGCAGGGAATAATGGCTTAATACCAAAATACTAGTGCTAAAATACTCGTCCTAACACTAAATTTAAAACACATCCTGAGAGTAGACCCCAAAGACTCTCAATGGAAAATTGCAACAAGGGAGGCTCTCCTATATTCATGTGATGATTACCACCACACCTACAATGTAGTTGTCATTAGTTCTAAAAACACAGCTAAATACTGTACCAAGTCTCCACCTTTATCGCTGAGGAGGTTGTCTAGAGTAAAAGAGAAGGGTCAGAGGGAAGAACTCTTTGCTTCCATCAGTAAAACAGCTCGACATTCATGACCTTCTGGGAGGAGGGCACCTTTGCCATCTCTGATGCTGTGAAAAGACTCCTGTTAACCGGTCTTGTGGTTCCAACTCTGCTTCCCTGGCAGCCAGCCCCCCCGCCTCACCTCCACACTGAGGTTTGCACCTGGGACCTCTCCCTCTTGCTTCTTCGTGGGAATCTCCTTGGCTAGAAGGCTGTAGGTAGTGATCACAATGTCATACGTAGAGAGGCTGCATAGATATAACACAAAGCAAACGGTAAACGATCCCTCCATGACACGGACAAGGAAAGGCAGAGTTGATTCCTTTACAAAAATTCCTGCGGCTGGAAGGACAGACAGCAGAATTCATCAATTTATGTCCTTAATTCACACACACACACATGACTCTGGAGAGGTCAATTTTATACACTTGGCTTCCTATGTCTGACCACTGATCATTTTTACAATCTACTCACTACAGCTAAAACAGCCTCCCTCTTCCCATCCAGGTCAGAAAGGATAACCTTTAGCAGGTGTCCTATTATGCTTGATATGATCTGGCAAGAACAGAAAGTCAGGTAGGGTTGGAAGTTAATATTCAGAAATGATTTGACACGGATGACACTAAAGTCCCAAGGAAGTAAGAAACCCTCAAGGCACAGCTCATCTTCCATCAGTGATACTTTCTCCTGACTGTTTTGTGACAGACTTGTGAAAACCCATTTAGCTAGCTTTGACATTTGGGCATAAAATACACATTGTACACTTTCAGCTTACCTCATCTACACTCATTTCTTCTTTCTTTTTTTTTATTCAAGTATAGTTGATGTGTAACATTATATAAGTTACAAGTATACAATATAGTGATTCACAATTTTTAAACATTATAATCCATTTATAGTTATTATAAAATATTGGGTATATTCCCTGTGTGTACAATATATCCTTGTAGCTTATTTTAGACATAATAGTTTGTACCTTTTAATTCCCTACCCCATTACTTCCCCTCCCCGCTTGCCTACACTCTTTACATGTCAAGATTCTTAGCAAAAAGCACAAATCTTTTTCCAAGAAAGTTTAATATCATGCACCTCAGAGAAGTTCAATACTTTTGTAAAAATGACATGCCTGGGTGGGGGGTAGAGCTCAGTGGTAGAGTGCGTGCTGAGCATGCACAGGATCCTGGGTTCAATCCCCAGTACTTCTGCTAAAATAAAGAAACAAACCTAATCCTCCCCAAAAATAACCCACCAAAATGATATGCTTAATTTGGAAAGGCAGCAAATGTCTACAGGTTGCCTTAGCAGCATGGAAAGAAGTACAATTGTGAGTGATTCCAATCAGTCAGCTGGTGCATTCTGAACACCTAACCCAGTATGATCAAAGCGCAAATCAAGTAAGATGCAATTTACTTCTAAATAAAAATCTAGGGCAAAGGCAGGTCCCTTACAGTACTCAGTGCCAGAGAAGGCATGCAGGACAGCCACCGCGACCCTGATACCTTCCGTCTGCTGAAATGACTACCAGTCACCAGAGGTGATTTGGTGTAAGCCTGAAGGTCACCAGTTTGGCAATGTACCCCTGAGAGACAATTGCCCTGTTCTTTAGGATATAAAATATCCACGTCAGAGGCTGGGGAGAGAGATCAGAGCCAGAAACAACTTAGCTCTTGACTCAGTCAGCAAGTGTTCCACCCAGACCACCTTATCACAATTAGGAACGAAAAACAAGTCCTTTTAAACCAAAAGACAAAGACTAGAACTAAAATCACCTTTTGAAAAAGCATTTTCTTTCCTACTTCCTGATCAAACCCCTTCAGGAATTCAGGAATTGAATCTAAAACTTCTTAGATGGCTCATATATGAAAAATATAGCCATAAAAATATAACCAGACTATATCACCTAATTATTAATACTGTGCCAAGATGCTTGGCAAGACTAAGCTGGTTCCTTTCACACTAATAGACAGAGAATGTGAATTTGGAATCAGAAATTCAGCAATTGTGAAATAACCATGACATAGCCCCTTTTACCAGGGGAATGCTGCTGCCCCCTGGCGGACTATGCAGGCATCTCAGGCTGACTCACGCAGCAGCTTACTGAGGACAGTGACAAGGATATAGCAACAGAACATCATTCCCATCTCACAAGACGCATGTCTCAGCACAGGTCTGGTGATGAGCATGCCTTTGATCTTCACAAATACCATTAGCCCTGACTAAATGAAATGCCCAGGAGAGCAGGTGAGGTCAGTATGGCCCCTTAAGCCAAGCCACTGAGCACCGCACACTGACTGCAGTATTTCTGCACTTACACTTTTGCACGTTTATCCCGGTTTGGCCCATGATAGAGATAAACTCTTAGTTTGCTGTTGCTCACACGTTTCTCCACCTCATTTTTCCAGTGATGGATCAGAGAAGCGGGACAGATGATTAGTGTTCCGTGGGAAGCGAACTCAGAGGAGTCTTGGGAGGGGGGAAAAAAATCAACACCTAGTTACACTCATTGAATAGCTTTAACTTCTCAAAGGCATTATCTCTTTCCCTTGCCTGACTTTTATCCCTTCAATTGATATTTTTAACAGCTGCTGCTCTTATTTGTACACATAGCTTACACAGGCATACCTCAGAGATATCACGGGTTTGGTTCCAGACCACGGCAATAAAGTGCGTATCACAATAAAGCGAGCCACACGAACTTTTTGGTTTCCCAGGACATTATAAAAGTTATGCTTACACTACACTATAGTCGTTAAGTGTGCAACAGCATTCATTTCTTTATAAAAAAAAAAAACCTTTATTTAAAAATACTTTATTGCTAAAAAATGCTAACATCATCTGAGCCTTCAGCAAGTCATAATCTTTTTACTGGTGGAGGGTTTGAAATACTTTGAGAATTACTAACATGTGACACGGAGACAAAAAGTGAGCAAATGTTGTTGGAAAAATGGCGCCGGTAGATTTGCTTGACACAGGGTTGCCACAAACCCTCAAATTGTAAAAACTGCAATATATGTGAAATGCAATAAAGCAAAGTGCATTAAAATGAGGGTCTGCCTGAAGTAGAATAGAAAATGAAAGAGACGATCTTTTAATTCAAAACACTTAATTATTTCTTTATGTGCCCCTATAAACGTGTCAGACAGAGAGAGGCTAAATAAAGATGGAGAAGACAGTGGGGAATACATGACCTCAGTTTAAAAAAAAAACAGTGCACTCTCACAGTGGCCAGAAGGCAGAAGCTGGATGGATTTCCTAACTTGCCCTGAGTTGATTCATTACGGGAGAGTATTATTACTTTTCTCTGAAAAGCATAACATAATTACAGTTCCATTAAAGTGTTAGTACAAAACCCCCTAAGAGAAGCAAACGTGACTCTGGAACCAGTTAGTGATGGAGTATTTGGCCCCTGTACCCTCATCCTCCGTGCGTGTGTATGTGCACACATGTGCTGTTACTCCACACAGGGACACAGGGTCCAGCTGTAACCATGATCCCTAGAGGCCCCGAGGGCAGAGAGCCACAGATTTTTTCACTGTCTAACCAACTGAGAAACGTATTTTGTACACAGCAACTTACATGTGGCATTGTCTATGCATAATATATAGGACCTTTAAGGTACTTATACAGTTATCACATTTTAAAAACGGCAGCTGATTAAGAGAAATTGTCTAGAATCTGGAAACTCCTGGAATTTCAGAAATGTGGAAAACAACATCTGCTGTGTGGATAAAATCTGAGTTTGTGACAGATCTTTCTTCAAAAAATAATATATTAACTAATTTGGATCTACCCTGTAGTTACACTCTCAACATTAACAGAAACACTCACTAGGTTTAAACTAAGTTTTCTAGAGCCTTAGCTTTCTTCATAAAATTGTTTCTAATCACAGATCGAGCTAAGCTTACATTAAGAGGGAAAAAAATGATCACTTACAGCTGGCGTATCCAGCAGCAGAAAGGATACCACAGGAAAGTAGTCTGATACTAGTTTTCCAGCAAGTTAATTAAACATGACCAAAGGAATCCCTTCATGGCTGAAAACCTTCCACCCTCCACTGCCTCACAGGATCTAGAAAACAGCAGGCTAGCAAGGGACATCTGAATACCATTTTTAGAAAGCCAAGTCAAAGCTGTTTTTTTGTCCTTTTCTTCATCTTTCTCCTGATTCTTCTGGGTCAGGATGAGTGCAATCATGGTCAGGGTTTTTCCTAATCCCATATCATCCGCTGGAAAATAAAAACAAAAATAGGGGAGGTCAAAGGTCTTAGGGCAAAGATGCAGCTCAGCCCCCAGAGAAGCAGCCCCAGGCAGACGTCAGTGACCCTTGTCCTCTGCTGTTAGCACCATTCCAGTCTCTATTCTGCGCCTCCTCTAAGGAAGCCTTTGTCTTTCTTACTGAAATGAACACTAAGACATTTACTCTGACTTTTAGAAAATGTAAAACTCATTATTTAGACCTTACCTAGTCGCCGTGCTATGTTGTTACTTATCTAACACATTCATTGCTATCTACCTCCGTTTGATGCTGCTGCCCCGTCTTTTTCTTTACTACCTGCCAAAGCAAAAAGGGCCAGCAGATATATCCTACCACCCACTTTACTACCAGACTTCTAGAGTTAGTGTTAACCCAAGACAGTCCTCCATCCCCTTAACTTACTCATTAAAGAAGGAAATAAACGAGCCTTTCTTGGGTATCACCATTGTGCCAGTTACTGTGCTTACCTAATTTACTATTTATACCCTATCAAATATTATTATTCTCTTTCTAACAGTTTAAA
This sequence comes from Camelus bactrianus, assembly GCF_048773025.1. Classification (NCBI taxonomy): domain Eukaryota; kingdom Metazoa; phylum Chordata; class Mammalia; order Artiodactyla; family Camelidae; genus Camelus; species Camelus bactrianus. Next base: position 46,251,707 of record NC_133547.1, on the reverse strand, counting down.
TAATCATTCTGATATGAGCAGAAGTAAAATGTCACAGCAAGGGCTCTAGTTCAAATTCGGGCCCTGCCACTGTCCACAGACTTAACACAGCAGCCGACTGCTCTCCCTTAAAAGGCCAGCTTACCGGGCTGGGCCTTGGCTGGCATGTGGGAACTCAGGTTTCAGGAGGGCTCCCCTCATTCCCACAGCTGGTAAGAGGGCTCACTGTACCTAAACTGCCTGTACCAATAGTACGGTTTACTCTGAACACCTGCATTCCTTCTGGGAGTCTGGAATTTCAGTCCCCACCAGGCTGAAGCTGCCTATGTGACCAGCCCCCACTAAAAACTTTGGGGATCAAATCTCTAACCAGCTTCCCTGGTTGGCAACGCGTCACATGTGTTGCCACAGGTCCCTGCTGGGAGAATTAAGTACCCGCTGTGACTCCACTGGGAAAGGCCTCTGGAATCTGCACCTGGCTTCCCCTGGACTTTGCCCCCTGTGTCTTTTTCCTTTGCTGATTGTGATTTATAATGAATCAAAATAATTCAATTTATTTTACTGTAATAAATTACAGTTGTGAATATGGCTATATGGTGTGCATCTGAGCAAATCACCCAAACCGGAGGTGGTCTTGGGGACTCAGACACAGACACCTTCTAGCGATACTGGACATCTGTCATGTTTTCTGGAAGTTGAGCACCTTGGAAAATTTTAGGTTGACGAGTCCCCAGAGCAGAGACTGGAAAACTGGCTTCCTGCCTCACCTGCAGCTAAGGCACCAACAGAACCACCGGGCTGTACAGACCACAGACACTCACACTGGTCTTCGATTCAGATGTGAGCAACATCAGAAAAGAGGCTTCCTGTGAAATGCTTTCTGCAGGAAGTGGGGGAGACAAGTGTCTCACTTTGGGGTGGCAGTGCTTTCCTCTGCTGCTCCATGGACCAAAGCAGCTGTGACAGTTCCCACAGGACACTCTGTTTGTGACTTAGCTTTGGCCATTGCTCCCAGAAGTCTGGCCTCCAGCCTGGCCCTCCACATCTCCCAGAGAATCCATGGGCCCCCTCTGCCTCATCAGCCAGTCAGCTTCCACTGCCTGCAACCAAGACCTGGCTGATCGCAGGGCTGTGTACCCTTGAGCACATGACTTAAGCTTCCCGCACCGCCGTTTCCTCATCTGTCAGATGGGGTGTTAGAGTATGACCCACAGAGTTGTCGAGGCTCAAAAGAAGCAATGCAGCAGAACTTTTGCTGGCTCTTATCCTCACACCAGACTCACCCAGAATTCCTCCTCGTGGCTTCTGACTTTCCCGCCACAGCAACCAGGCTAATGCTTGCTTCTGGTGCAGCAGCAAAGGGACCTGACGACGGTAACAACCGGAAGTTAGGTATAAATGCTGGAGGAGAGGCTCTACTGGAGCCTGGCTACGTGGATTCCATGCCCCACTGTTACTTTCTGTAAATGACCCTCCCAATACTCTTGTTGCCACATAAGTCGCTCTTTTCATCTTGGAAGCCCTGGACTCCACCCTCTCACCGCGGGTAACCACACGTCCTGGTCTGCCCAGGACAGTTGTCATTTCTACCAATCATCCAGCATGCCTGTCTAGAGCCGCCCCTCTCCCCGTCAGGTGAGAGTCCTGGTTTGTCTGCTCAGTCAGCCCAAGTCAGTTCCTACTGCTTGCAGCCAAGACCTCTGACGGGTCACCCTACTTTCACCGGCTTTTCCTCATAATCTCCTAACTATGACTCTCCGCTCTGTAGGCAATGTCCCAGTCTGCACTGCTAGTCATAAATTAATAGCCCTTTAACTGGGGTTCCCCCATCGCGTCTTTCCTTACTCCAGTTTATCTTGTACTCTGTGACATAAATAACCCTCATAAAACATCCTTGCTCAAAATTCTGCAGTGATTCCATAATATCTCTTCAGCTATTCCAATCTAAGTTCCCTGGCCAATGCCAGGCCCCACAGTGAGGGACTCCGCCTGCTTAGCTATGTCACGTGCTGCTCCCAGCTCAGGGACTGATGTCACTTGATCATCCCTTACTAATACCAACCTCTGTAACTTCCCTCCGACCTCCACCCCCTCTAACTGGAGTGTTTGGTTTCTATCCCCTCTATCTTTAAGCTTCCATTTTCTTTAAGGCACAAATGATTGTTGACTTAAAGAGTATTTTTCCCTTTATTTCAAATCCCTTTTGTACTCTGTCTGCAGTCTGTAGCACGTGATACCACACATTCTCTGTCTGTCATAAGTCATTTTCTAACTGTCTTACAAATGTTTCTTGTACACACACTTTCACCCCAACTAGTTCATGTAGTGCAACAACTTTGCATCCGTGGGGCACCTACCAAAGCTCAGCAAATGGATCTGTTACTGCTCTGGACATAAGTAACTTTACAACTTCATGAAAAAGCAAAGTGTTTACTATATACAAAAAAGATAAACAACAAGGTCCTACTGTAGAGCACAGGGAACTCTATTCACTATCTTGTAATAACCTATAATGAAAAAGAATATGAAAAGGAAGATAAATGTGAATTACTATGCTGTATACCAGAAAGTAATGCAACATTGCAAATCGACTATACTTCAATTAAAAAAAAAGTGTTGTTTTTTCTTCTCACTGCTAAGCAGAGAAAAAGAAGATACCGTGAGGGAAGCCACTCCATGTCACCTATAGAAAGGGTACATTACAGTGACACTCTGGTGGGTGCGTTCACAGCAGCTGGCCCCCCTCCTTGTGGGCGCTGGGACTCTGCTACCGGACCCTCTGCCTGGGGGCCTTCCTGGCTCACCTTCAACCCAGCTGGATCCTCTGCCACCACTGTCTCCCCAGGACGCGACTCAAGTGACCGATGCAGCTCATCAATGGCCTCGCTTGTGATCTTCCATACCGCATGGAGGCGATCTTGGTTCATAGGGCCTGCATACAAATAGAGGTTACCTAAAGGTGTTGCAAGGATTACGTTCTGGCCAGCGCTGCAAAAAGGCAATTCATTATTTGCCAAGTGATGCACCTGTATGGTCTAAAAATTCTTGTCTCTGGATTCTCCTAGACTCACAGACTCCTTTATCCCAACTGCCTATTTGTCTGTCTGGTTTTTTTTTTTTTCAAATCACATTAACAGGAGCTCTAGTAAAGGATACACCATTAGAAAGTAGAAGTTAAAAAAAAAAAGATAACCCCTAATATTTTTGGTATTTCCTTTTCAGTTTTGAAGAGGTGGCAGAGACCAAGATAATGCCATCAGAATTTTAGGAAGAAAAGATCCCTAGAGTTGGATGCAAAGAAGAAAAGCCAGCAATAGAAGAGCCAGAAGTCTGCTGAGGTCTAGGCAGACGGGGGGAGACGACCCCGAAGCGCACGTCCCGAGCTGCCTGTGCTGTACCACTCACCCTCCCCTACACAGAGCGCTTCTCCTGAAGTCAGTTCATAAACACAAGCACCTTAGCTGGCTGCAAGTTTAAGAATGAAGTATCCAAGAGGTTTCTATACAAACAAAAATGAACCACTTAAATATCAAAATGTTTTTAAATGAAAAGCTATTTTAATGGAATTCTTTCCAAAACATGCTACATACCATCTGACCTTAATAATCTATTGTAATTTAATTTTTCTCTAGGCGACTGGGTCACTGTGGTGATTACTGAATGAGGCTGTGACACAACAATGTTCTCCAAATAGTCCTGAGTGGCCACTGCTGTGCCCCTGGGCCAGGCAGAGGGCCCTTCGCTTCACCTGGCACCATGTCTATTCCTCACCCCCTTGCTGACCACTGCTCTTCAACCATCTCCCCTCCCTTCCTTCTCTGCACTTTCTTTCCTTTTCCCTCTCTACGTCTCAAGCAGCACTTGGGAGAAAAATGGCTGCAGCCTTTCTAGTCACTGCTGCCAGCCCACCCGAGCTCCTGTCTCCTCATCGGCAAACCAAACGGTCATATGATGTATCTGAGGCTCTACCTGGGATCTTCATTCTGCAGTTATTTCTGAATTCATTGTTTTCTGCAGAGTTGAGATGAAAACACTCATTTAAATAGAGTGTTACTAATCCCCAACTCCTAACTTATCCCTCCCAGCTCTTTCCCCTTTGGTAACCATAAATTTGTTTTCTATGTCTGTGACTCTGTTTCTGTTTTTTAGGTAAGTTCATTTATACCACTTTTCAGATTCCACATATAAGTGATACCATATGCTGTTTGTCTTTCTCTGTATGACTTACTCCACTTATTTTGATCATCATCTCTAGGTCCACCCATGTTGCTGCAAATGGCATGATTTCATTCTTTTTATGGCTGAGTAATATTTCATTGTGTGTTTATATATATATATAAAAATAACTGAATCACTATGCTGTAAACCAGAAAGTAACACAGCATTGTAAATCAACTATATTTCAATATAAAAACCCCAATAAATAAATAAATAGGACTTCACAGCTCTCTGTGAGTCTACTGGGCATCAGGTTCATTCACATACTCCTCACTCTGCATCAGTGCACACAAACACACACACACAGAACACAAACGTGTCGGCTGGTCTGCCTACCTCATCACAATGTGAGTTCCAGTTTTCACTTACAAATATTTACTGGATGACTCCTGTGCACCAGCCAGCGGGCTGAATGACCAGGGACCGAGAACACGGCAGATATGGTCTCTGCCCTCACAGAGATCTAACTGACGCTGCGTAAGAACTCGGCTGAGCATCACGAGCTCTCTGACACGGGCAGCTCAGGATGACTTCTCCCTGCGCACGGGCACAAAGGCACCTACGAGGCAGCATGTAACTCGCAGGCAGAGCTGTTCCCACTGGGGCCAGCACCTTGGGTCTCACCTCCACCGCACTGACCAGATCCTCCAGCAGCCTCCTGGCGGGCAGCCTTTAGTCCTAGAGGACCCAGCTGGAGATCTTGGGCCTGCAGGGGCTGGGGAGGCACCATGTGGGGAGGGTCAGTGGTCGTTTTGGTGAAGTTACTCTGTTGTGGCACCTGGGTGTTACTCGTCTCGTTAGGGCCTGCTCAAAAAACAAGGGGAGAAGAGGTTAAATTTCTGAAAAGTGAAGGAATTCTATGCATGAGGGAGGTGAGGTTGCGAGAGGGTGGGGTCACTATTCCAACGAGCGGGGGAAGGCTCTTCCTGGAGAGCGTAGCATTTAAGCTGTTTCTGAAACAACGGGAAAAAGAGTTGAGTCCACAGGAAATGGGAGAAAGTTTTTATAAATCACAGGTATAACTTATAAGAAGGTTCAGAAACATGTAGTAAAATGGAAAAGGTGAATGAGTCCACATATCCTTTATTGAAATGGCTTCTCAAATGTCTCGTGAAGCTCACGCAAACCCCAAGTTCTGGGGCAGCACCCCTTTTACCTCGCTCTGGGGAGAGGGCCAGGGCGCTGAGTGCGTCCTCCAAGTCCTGAATTTGCTTGAACAACTTCTGACCCTTGTCTGGAAGAGCCTGGATGTTCACCGACGCCAACGTGCTCTGGAAAACAGATCCTATAAAGTGGACGGCTCCTCTCAAGTTGTTAGAAAGACAGTTTCAGATCAGATTAAAACAGCCTAAAATGCTAGAACTCTAAAATCACGGTCTTTTAACCATATGTATGAAAACCTGAATCTTTTTTTCTTTTTCAAACGCAGCTCACTTACCAATCCTGAAAATATAAACATAGAAAAAGGCAGAAACTAGACATCCACCTATGAAACCTTTCTCACGTTAATATATCTGGCGTGTTTGTGATGTCCCTTAATCTGCTTACAGCAAGCAACATGCTGACCTTACAAACAAGACATAGATCAGCAGTAGTTACCTTCTTCTGTTTCAGTTGTGTTGTGAGGTACACACGTTGGGCCGCTGGGTCTGAAGGTTCTCCCTTCTTGGAAACACCCAAGACAGTGTTTCTCTGCACGCTTTGACCAGGGAATTTAAGATTCTCCTTCCTCTGCGAGTCTGGAGTCAGGTCAAAGAGCAAGGGGCTCCCCGGCTTAGAGGACACGGAAACAGCGTCATCTTCCTTGCTGTCACTGCTAGTGTCAGCATCTGGCCTCTCCCCCCGGGGACGCCCTGCGGCCGGTGGTGCAGGCTGAGGGGCTGGTTCCTTCGGAGCAGACACATCGCGGGTCTCCGACGGCGCCGGACAATGGCCCTGGGGCGGCCTCCTCTGGAGGGTCTGCGCGCTTGGGTCGTCCTTCGCCCTTGTTTCTCTAGCCTCCCAGGTCTTGGGGTGCTCCTTGCTGAGTTGTCCCCCAAGCAGGGGCTGGCTTACTGGGTCGTGATGGTGAACAATTCGAGGCCTGGCTTCCTTTTCCCTCAGAGGTTCTGATTCTTTTTGGGCGTAATGACTCTCCCCATCTGACTCCAGAGGAGACACAGACGGCTTTCTCGGCTCACTCCCATGGACCTGTCTGGACTGAACTTCTAAAAGGTTTCTTTCATGGGTCCCTTCAGTCTCCTTTGCTTCACCCCGAAACACCGTTTTCTCCCCTTGCGGCTTCTCCTGAACTACAGGTTGCTTTTCCTTTACCGCCAGGCCAGGTGAGAGATCTTTCTCCCTCCAGCAGTTAGATTCAGGCTTCCGCTCCTTCTTTGGATCCAAGAGCAGATCTCCCTTTTCCTGTTGTTTCCGATCAGCTGTCTTTTCCTCACCTTCACCTTGGGTGAACTGTTTCCAGAGGGACGGTTCTTGATTCTTGTCAAGCACCTTGAACGGGTTTCTCTGCTGGCTGGAAGGATACAGTGGCTCCAACACATGCTGAGACTCAGTGGTCACAGAATATTTTTTGGTTACAGAATGTTCTTTGGAATTAGGATCCTACAAGACAAAGGAACTAATGTGAATATAAGGCGTTGATGCAACCTTCACATCTAGAATGCCTTTTTTCAGAGGAAACGGAAGCAGAGTAAAAGCAGTCCAATTTTTCTGAACATCCCTGGGATCACCTCTCCCTGCAGACAGGGCTATGTGCCAAGCTCACCAAATATTAGCTTCTTAACAGCACTTGAAATTCTTGGCTTCTTCTCTGTCCATGATCACTGCTTTTCCCGGCCTCAAGGAAAAGTAGTGGCCAAATCAAAGTGTTTTTTATAATAGCAACAGCCACAATGTGTACTCTTCATGAAAATCTATTCTCTCAAGATGAACTTCCCCCCAAACCCAAACACTATCCTGCGCTTGCCTGGAGTTGGCTTTAGGAAGCCTTCACGTGGGAATCTAGAATCCGAAGTTCAAGCTATCCCTCCACCAAAACAAGTCTCATGACCTCCCTCGGTCTGGGTATCTGTAGGGTCTCTCCTAGTTCTCAAGTTCTGGAAGCTTATGAATTATACTCCGCTTATACCAACATCAAGCAGATTATCAGTCTATGACAAGATGCTAAAGTTAGTCAAGTAAATTTAAATTTTTCCCTAAATAGGAGATACTGACTAAATTTAAGACCTCAAAAAACATTTAGTGAAACAGGAGGCAAATAATTAATTCTCGAATGTAACCAAATAGTCCTTTGAATTAAAAGTCCCAACAGGGTCTGCCTTGCTTAAAGAAAAGAACAGTTGTAGGAGGAGGGTACAGCTCAGTGGTAGAGCATGTGCTTAGCATGCACGAGGTCCTGGGTTCAATCCCCAGTGCCTCCATTAAATAAATAAATATATAAGCAAACAAACAAACAAACCTAATTACCTCCCCCATCCACCCAAAAAAAAAGAAAAAAAAAGAAAGAAAGAACTGTCTTTCAGAGACACTATGATGAAGACCAACCAGTTTATACTGGATGTCAGGCTCCCTTCTGGGGATGCCGCAGGTTAAGCAGAGTCAGGTTTGAAAACAGACGAGCAGCCCTACCTGCCATGGGAGGCTTCCACACCACCGCTTCCCCTCGGCCTTACTTCTGACGCACCGGAAGAACAATCTAATGAGGCAAAACACACAAAAAAACCAAGGTTGTGAAAATCCATTAAAACCAGAGATCTATTTGTTTTCAGTCCAAGGAAACATCTTACAACCATCTGATACTGGTTTTGAAAGGTCACCTGAAACCAATGACTCTCGTATGTAGTAATTCTTTACTGCACACACAGCACAGGATATTTATGAGGGCTAAGAAGTGAAAGAATACAGATGTCATGGTAACCAGAGGGCATGCATAGATTTACTCTTTTAACTCTACAGAAAGACTGAAATGGAAACACTGATCAGTAAAGGCTCCTAAAATCAGAAAAAAGGAGATAACCAGACATTACGTGTCCCTAATGGGGAGCCATAATATAATCTATAAAGTAAAAAAAAAAAAAAAAAAACCAAATATGCCAAATCAAAACAAACAAAAACTAACCCGACTCTGGTCAAACCTCTGGATCCAATTACCAATTCACCGGAAATATAAACAACAGAGGAACACATAAAACTAGACCATGGCGATACAGTCTGTAAAGTCTTCAGAGTGGGAAATGCAATAAGACAATACCTTCAGTCCTTTAACAAGGAAATCACAAGGGAGAAAAAAAGATTGGTGGCAGGGACCTACTTATGAGACTTAAAAGACGTATCAATCAACAGCAATTTGTGGGCCTTATTTGGATCCTGACTTAAGTAAAATAACAAAAGCTACAAGAAAATAAACTATTTATAACATTTATGAATCTACCAGAAGTCTGTACACAATTGGTTAAAAAAAGAGAGTCCATACCTTTTAGAGCAACAGACTGAAATATTTACTGAACAATGACACTATCTGGGATCTGTTTCAAAATACGGCAGGAGTTGGGTGGTGGAGTGGGTAGGGTATATATGGAACAAGATTAGCTGTGAGTTGGTGACTGGTGAAGCTCATGTGCTGCATTAATCTACCCTGTCTACTTTTGTATATATTTCCAATGTTCCATTAAAACAAAAAAAGACTAATACAGACTTACATCCCAGTGCAAGACAGTTCCTGCTCACACAAACACTACCTACACTCCAGCTATGCAGAAATGGCTACGCTGTGCCATTCCCAAACTAAGCCACGCACTCTCCATCCTACCAGACTTTGCATGTGTACCACCCTCCATCCAAAGAATGTCCTCTTATCCCTGTTTGCCCACCATCTCCCCCCATCACCAGCTCTCAAAGTCCAACAGGGCCCTCAACAACCAGTTCAAGACATACTTCCTTTGCACGGTTTTCCCACATTCCTTGCCCTGTTCATCCATCGTACTGCTTCTGTGTTTTTGTTGTATTTGGTTGTATTACACTGGTGTCTGCCTGTGTGCCCAGCTATATATTCAGCAACTAGAAGGCAATCACTATATTTGATTTCTTCATTCTTAACTATGCCTCGCCCTTTGTACATAATAGTTAAGTACTGCTGTATTAAACAGAACCAGCTGATTTTTCCCTTACCCCAAATGACTCCTCAAAAACATTTAATCAGTTAAATAAGAGCTTTTACAATGCATAATTTGAGTGTTTAAATGGGTAATACACTTGGGGGGGAGGGTATAGCTCAGTGGTAGAGAGCATGCTTACTTAGCATGCCTGAGGTCCTGGGTTCAATCCCTAGCACCTCCATTAAAAAAAATAAATAAGTAAACCTAATTACCTCCCCACCTCCAAAGAAGAAAATAAACTGTAAGAAAGTAAAATAAATGTTCAAAATAAATAGGTAATATATTCAATCAGAAAGTATGCAATGGCACTGAAAAGTACCTCCTTCCCTGTCTGCTCACTTCACATTCCCTGACGTAACCATTTCTATTGGTTTTTTGTTCGCCTTTCCAGATGTTTTTAATGCATATTCAGATCAATATATTTTATTTCTTCCTTTTCTACTCAAATGGATACCATAGTATACATATTACTAACTGCTTGTTTGCTTTTTTTTTTCTCCTCCTTAATATGTCTTGGAGACTTTTTTATAAAAACATACACATAAAGGACTTCCTCATGTGTGTGTATGTGTATATATATTTTTTTCTTTTTTTTTTTTACAGCTGCATAGTTTTTTTACATAGCCACAGTTTTCCACTATAAGGATGTTTCATTATTTATGTAACCAGACCCCTCTTGATGGATAGTCTGATTGCTTCCAATCCTTTCCTATTAAAAGCAATATCACAGTGAATAACCTCTTGTATATGTCATTTCACATGTATTTTAATATATCTGTAGGGCAACTTTCTGTATCTCGTACTATGTGTATTATGGCCTTCTCCGCTTTTCTTCATCAATTAGCTTCTGGATTTTATTTATTAGTTCTCCTTTTGTTGCTTTCTAACTCATTAAATTCCATTCTCCCCGCATTAATTCCTTTCTTGTGCTTTTTTTCCATTTAATTTCTTGCTCTTTTTTGAACTTCTTCAATTAGTCCCGTGATCTACAACATGAATCATAGCAGGCTGAGTCCTAACTCAAAAACAATCCTGAGCACAACATTGTAAAATGATTATAAATCAATAAAAAAATGTTAAAAAAAAAAAAAAAGAATCCTGAGCAGGTCTTGACTGCTCGATGCCATTACTTCACTGGGACAGAAGCAAAGATAACAAGCCCCAAATGGACAAGTAAGTATTCCATAAAACTCACTTTAAAAAGAAAACAGGACCAGTCACTCTCATACAAACTCACAATTTTCCCATTCATGCTCACAAGTTTTAAAAACATTTATTAGTCTCCTTAATTCTTCTTACTGCAATAGGCCACTATATTGAACACAGAGTTCGACAAATTTCTGAAATGCTTTGAATGCACAAAAATTAAAAGTACCAGCTACTTTTAGGGAGTCCTGTTACTTATGGAAATAAGACAAAACTGCTGCTGTTGTTTAAAGTGTATCAAGTACTTGAAATCTTCACTGAAAGAACGTTTTATAAATAGAATCTATTTTAAAACCCAAGCCTCAGAGACTTTCGGGAGAAGGGTAAGATTTGGAAAAAGGGGGAAGAAAACAATACATTCTGAGCATTTACTGTATGCAAGGTACGGTGCTCAAAATGCTTCCACTCACGTCTTTATTAAAATCAGTCTGGATGGGCTTCTCTGTTTTTAGGATAAAAAATTTGTTATGTTTACTAAATTGTAAAATCAACAGAGAAAGCAGTGGAAATACATTCTCATAGAGAAACCAAACATTGATTCGTATAAAAAAGAGCATAATTTCTGTAGTATGTTCATGAATTATTTTCCAGGACATAGGCTATGAGCAATAATGATGAAGAAATCAGTAGCGGTCATTCAAGGCCAAGTTCAAGTCTCAATTCCTCCATTTTCTCCGTAACCTTCATCAGCCTTAACCTCTTACTCTAGGTCTTACAGTCACAGAAGCATCTGGCACTTGACCACACCCAATTTTGCATTCTAACACGTGCGAATCCAACTGCTTGTCGATCTTCGTATGTCTAACTCTTACCCCAACTGTGCCACAGGGCCCTTAGGAGTAAGGGTTCACTTCTTTATAGGCAGCAATGGAAAAACATACAGCTACATTTCTACTTCATTCTTTGACACAAAAACTCAAGATGGAACAAAATGAAAACGTAAAAAAACAAAACTGTAAATGTTCTAGGAAAAACACAGAGGTGAATATTTTTGCAATCCTAAAGCGAAAGGAGAATGACAAAGTCCTGCGGCTGAGAGATAAAGGATTTAGTAATTTGACTACATAAAAGTACTAAACTTTCATATAGTAAAAATATTATAGGCAAAATTGTAACACAAAAGGCAAACTGGGAAAAGTAATTGCTATGCATATTATAAAGGGCCAATATCCTCTTCCTCCAAGGATGACTTTTGTATAGCTCAGTGCGTGACACTCTACAGCACCCAGTGAAAGCACTGGCTTTATTGAGTGGGCTTCTTCATGGGCTGGTGAGGCCGGAGGTCCTACTGCATGGGTCTGGCTCACATCCAGATACCTCTATGTCATCATCTTAGACAATCATGGTTGGGTTAGGTAATCTGCATGCCAATTTGACTCAGTAACCAACCACACAAGGAGCTTCCCAGACATGCAAAGATCCAAGTGTTATCAAACATGAAGTACTCTGAGCATCCCACCCCAACCAGTTACTTAAAGAACTAAAGCTTGTTTTACTCGACAGACAAAAGAATATTTCCATCTATTTTGACCGCGTATCCTTGAGAATAAAAGTTGAGAGAGAGAGAGAGGGAGAGAGACTGAAAGAGAACATGAACTCAGGAGCCGGATGATAATGTCCAACATTTGTGTATCAACACGCACCACATCATTTACATCAGGGCAAGAGTTCTTCCCTCTGGTTCTACTGAGAGGCCATCATGGTTTTCTTCACTGCCCATAAACAGAGGGTCTTGGCCAAAGGGTCCGTCAAATGCTGGTGAGTGGTACCACCTGGTGTTTAAGTTAGAGAACTGCACACAAAAGCAGCTTCACTCCAAAGTAAGAAAAATGGACACCTTAGTCTTACTTCAGTGTATACCTCCCCTCCATTACACTGCTACCCGTCTCCTAGCTAGGTTACACGTTAAACATAATGATAGTAATTCAAAGACGTAAAGTACTTTAAGTTCTTGAGAAGAAAACCTAGTTGAAGGGAAGGAAAGGCTGTACTCCCTGACGTCATTCTCCAGAGTAGGGGTTCTGGCGAAAGGCCCTACTGTCTGCTCAGAAGGTCATCATCCATAGAAACATGACCTACTTCTGCTTAAGTTTCCAGCCTGTACCGCCTATCAAGGTACTTGTTGGGTTTTTTCTTCTGTTTTGTTTTGTGTGTTATAGAACTACATTTTACTTGTCCTAAAACAACCTTTTAAAGCTTTAGTAAGTACCTCTTACTAAGTGTTCTAGATTTGGGCTAAAAGAAATACATTTAGCATTCTTTTTCTATTTTTTTGTTTTGTTTTGTTGTGTTGTTTTTTTTTTATCAGGTTTGTTTATTTATTTATTTATTTATTTATTTAATGAAGGTACTGGGGACTGAACCCAGGACCTCATGCATGCTAAGCATGTGCTCTACCACTGAGCTATACCATCCCCTGCTTTTACTATTTTAGAATAATGATCACCTCTCAGGCTCATCTACCTAGTATGAAGAACATTAAAGACAAGTTCTCAAAATTCTACCTTCAGCCTAGACCTTTTTTCAGAGCTGCACACTCATTTTTCTAGCTGGTTTCAGATATACATAAGACACAATATATCCACAGCTCTACCTGTAAGCCACACATCTCAGTCCTCTACTGATGTTACCTTCCCTTCCTTGTCTTGCTTAATGGTAAACTCATCACCCATAAACCCCACCTTAGCAACCATGTCCTGAGCACTGACCACGTGCCAAATGCCAGGCTAAGGGCATCACACACATGACCTCACTGAACCCTCAAAACCCAGGGAAGTGGGGGCCGCTGTGATCACTATCCCAGGGGAATAAATGGAGGAAGGACCATGCGTAAATGTCCTACCAGGAAATGTGCCTCATCAATTCTCTTTCGGCAAGCATTCTCCAGTCTGCCTGCCCCCAACTCCACCGCCCTGGCCTCGATCCAAACCCATCTTTCACTTAGAGACGGTGGGTGTGCCTGCAGTCAGACCGAGGCTGGAATCTCAGTGATGTCACACCATAACCATGGGACCTGGGATTGATCCCTTTTCTAACTTCTCTAAATGTTTCCTCACCTGTGTGTAAAACAGGGGTACTGAAACCTATCACAGCAGATTCTGTGAAGACAAGAGGTAATGACTATGCCACATAGTAGGCATTCATTAGTAGCTATTATCTCAGTGGGCTCCTTGCCTCCACTGCCTTCACTTCCTAATCTAACTTCCCTAGTTCTTCTCCCCCGCCCCATTCTATTATTATTGCAAAACGAATCAAAAACTCTTCAGGGACTTCCTACCACGCAGACAATATTTCTATATGATACAGGTCCCCCAGTCATATATAAATGGTTTTAGGTGTCAGGACATCCTAACTTCATGCACTAGAGGCTTATCGGCCACACTGTACTAGCAGAAAACAACAGAAAAGTGAATTATTTAAAAATTCCATTTATAACAGGGTCGCAGGGGAGAGTATAGCTCAAGTGGTAAAGTGCATGCTTAGCATGCATGAGGTCTTGGGTTCAATCCCCAGTACCTCCTCTAAAAGTAAATAAATAAATGAACCTAATTACCTCCTCCCCGCCCAAAAAAATTATTAAAAAAAAAATCCATTTATAACAAGGTCAAAAAACAGAAATGCTGAGGACTAAACTTAACCAAAAGGGTTATAATGAAAACTATTCAACAGTGCTGAAAGAAATTTTAAAAGTCATAAATAAATACACCACGCTCATGGACTGGAAGATCAACACTGATGTCAGTTCTCCCCAGATTGGCCCATATAGATTCAATGTAATCCCAGAGAGGTTTTTCTGAGGAAATTTTATAAGCTGATTCTGCATTTTATACGGAAATATAAAGGACCTTGAATAGCCAATCTTGAAAAAGACATTTTTAGACATCACCTCATTCTACTACCAGAATGTGAAAGTTGACAAGTTAGTGCAAGTGAATGACTGCTGGTGGACTGAGGTTACTGGCTACTGGAGAGCTGGAGAGGGAGGGAGGCGGAGAGTTTATCTGGAAATTAACCAGAGGTCAGGCTTCTCAGATTAACCAGCTGCTTAGTGGTTAGGAAGTAACAGCCCAGAAGACATTCAATACATATAGAAACACCATCCATTTATGAATGACTTTTAGAGAATAGTCAATCCAAGAAACCACCCGACTGTAACTCTTCCAGGCAAAGGAAGAAAAAAAACAAATACACTGAGATGTTCTTTTGGACACTTACCTGTATTCTTTCTTGCCCTGTGGTAGAGACAGACCCTGAAGCTCTACCACAACGTCCTCATGCAATAAACAATGTGAGACAGGAATGCTGGAGAAAAAAAAAATTGAAATTTTGTTTTAGGAGGCAAAGAATAGAGGTCGGTGTCCTAAAATTAAATTCAAAAGATGGATTTTAAACTTAAGGGTCCATGTATGACTTCCACTGGCTTTGTAAACCCCACACACTTTTAAATCCACATGCATACCTCTGGGGAAAGAGCCCAATTTTCATCTTTTCTCACTCCCCCATATAAAGTATGACAATAAATGTATCTTTTTCCTGATGACTCAAAAGTTTAAAATTATGCTGTGCTATATGACGACTACACTGTGATACCTCCAGGCTGGGAATTCTCCCCAGGTTCTGCCATCATCCTTTTTCCTTTAATAACCTGTTAGCTGTCACTCAGTGTTGTTCACATACCTACTCTAGCAACAAATTCTCCTAACTTGCTTCATGCTAGCTTGGTATAAGCTTTTAACTCCTCCCTTCTAACTTCTTACTCTGAAAAAATTTATGTGTAACATTTGAGAGGTTTGAGTGAAGGTGATCTGTAGCATTTTCTTTCTTTTTGCTTATATTCTGCCTACCAGACATATTCCAAATAGGTCAAATTTATCAAATAACCATTTTCAAGTGAAACATAATTGTACTAGTTTTGTAGAGCAGTACGTTTTTATAAATGGTACTTTACTTAAGGGCATGTTTCTTTTCATTTAAAGCCCGATCTTATGCTTCCATTAATGTTTAATTCTGAACATGCTTTCATGTTTCATAAAAACCTGAGCTAGGTACTAAACCTAAGAAGCTCTGTAGAAAAGAAATTAGAGTAAATAGTAAATCTGACAATGATATGTTGTTGACAGCTTGAGTATTTTTGTTTGGTCTCATCTATTTTAAGATTTAACACTGATTTAAATAAAGTCATTTCGTATTTAATTAATCTAGATCCTAGTAATTTCAAATGAAAAAACAACTTATTGGAAGACTAAGAAAATATTTTCTCTAAAAACTTATCTTGTAAATCTGAAAAAGGGTAAAAATCTCCCACTTAGTTTCAAATCATAGAAATACAAGTAATCTAAATCATGTGGGGGAAACATGAGAAGTTAATATACATGCTGAAAAAATACTGCATTTTCTAGTACTGATATCCATTATGTGCCCTATACGTTATGAAGAAAAATACCTTTTCTCTACCAACTTCAGTAGAAAGCAGGAAAAAATACATAATGATGTGACAGTTTAAAATATCACTAGAGACTGTGGACACCTGGTACTGTGAAAACATTAACAAAACTTTACGAGAACAGTATTAACTTTCCTGACTTCAAAGGTGCTTAATATTTCCGGGTCTCAGCTTTCAGTTTGGTAAAAACTAGAGTGCTGAATCAGATTTGTGCTATTGCTTCTGCTTTAATCCCTAAAGTAACTTGTTTATTTCCATTATAAGTCTCACCACTTAAATGCAGAGAACCCTATTTTTTTAAAGGGGCTGATAAGATGACTACCAGAATGTTTTAATCTCAAATATTTAAAAACCAGTTTGGCCTAAAACTAGTGCCAGTTATTTTCTGCTATGCCTGTATGTCCTCACTTAAATGGGGTAGTGGGTAACGTCAGAGCAGGAGAAGGAAGTCGTCAAAGCATGACGGTTGAAGAGAAACCCAGAACCGGAATGGGCTAGAAGTATCCAAAGGTAGCCGATCCTCCATTTTATTGGTGAGGAAATTGGGGGCCCAGAGAGGGAAGGTAACCAGCCTTGGGTCACACAGCAAGCAGTAGCGGAGCGTCTCCCGAACATGCCAAGGGCCCTAGCTCCCAGCTCTCCCAGTCCTTGTGGCGCCAGGCAGCGGGGAGCCGCGACTTCCCCGGGAGGCCGCGCGCGGTCGCAGGGAACCGTGCCCAGCTCGAGACCTACTCGGTGGCCCGCACGAAGCTGCACGTGTCCGCCCGGCACACGTAGAAGCTCTTTCCTTTATTCGGGCCATGGCGGACGCCAGTCTTCAGGAAGCATAAGGTCCCTGAGGAGAGAAGGTCCACAACGATTACGCCACGCTAGATGGACAGACCCCCAAGGGACCCTGGGACGCTGACCTCCTACCGTGCTCGGGACACCTAACTGCTTCCATCCCGCTCCTTTTTTCCTCTCCCCCGAAACCACCCCACCCTCAAAGCCGGCTTCCGCCTTTTACTCCGCCCTCATCATTCAGGAACCAATCACCACCCACCTCCTGTAGCCTTAACCCCCATAATCCACCGCCGCGGCCGTAGCCATCCCCGCCCTATCATCAGCCAATCAGACGGGAAGTTTGCTCACCTCCAACCAATCACAGCCGCTTTCAGGCTTGGGGGGCGCCAAAATCAAATAAGAGGCGAGTGGGTGGGAGAAACCTGGCCTTTGGCTGGTGGGGTGTGGCTGAGGCTGGAGTAGGGTTTGGAGGCTGGTGGGGCTTCCGGGCCGAGGGGAGAGTTGCTTTGTAGGTCCTGGAAGAGCAAAGAGCAGGACCGTGAGCGGGGCGAGTCTAGCTTGCATTCTTTTAAGATCTCGAGATGGCCCTAGAGGCTGCAGGTGTTACAAACTGCAGAGACGAGCTCTGCAAAAAAGGCTCCCTTCTCCGCCGAGAGCGCCTGGAGCTCCGCGGTCATCTGCGAGCAGGGGCCTGGCGCTGGTGGGCGCTTTGCTGCCGCGCTCGGCCACTGGGAGGGGAGGCCACCGCAGGAGCAGCTACTGGATTTGCAGTGCTGGGGCGGTGGGAGAGGGGGCGAGTTGGGGTGCAGGTGAGGGCTGATGCGGTATCCTTTAAAGCTGTGCAGTGAACAAAGTTTGTCATAGAGCAGGCATAAGGGCTTCTCTGGGACCCCATGACACAAAGTGCTTACCCGTACACGTCTCTCTTGACACCCTGGTGAGAGGGGCAGCATTTTAAGGACCCCGAGACTCATAAAAATTTGAGTAACTCACCCAAGATCACAGAATTAGTGAGTGGACGATCTGCAGACAGATGCCCAGGGGACCGCGCAGCTGCCTCCTGTTTGTTCTGAATGTTCGTTCTCTAGGCGCTCAGTGTAGGAGACCTGAGTTAGAAGTGTCAAAGTGGAAACAACAGGGGAGAAAAAGATTACCTTTAGTGAAAGTTTTATTTTGTACGTTTTTATTGTCAGAGTTTTTCTACTAGTATTCTTTTGTAATATTAAAAACCGAGGATGAAGTTAAAAGAAAGGGGACTATTTGAAATTATAATCAGATCTATTAGTCAACAAAAAGAGCAATAGCAATCAAAGACTTATTGCAAGAGAGATGGCTTCATATTACAACTATTGAGGAACATATGTCCAGACATATGGTGTGGCATGTGCAACTGTACTTACAGACAGAGGAGGACAGAAAATCTTCAAGTTCTAGGAAATTTGGGCTCTATGATAAATGTAAATGTCATATAGGAGCCAAAGGAGGGGTGAGAAACCTGAGGTGTCATTTATTTAAAAAGTATTTACTAAATAGCTTTTAGCTTTTTGTATGCCCAGTGCGAAGCCTAGGTGGTTGAGAAATATAAAATTCATTCATACACAAAGTTGAAAACAACTATTCTAACCACAAAGAGCTTGCTCAGTATTTGGAGGAGACTGAACTAGCATATACTGAACACTTAAATAACAACGTACAAAAAAAAAAAAAAAACAATGTAAAATAGTATTTAAATGTCAAGATGAGTGGAGTTAGCCGTAAACTCTGTAGGACTAGACCTGTAAGATGTGTCTGGAAGCAAAGTGGAGTTGGCTTATACATAACTGTCCCCTCTGGAACACCTATAGATAAACTTAAAGATAGAAAAGGAGCAAAAAGGAAACAAATAACAGGCATTTTCAGTATTACAGTTTATAATAGATTGTAACTCTCACACTGAGAGATTTTTATGCACATATTTAATAAATGCTGTATGGGGAAAAGTAGACCATGAATACTGGACTTGCAGGACAAAGGGCATGATAATTTACTTATTTCTTGAAAAATATCTTTTTGAAACAAAAAGACAAAATCAGGGCCTCTTAAATATCCCATTAAGGAAGAATCTCTTCCTCTGCAAGCATTCAAGCCTGTATCTCAGGTGCCACCCCATGAAAGCATGCGCAGCCAAGTCACAGAGAGGGGTAAACATTTCCTCCATCAATTCAGGATGTCCTAGAACAAAATACTTAAGCTCTGGAGGGTTTATTCTATCTAATCACATTCATAAGGCTGAAAAAACAAACAAGTACTTTGTGAAAGGTGGCCATAATATTGGCATAAACTATAGTGAGTGATACAGTATATACTTTTCAAAATATACACATATATTAACTTATCTTTAATTCATATCCTTAATTAGCCTGCAGACCCCTGGAAAGCCCTTTGGAGAATGTGCTATTTTGAGTAAAGTTGAGTCTGTTTTTCTTTAAAACGTGATTTATTCAAAACGAATGCCTAGACTCAGTCTTAGAGCTCAACGATGGTTTAAATCCACAAGTTAATGAGCCAATAAATTCTTTCTGCATGAGGCTGGTCAAATGTAAAGTATGTGATGGAATTGTTCTAAAACTGGACTGTGGTAATGGCTGCACAACTGTATATACGTTTACTAAGACTCAGGGAACTGTGCACTTTGAATAGGCGAATTCTGTAGTGTCTAAATTATCCTTCAATAAAGCTATTAAAAACAAAGATACAATGTATACGCAATGCCAAAACATTTACATGGAAAGCAAAATCTAGATGTTTTGACATCCTAAGGAAATTAATGGGTGAAGGAGCGAAACAGCAGAAACTCTTTAATTTTAGTTGGTTTTAATCTTCAAGCCGACTGGTTCTCTGAATAAAATCCAGAGTGGTTCAAACGCTCATTTTAATTCTTGGGGAAATGAAACAGCTGTATTTCATCTGGTCAGCATTTGTGCTGGCTGGCATATATTAAACCTGCCAGACTAGGATATTGGTGATAAGAGTGTCAGAAGAGTCGCCCCTGAACATCCCTATCGCTGTCTGTATCGTTTTAAAACAATCAGCAAGTCCAAGTTTCAAGTTATTTGTAAGATTTCCAGTTCTATGCAACCTTTACATTTACTCATTATTTTGAAAATTAAATTGTTCAAATGTGTTTTTCCAATTAGCTGAGGATCTAAGTATATTTTGTTTTCCGAAATTATGTCCCTCTGGGTTTTTGTTCATTGCTTTGGGGTGGGGTGGGGAGGGGTTACTAATTTTAAATAATATATAAAGGATTTTTCCCCCCATAAGGCACATGGTCACTAAAGGGAACCATCACAGTAGCCTAACGCTGAGGTGTATCCTGAAATGACTATTTTACATGCATTCTTACATGTAATTCTCACAGCTGCCCTGGCAGCGGGTATTCTCTTATCCCCATTTTAAACAACAGGATACCAAAGTTTAGAGTAGTCAAGGAGTTTGCCCCAAGGCCGTGCTCTTAGCCATTTCTTTACAGAGCCTCTCCTTGGACTTTGAAACCAACAAATTAATCTTTTCCTGGCCCAAAGTCACAAAGCTGACACAGATCAGGAACTAGAAGCTGTTTTGGAGGAACTCCCAATCCAGTGCTTGCCACCACAGTATTTTTATGAAGCATAAATTATTCAGTGATTCATTCAGATGTTTAACCTACACATAGCCAAGCATTCAGATATTTGTGTCATACAGACGTGGCTCAACAAATCCAAGATAAAAAAAATTTGCAAATCCTAACTACTATATATAAAATAGATTAAAAAAACAAATTTCTGTATAGCACGGGGAACTACATTCAATATCTTGTAGTAACCTATAATGAAATAGAATATGAAAAGGAATATATGCGTGTATATATGTATGATTGAAACATTATGCTGTGTACCAAAAATTGACATATTGTAACTGACTATACTTCAATTAAAAAAAAAAAAAGAAAAAAGAAAAAAACAAACCTACGAGCCAAGTCCTGCCATTCTATAAATGACCACTAGGTGGCAGCATATTAACATTAAAAACCTAACACAAGGCCCACCTCTTCTGCCGTTTTCATTCTTTCTATTTAACCATATGAAATGGTAATTCAATTTCATTTTATTTTGTGCCTTTCAAATATATGATCATTTTAAACTTGCTCTTTGACAAAGGCACAGTCAGGATGAGACTATAATAAGGACAAATCTAGTTATAATTGGAAAAGTGAAGAGACTTTACAAATTCTTTTGTTGTACCAATATTTTGTATTACATTCCAAATATTACTGGTCTTAAAATATCCCCCAAATGCTTCAAAACAGGCCCTCTTACTCCATTTTTCTTTTCTGATAAGTGTACAATTTGGTACTTTTTTGGTAAATTTAGAAAGCTGTGCAAACATCATCGCAATCTAGTTTTAGAACATTTCCGTCACACCCAAAACTTCCCTCAAACCCGTGTGTGGTCCATCACCACTAACACCCCCAGCACCAAGGCAGCTACTGATCTGCTTTCTGCATTTATAAATTTGCCTTTCTGGGGCACTTCGTATGAATGAAGTACACAATATGTAGTCTATTGCCTCTGTCTTCTTTCATTTAGCATAACGTTTTTGAAGCTTATTCATGTTGTATCGTGTATCAGTGTTTCGTTCTTTTTATTGCTGAATAGTATTCCATTGTATTTATCACCAGCTGATATACATTTAGATTCTTTTCTCTTTGGGGTTATTAGGAATAATGTTGTTATGAAGATTAACAAGACTTTATGTTGACATTTGTTTTCATTCTTCTTGGTTAGATACCTAGAAGAGGAATGGCTGGTCAGGTGGTAAGTCTATGTATAACTTTTTAAGGAATTAACAAGCTGTTTTCCAAAGTGGCTGTATCATTTTATATTCCCACGAGCAATGTATAAATGTTGTAGGTTCTCCACGTCCTTACCAACACTTGTTATTGTCTATCTTTTTTTTATTACAGTCATTCTAGCAGCTGTGAAGTGGTTTCATTTATTTTATTTATTACTTATTTTAATTATTTATTTTACTTCTCTTTTTTTCTTTTTAAAAAAAATCTGGGCGTGGGGGAGGTAATTAGGTTTACTTATTTTTTAATGGAGGTTCTGGGGGTTGAATCCAGGACTTCATGCATGCTAAGCATGCACTCTACCACTTGAGCTATACCTGTCCCCTCATCTTGGCTTGAATGTGCATTTCCCAATGACTGTTGATAATGAGCTCCTTTTCATGTGCTCATTAGCCATCATCTTCCTCTTTTTTAATTGTCTTGAAAGGTTTTTCTTCCTTTAAAGGTTTGTATGAAACTTAAAACTAAAACCCAAGCAAAAATGACACTGTTATTAACTCAAGGAGATCAAAGAAATAGTAATGTATAACGTTAATGTTTGTAGACTGTTCAGTAACAAAATTGCACACATGCTGCAGTTACAGTCATATGAAAAATATTTTTAACCACAACAAACTATTAACTTTTAAGACTACATTCCATTCAGATACCTCTGAGAGGCTGAGTTGGGAGATGAGGGTAGTTTTCATTTTCCACAAGTTAACATGTATTGCTCTTATGACTTAATAAAAAAAATCCAGTAAGACATTAAAAGCAGATGCATAGGAAAATATAACAGAAGAAAGGCACCAAAATAATAATAATGGTTATTTAAGATGGTAGGATTATTGGTAGCCTTTTTCTCTTTTCCCCGTTTTTCTACACAGCATGCAACGATATTACACTGTCAGGTAAAGCAGTTGTAGGACCCACATCTCCACACCTCACTAAGCATCTCTTAAACTTGCTTTGTTCTCAGTTTAGCTATATAATCCTGACCTTCCTGTAATTAATCCATTCTTTTATATTCTTAATTCCTTTCATTCCCTTTTTTGGTAGCTAATTTCAATTTTATAGCAAGATCTCTTTTCCCTTAACTCTACTCTAGTTATTTTGCTTAATTCTGACCTTATGCTCAACTCCAATTCCAAATATTACTAGAAAGCAAGGACACTTCTCACTTGTTTTCTAAAACCCTTGCCTCTTTAGAAGTGAGGTAACCTAGAGTCTCAAGGCCTCTCATGGCTGTATACTTGTTTGCTGGCAGTCACCCTGAGTTGCGTTTCTTCTGGAAGGCAGCAAATGACATAGGGTAGATGCCAGGTTCTCAAGCTGAGAACGAATAAACTGCCCAGTGCTCCAAAGACTTTTGCCATGATGTTTGGAGTCTCCCTAGATGCTGGGATCTTGAGGACTGAAGAAACTCTGGCAGAGTTCTGGCCAGTTCTCCATACACGTCCCTTCGGAGTTAACCTAGGGGCTGGAACAGAATAGCTTCTGTTTGTTTGTTTGTAAATTTAAAAAAATTGAGGTATAGTTGATTTACAATGTTGCATTAGTTTCTGGTGTACAGCATAGTGATTCATTTATATATATATATATATGTATGTATATATACACACACATATTCTTTTTCATATTATTTTTCATTACAAGTCACTAAAAGCCATTGAATAAAGTTTCCTGTGCTATACAGTAGGAACTTGTTGTTTATCTATTCTGTACCTAGTCGCTTGTATCTGCTAATCCCAAACTCCCAATTTATCTCTCCCTCCCCCTTTCCCATTGGTAACCATTAGTTTGTTGTCTATGTCTGTGAGTCTCTTTGTTTCGTAAATAAGTTCATTTGTGTCATTTTTTTAGATTCCACATTTAAATGACATCATATGATAGCTGTCTTTCTCTGTCTGACTTACTTCTCTTAGTATGATCATCTCTAGGTCCATCCATGTTGGAACAGCCTCTGTTTTCTGCTATTTTTTTCAGTACAAAAACGGTCTTAAAGAACACATCAGCCTTTGAATAGCATGAATCAGATTCTGTTACTCCTTGCTTAAAACCCTTCGTTGGCTTTCTGTCAAACTTGGAAAAAGGTTTCAGGCTTCATCTTTGTTCACACAGGGCCCCATGTGATCTGGCCCTGGCCGCTTCTCCCTCTCACCTCTGCTCCTGGCTCCCTGCGCTCCAGCCACCCTGATCGGTTCCCCTCCTCAGTGCGCCCAGCTTGGCCTTACCTCAAGGGGGCCTCTGTCCATGTTGTGCTTTCCACTGAGGATGCTTTTCCTAGTTCTTTTTTTTTTTTTTTAAACTTTTTTATTGATTTATAATCATTTTACAATGTTGTGTCAAATTCCAGTGTTCAGCACAATTTTTCAGTCATTCATGGACATATACACACTCATTGGCACATTTTTTTCTCTGTGAGTTATCATAACATTTTATGTATATTTCCCTGTGCTATACAGTGTAATCTTGTTTATCTATGCTACAATTTTGAAATCCCAATCTATCCCTTCCCACCCTCCACCCCCCCTTTTCCTAGTTCTTTAAAAGCCTCGTTCCTCAACCTTCAGGTCTCACTTAAATATCCCATCAGTGAGGCTTTCCCTGACCACTTACCTAACGGAGGTCCTTCCTCAGCGCTCTGCCTCAGCTCCCTGCTTGCTTTCTGTACAACATTTTGCTGGTAGCGCGTTGTCGGTTCACCTGTTGCTTGTCTGTCTCCTCCGTTGATAATATATGTAGATGCCAAGAGAGCAGCTTCTGATTTGCACTATATACACGGGGCACAGAAATTCACTACATACCTTTTAAGTGAAATAAATTAAACCATAGAGTGGAAGGGACCTGAAAGTCACCCAGTGTGTCCTCCCCGTCCCCTCCCCATCATCCGTGATGGATTCAGCATAGAAACTTCGGGTCACAGCAAGTTCTCTACTTGGGTATCTCAAAATGTCAATTAATTCTAATGTGTATTGAGTAGAAATCCTTCTGTCTGAAACTTCCACTTACCATCTGGAGTTACACATAATACACAATTTTTTCAATGTCACTTTCAAATATTTGAATATGATGATCTCATCCTCCCCACACTCCACCTGGGTTCTCATTCCTCAGGGAAACTGCTCCAACCGCTTCAATTACTTCTCTCCTCTCCAGATCCCCTCACCAGCATTTTTCAATGAATCTCTGCTTAATTCGAGGCATCTCAAATAGAACTCAATAGGAAGAATGATGTGGGATAATTATCTCCTTTATTTTGGATATGACCACTTTATAAATGCAGTATAAAGCTACAGAAATCTTTTTCTCTCTCTTCTCTAACAAATACGTCATGCTAGTAATTTATATCAAGAGTTCAATCAACCAAAACCACTGCTTTCATTATCACACATGAACTCAAGCCTCCCTTACCTGGTGCTTCTAATTGCCTGAACTTAACTATGAATTCTAGCTTTCATCCTGTTAGTTTTGATCCATCATTCTAACCTGTCTAGATCTCTTTGAATCTTGTTTCTGTCAGCTGACTTGTTAATGTCATCTCCTGACTCTGTGTCGAGTGAGCACTTGACAAGCCTGCTCGCTTTGACTTCATCCAAGTTGCCAGTAAAAATGCTGACTGGGGTAGACCCATTAGCACACCCTGGAGAGGTCTCTTCCAGGTAAACATGGTGCCTTGGTCATCATGCTTTGGATATGGTCATTCAGTCAGGCATGGACTCTCATTAATGCCACGTTGCTCCTTCTTATTCAGATGCCTCGCTGTGGCTCACACCCGCTCTCTATAACTGCCCTGTGATTTCCCAGCCAGCAAAGCATAGCAGAAAAGGAAGTGAGGTTGATCTGGTTGATTTTTCCTCTTGGTGAGCAACACAGGAAGGAGCCTAGAAGCCACAGGGGGATGTGGTTCTTCAGGGCAAAGGTACTGGGCTGGTGATTCATTCAGTCACACCACCTCCTGTTCTGTCAGTTTGCCTCTCAGCATCTGTCACTTCTCACTTATCTAGTCTGCCACCCTCTTCCTCTCCCTCTTGGTCTTCTTTCAAGGTTTACACACATTTGAATGAAGGCTGGGTAGTTCAAAGTGAGGAATTTGCCTCGGTCCAACAATGAGAAGAAGGGTTAATAACTCTTTTGATGAAGATCTGAGGCAGCCTTCCTGGGAAGCCTAGGACATCCCCTTCAAAAGATCTAGCTGGTCCTCTCTCTTCAGTTCTTCTTCAGTACTTTCTCACGCTCCCTTGCCTGGACTGGCTTCCACCTTACTCTAAGTGGGAGCCGACAGACCTGTCTCCACCCACAGTAGACAGAACTTACACTCTCTGCTCTTCCAGAGAGACAGTGAGCCTTACCTCACGCTGGAGGGCTTGCTGCCTCTCCAGGCATCGGAGGGGTTTCTTCCTGCAAGCTCGCAGTCTTCTCTCTTCTCACAGAAGCTGCTGGCACCTGGGCCAGGGCATCAAGAGACCCACCTGAGCCAGAGAGAAGAGCTTGGGTGGGTGGGGCAGGGGCTGTAAGGTTCTTCTTTCTGTAGTTTGTGGCTTTTATTTCTGCTTTCTCATTCTTATGCTTATTACCCATGTCTTCTCTCCCAGTCCTCTTTTTCTCCTACTTTCCCCACTGCTCCTTCCTCCAACCCTCCACCCTTCTCCTTTGGTCCAGGGGAGACAAAAGCAGCATTAATGATTGGCTGTGGAGGATGATCTTCCGGGTTCTTTGTCTTCGCACTCACAGCTCTGCATTGAGCAGATTCGTTTCATCCTTAAACTTTTTCCATGATGACACAATTCCTGCCCCTTTAGTAATCACCGGTTTTCTGATGGAAGAGCTGAAGCACAGCTAAGTGGTAGGTGGGGAAATTCTGCAGGCTTGAATGGTTTTGCTTTTAAGTTGTGTACCCTACCCATGAGTGTGTAAGTACAATAAAAAATACCAACATGTAGCACTCAATTTATTCCATCTGAACCATGTAAACATGCATAAAGAGCACAGATACAGGGCAAACCACAGTGCAGTTCATTCATTACATGGTCAGTTCTGCTATGGGCCAAATTATCCCCCACCCCAAGTTCATATGATGAAGCCCTGACTTCCCAATGTGATGGTATTTGGAGATGGGGCTGTTGGGAGATAATTCAGTTTAGATGAGGTCATGAAGGTGGGGCCCTCATGATGGCATTAGTGTCCTCTTAAGAAGAGACACCAGAGAGCCTCTCTCTGACCTCCCTCCCTCCCCCAGTCTCTGTCTCTCTCCATCACACAAGGACACAGTGAGAAGCTGACAGTTTATAGGCCGGGAAGAAGGTCCATGCCAATCACCTGGCACCTTGATCTGGGACTTCCCAGTCTCCAGAGCTGTGAGAAAATAAATTTCCATTGTTTAAGCCACCCAGTTGATGGTGTTTTGTTATGGCAGCCTGAGCAGACTAATACAAATTTCCAAGCTAATTGTTTGCTACCTGCCATAACATTTGTTTTCCAAATGTGTCATTTGCACTCAAATCTACATGTAAATTGAACGAGCTAATTAATACAGGTATAAAGTATCTCAGTATAAGAGTCTCTGGTGACTTCATTTCCCACTGATTCCACTCTATTTGCATATCTTCACTCGGAACTCCTGGACTAAACTACACTGACTTCTCATTTAACCTGTAAAGCACTCAGACAATTTTCTCTAAACACTTCTCTGTCCACGTTACTACGATATCCTGACTCTTTCCTGAACTTTTACACTTCTCTTTCCTGAAATGAGTCTCCTGGACTGTGGACCCAAGCAAGGATCCCACTTTGTGGCAAAGCCCAGGCTTGCCTTTCATTTCCATACCCTGTCTCTCCACTACTGTGTTAAAAACTAGGAGGCAAAATGCAGGTAACTGGTAGCCTCTTCAGGAGCAGAAAGGATTAATATGGCCAGTTTGTCAATCATGGTAATGACGTCTAACATTTATGAGTTCTAACTTCCTTACATGC
Source organism: Camelus bactrianus (assembly GCF_048773025.1). Classification (NCBI taxonomy): domain Eukaryota; kingdom Metazoa; phylum Chordata; class Mammalia; order Artiodactyla; family Camelidae; genus Camelus; species Camelus bactrianus. Next base: position 46,224,103 of record NC_133547.1, on the reverse strand, counting down.
ACGTCTCATTTAATCCCTACAACAAACCCTCTGAAGCAATGGATAGTCCCTCCATTTGATGGACGAGGGAAGTGGGCAAAGAGATTAACTGCCAAAGGTGACCCAGCCAGTGAGCGATGTCATCAGGAGCTGAACCTAAAGCAGTCCAAATCCAGATCTCACATTCCTGACTTAAATTGGTGGAAGTGCTCATTGGACATACCATCTAAAAAGACCAAAAGGTCACCCTGGAAGACTCTAAGAAGGAGTAGTTAGCAGCCTCAATTTTATCTCACTGCAGCTTACTCCTTATGAGGACTGATATGTTGACTATTTTTCTGTGTGTGGAGAAGGGTTACGAAATATCACAATTGCATTTGGCCTGTTGCCAGGTGAGAAGTCTCCTATTTTACTGGATTTGAGTAATTCATACCTAATACTATACTGAATACTTTCCTTCCATCAAGAACAAGATCTCAAGCGAGGAATTTAGAGGTGTGTGTGTTGGAGCCAACACTAGCCATATCCAGTAACCCACGTTCAACATGGAAGCTACGGCCAGCCCACAGCCCCTTCAGTCTCCTGTAACGCTGCTCGAGTTTTTGCTTCAATAGCGATGCCTTTCGCACCAGCATCCCCATTTGTCAGTTGTAGGGCTAGAAGGTTTTGTGGCCCCCACATAGGAAATAAAGGCTATTCTGATAACTTGCATTGTTTTATTAGGCCGGTCGTATCTTGGGTATTGAGAACAGAAGACTCTTGAAATGATTTCCTGCTGCTAGTTGCATGGTGCAAATAGCTGCTGTCGGACAGACCGGTAAACAATACAAAGATTCCCCAAAGACAGACGAGAGCTCACAGCATCTGCCTTTAGTCACGGGAGATCATACAGAAACACGCTCTTGTGTGTCTGTTTGAACAGCATCACAAGGCAGCACAGGGCAACTACTCAATCATCATGCTCTGAGCTGGACGGAAATCTGTGGGAACCCAGGCGAGGAGTGCAAAGGGGTCTCCTGCTCCTCCAGCCCGAATTCGTCTCCCCTTTGTAGAGCCAATCGGCACTCAGAGAGCATGGGAGAAAAGAAGCACCCATCATTGTGCGGTCCCAATGAGCCTCTCATTACTGCGCGCGTACAGGTCTTTGCTCATAATGAGAGCGCAGGCTCTCTGCAGCCGGAGGAAGCATGCTGTGACAGATGCTGCTTCTGGAGTCAACGCACCAGCTCTGCCCCTTAGTGCTCAGTGACCTTAGGCACCGTACCTAACTGCTTTTTCCTGGTTTGTGCTTTAATCTCAGTTTCTTTACAGATTTGTCATAAGGATTCAGTCCTCATGATTTATTAACTCCTTTCTCCTTTTCTCTTGGAGGCAATGGATGATGTCAGTTATTTCTGCATGCCTTGCTCCTAGTGTGTGTCTTGGCACATGCTAAATATCAGAAAATGCTTGTAGAATACAGGAATCTTATTTCTCTTGTATATTAAAATCCCCCTCTCTGTGTTGGCCATCCAGTTGGTTCTCAAATACTTTTTGAAAGAAAGATGCTTTTTATTTAATTATTTTTTAAAGTTTATTTTACTTTATTCTTAATCTTTTTGGTGAGGGGAGGTAATTAGTTTTATTTAGTATTTATTTATTCTTAGAGGAGGTACTGGGGATTGAACCCATGACCTAATGCCTGCTAAGCATGTGCTCTACCACTGAGTTAAACCCCCTTTCCCCCAAAAGATGCTTTTTAAAAAAACTCAGGTTTAAGCTTACATGTAGTAAGCTATTTATTAAGTTATGCATACTATATTTATATTTTATATTTATTAAATTATATAGAATTAATTTCAGTTATTTATGAACAGTACAGTACTCAATCTTAGGAAGACAGTTCAGTGAACTTTTACAGAGGCATATGCCTATGAAGCCATCACCTAGATAAAGATAAAAAAACAGTTCAGTTGCTTCAGAAGCTTCCTTTATGCTACTTCCCAGTCAATACTCCTGCCAGAGGAAATCATTATTCGGAGTTCTGTCACCATAGATAGGTTTTGCTTGTTCTTGGACTTCAAATAAGTAGACTCATATAGGACATGCCATTTTGTGTCTGGATTCTTTCACTCAACAATGCTGTAAGATTCATCCACATCATCACATATGTCAGTAATTTGTTCATTTTTTTACTGTGCAGTATTCTGTGATGTATATAAACTATACCTTATCCATTCACCTATTGATGGACAATGGTTTTGTTTCCAGTGTTTAGCAACGATGAATAAGGCTATGCGTATCCTTGCGTATGTCTTAGTGGACATCGGCATTCGTTTCTCTCAGGTAATGTAAGGAACGGAATTGCTAAGCCATAGAGTCAGTGTATATTTAAATTTATTAGAAACTACCTGTTTTACAAAATAGTTGAAGAGATTTACACTCCCATCAGCAATGTATTGAATTCCAGTTGCTCCAAATTCTTACAAGCATTTGATATGATCAGTCTTTTCAAATTTAGTCATCCTGATGTAATGAATTTGGGTTTTCATTTAATGGTTATTCACAGCATATGAGCTTATTAATAATTCCTTATCCCATGCGGTCCTCCATCTCAGCAAATGGTTTAATGTGATGAATATGCTTCTAGTCAAAATAGCTCCATTTGGCAGTCAGAACTGGTGCAGAAGGAACCTTGGATTCAGAGATGACATGATAGAAACTCCAAATTTCTGACAAGTAAATTAAACATAAAAGCAAGTTTCAAAAATACAAAGTAAACAGAAAGCCAGTTAAGATAATGAACGACATAACCCTCTCTTATCTCTACACTTCTCAGTAGAAAATTCTGTCAACACGTATTTATTAAATTGAAGAAGAATCTCATAACATGTGTCATTGTATTTTACAAATACGTATTAGCTACCTCTATGAGCTTGACATAATACTGGAAACTTGCTGATAATTTTGTTCAGTTCTCCAAACTCTCACAAAATTGGTTTTATCTCCATTTTACAAAGTACCCACCCCGACCCCATCCCTCATCCATGCGGCTGCTTTTCCAATCCTCCTACAGGACGACTGTTCTTTCCCTACTAAGCAACAGTCAATGGCTCACCCTGTCCATCCAATAAAGTCCAAGTTCTTGCACAAGTTCACGATCTCTTTTCCTTCCCCTGTGTTTCTGTGTTAATCTCCCATTGCCCCCCTCCGCAAATCTAATGCTTAAATCAAATCAAATCTATTCTACATACTGTGCTTTACACGAGGCTACCTCTGCCCCTTGATGACTGTTTACTCCAACTTTTCCTGTCTAAATATTTCCGGACATTTTAAAATTTAAATGACATCTCCTTTGTGACATCGTCTCATTTCTCATTGCCCATGGCACTTTGCTGCATTAGGAGGTAAAGATTAACAGCCAGGGTAACAGAAGTCTGAGCTGAACCTATAGGTAATGCCGACTTCTCTGGACCTGTCCGATGAGTGGGGAGCCTCCCTCAAGCCTGATTTGCATGACCCACCTGCAGGAGAAAGAGGGCTGCTGATGAAGACATTACAGAGTTTCCTGGGAGCCAAGAATGTGAAATGGAGAGCACAGTGTGAAGTCTGTCTCTCAGACTAGTTCCAGACTGGCTGGTGTCTTGACCCTAAGGAGAAAGGAGATATTGAGCAAAAGCTGAAGGAGTTGTCACAGGAGATCTTTAGAGACATGGGGGCACAAGCCATCTTGGATTTTTGTTGTTTTCGTTTTCTGGGGGGAGGTAATTAAGTTCATTTATTTATTTTTAATGGCAGCACTGGGTACTGAACCCAGGACCTCATACATGCTAATCATGCACTCTACCACTGAGTTAAACCCTCGCCCACCATCTTGGATTTGATGGAAATCCAAATAGAGTAACACAAGGACAGAATGAGAGTTAGGTACTTTTCCTTGCTTGCCACTGTCCAGCTTGGGCATCTCAGGTGCTACAGCATCCTGACTGCAGTGGGAGCTGTAGATCTGAAAAGAGCAGCAGGAAACCATGTGAGAGTGGACTTGTTTGTGAACTCGGATGAATTCCCAGGATCCTAGAGAAGCTCCAGGAATGTTTGAAGAACACTTTCTAGATGGTAAGACTCTGTATAAGCTTGGGGCAAAAGTCAGTAGAATTTGGATTATTGCTGTTGATTTCATTTCATTTATGTGCACAGACAGGTAAGGCCTGGAAAACCTTGGGTTATGCTGACATTCATTTATGACTTGAAATGGTTTAAAACTTATCTTCATGTAAGTATCTGATTTGATCCTCATAACAACCATATGAGGTGGATAACATTATCACCAGATTTTTTCCAATAGTGATGGATTTGAGCACAGTATTTATTGGGGAAAGAGTCCAGGACTTGTCAGCAGACCTAATTTTGAGCTCTTGCCCTTCTGCCTATGGCTGGGTGATCCTGGTGAGACTTAACCTCTCCGAGCTTCAGCTTCTCACCTGCAGGACAGGAATCGCAGCCCTTTTGCGTGGGGTGCTGTGAACCTGAGATGAAGAACAAGTCCTGTGCGACTGTGAGAAACTACTGTGGTGCAGGACTTGCTGCCAACTGCACTCATCTTCTGCCGTAAATCGGTCGTTCCTCGACATGCCTCAGCAGACTGAAAACAGTGAATGGAGTGTATTCACGCCTCCTTCTTCTGTGTTACCTTGTCCTGCAACTCAGCAGGTTGGTGTGGAATACCTCAGGGGTGGTGAGTTCCTCATCTTTGATGGGAGTGTGATGGAGAGGATTCATACTTCAGAACCGCTTGGACTAGACCCCAATCCAGAGAGCCTAAGATTCTTTACTGAAGTAATCAGGTACATACCAGATACAGATGTAACAGGTTAAATCAAGTTCCCCAGGAACACAGTATGTGGCTAAGATACATAGAACATGACCCACCAGAAGGCTGTGTAGGTCACACAGTCTATTGTGGCAACTACTCAACCCGGCCATGCTATGGTAAGGGCGGCCATGGACAACACGCAGGCAGATGAGAATGCCTGTATTCCAACAACTTGTATTTTAAAAAACAGATGTTGGGCCTCATTTGGCTTCTGGGCTACAGAGTAGCCAACTCCTGAGACAGAGGTTTGTCCAGTTGCCAAAGAGGATTTGGTAACACAAGCAGCCAAAAGCAAAACCAGGCGGTGACACAGAATAGAAAAGTCAAAATCATTGAGTGAAAGTAACGTTCTCTGTTTAGCTTTAAAAACAAAAATGAAAGGAGGTGGGAAGGGATAAATTGGGAGTTTGGGATTTGCAGATACTAACTACTATATATAAAACAGATAACCAACAAGGTCCTACTGTATAGCCCAGGGAACTATATTTAATACCTTGTAATGGCCTATAATGAAAAAGATATGAAAAGAAATATATATATATATGTGTATATATGTATATGTGTGTGTATATATATATATAAATTAAAAAATGAATCACTATGCTGTACATCAGAATTTAACACAACATTGTAAATCGACTATGCTTCAATTAAAAAAAAACCTGAAAATGAACAAGTGCATAATTGGAGAGAGAAGGGGTTTCATGTAAAATGTCTGCTGAATCAGATGGAAACAAATTTTATTCTAAAGAAGTTCAGAAAGGTAAAAAGAAGACTCTAGGGTTTTAGCTGCTTGAAAACTCACTATAGGCCAAATAGCGTGATGTGATTTCTTAGAAAATCCAATGTGCTCTAGTTCCCATTAATGAAAGCAGGGCATCCAGAACAAACAGGGTGATGGTCCCCGGGGAGCAGGGCTGTGGAGTCATCCCCTGGAGCCCTCCCATCCCAGTGCTGGGCACATGGGAGGGGCTCCCTGGGGGATAATCGTTCCCGTGCACTGCTCTGGGTGGAGTAGTGGGATATCTGAGTGTCTTCCGTGCAGTCTCTGTTTTGAATTCAAATGTGAAAGACTGGTGTTTGAGCTAAGAGCTGAAAGGCAGGGTCCAGAGGCAGATGGGGAACAGCGAATGGGGAGAAAGGACCCCAGGTTGGGACACTACTAGAATCTACTCGGATTCTGTCAGGGCTTAAATCCAATCTCTTTCTCTTCAACATCCAATTAAAATCCAGGTTTCTGGAAAAGATGGGGGTGAGTATCACACCAAGAAATCTTAGCATTAGCTTTGTTTTCTGAAAAATATGTTCCCTCACCTGAGAGAGAAGAAACAAACGTGCTGGCCTGCTTAAGAAAACATTTGGAATATTTCAAATGAGGCTACAAAGGGAGATGAATTGAAGGAAGTGGTGGGTCTGCAGTGCGAGTTCTCACAGCCACCAATAATTCCCTTGCAAAGGAACTAATTATGCTTGGAGAGGACTTGTGTGCCTGATAAAATAATTAAAAATAAATTGCTCTCCTTGGAAATGCAAATTACCGTGTGTGAAAACAACCCCGTTGGTCACATAGATAATAAACAGATGTGTTTTCTCAAGTCTGTGAGGTGGCACTGATTGGTTTCCAGTTCTGGGTACCACAGGGCCCAAGCCACCTTAGAAACAAAGGTGGGGGAACCTCAGGCCTGGTGGGGACAGTTGTTATCTCCTCGGGGACAGCTGTTGAGAGCCTTTAGCCTTGACACTCCCCACACCCTACCCGGCTGACTTTTCCTGGCTGAGAACAGAGGATGCTGAGGAAATGGACCTGACCCACTCTTCCCCCTGAACTCCTCGCCCCTGCCAGAGTGGGAGGGGACGGTGGTGCTGTTAGACCCCCTGCCTTCTGATAAATACCCCAACGCCCTTTCCTGCTACCCAGTACTGTCAGGTCAAGGAAACTAAGACCTTGGCTACGAAGAGCCAGGAGCTAGATGGACTTTGCGTGTGGGGAGGAAAAGGGGATATGAGGTCTTGGGGAGATGACTGGAGCACTGTCGCAAAAAATTTTTTTTTAATTTTATTGTTTTTGGTGGGAAGGTAATTAGGTTTTTATTTATTTGTTTGTTTTAATGGAGGTACTAGGGATGGAACCCAGGACCTTGTGCATGCTGAGCACATGCTCTACCACTACACCCTCCCCCTCTCCAAAAAAATTTAAAAACAGGGGGTGTAGCTCAGTGGTAGAGTGCATGCCTAGCATGCACAAGGTCCTGGGTTCAATCCCTAGTACCGCCACTAAAAAAACCTTTTTTTGAAGTTTCTCCTTAGCAATGATGTAATAAGTCTTATGGAAAAAAGAAAAAAGAAAGAAACTCAGGCTACAAAATGCTTTATTATTTCGTTCAAGAACTAATGTTGATTAAACACCTACTGTGCAGAACTGGCCCTTGAGTGGCATTTTTGATAGGCTGGAGATGAAAGGGAGGACAGAATGGGATTTCTGCCTTGCAGGAAGTCACAGTCTGGTTGGGAGGCAGATCTGACATAAATGAAGGGCACATTCTCAACTCCTTTTGCCTTGCTGACATCAGATCCTTCCCTCGGCCTCTTATCCGGAGGCAGAAGATTACTTAAAGCCAGTGTGGCTGGACCCTGAGTGTTCTCCAGGGAATCAGAGACACAAGAGAGGCGAGCAGAGGGCAGCCTTGCCTGGGGTTTTGCCCGGGGATCTCATTTAATCCCCAGCACTGGGTGAGGGAGGGGCTCCTCTCCTCACAGACAGGAGCCTGAGCCTCGGGAGATACGGTAAGTGTGAAACAGGTACCGGGTAACGGTGCCACCTGGCTCCTGGGGGGGTGCGAGGGGTAGGCGAGGTAACACAGGAAGAAACAATTAACGGTGCCCGGCACTACATACGCGCTCAACGAATGTTCCCTCTGAGGCCTCGGGAACTTGCCCCAGGCCAGACACAGAGGACAGAACCAGGGGGTCACTCATATCCTGGTCAGGCCAGTTCCAAAGCCCGCACTCTTTCCAAAGGACTGCAGGTGCCTCTGGGGATTCAACTGTCTTCATCATCCTCTTCCATCCTGTTTGTGGTCCTGCCTCCAGCCCCTTTCAAGCCCACCCAGAGGGCCTTTTCTTTCTGCGCGTTTAGACTCAGCGTGGATAACTTCCTGGACTTCCAGCATAAGCAGAGGAGGGAAATGAGCAGAAGAAAGAGCATCACGAAGGGGCAGATGACGAGGAAATAGAGCAGAGGTGCTGACGAGCAGATCCTGGAAGGCAATGTTGGCTCTGCAGCAAACAGGGGGGAAAGAAAGAATAATTAGTCTCCAACGTATTTGTACGAATTAATTGTTAACACTTCTGGGATTTATTGTTACAGGCAAATATATGTGAAAGTCACGGGGGCCACATAGCAGTCGGCCCCTTAAATCACACGCGAGGAGCGAGGAAAGGGTGCGGGGAGAGGAGAGCTGCAGGTCGGCGCTCCTCCAGCCCCACTCCCTCTCGCCCAGCGATTTCCAACCACCAGAGGTTGCGATGACCTACTTAAAACTAACAGCCAGAAAGAAAAACAAAACAAGAAAGAAAATCTCTCCTTTAATCTTCTTTCCGCAGAAAAGATATCTATAATTCAACCCTCGTTCCCAACTCTGTTGCCGGTCCTGAATTTTTAACCATTATTCCCATCGCTGCTTCTTACACACACACACACACACACACACACACACACACACACACACTCTCACTCTGCACTGTCCTTATAAAACCACAGCACCCGCAAGTGAGAAGCACCCCCCCTTCCTTAATCTCCAAATCAGCCTCGCAGTCCCCAGGCACCCCCGCATTCGGTCCCCTCCCATTATTCTTACTGTCGCCTCCACCGGGCATGCTCTCTACACCGTAATCCCCTGGGTCCTGCTGGCCTAGCTCCCCATCACACTTGTCTTCCCACCTGGCCTCAGGCACAGTTTCCTCTTCTTTTTTTCCACTTCTCACACCTGCCTTTGTTTAGACCTCTTGTGTTCCCTTTAACCATCTTTATCATCATGGTCATTGGAGTATGTCTGATAGTGTCGCTTGTTTCTCCAGCCTCTGCAGTGCCTCGCACACCTCCTTGGTAACGTTTGCTGATCTGAATTAAACTGGATTGACGGCAACCACGTGGGCAAACGCTCTGATATAAATGCCGGCTGAAGCACACGGCCACCCAGCCATCGGGCAGCTGCAGTCCTCAGGGAAGCCCTGTCAGCACACGGACACTCAGAGCACGGACAAACAGCCCTGAAGCAGTCAGGGCCTGGCCACGCAGCCAGGGAAGACTGCACACACCGCAGGCTCCAGGAAAGAGAGCCTCAAGCTACTAGTCAAAGGAGGGGTATTTACAGTTTTTGATGCAGGACACCAAGACACCAACTACTAAATGTAGTCTTCCGACTACATTATATACGACAGGATATTTGAAATCAGGGCTGTTCTGAAAAATCTGATGCTAACAATAGCTGAGCTGTTATTAGAAAATCATAATGACATAAGCAATTTCTTCCTCAGAGGTTAAGCCATAGGATTCATAGGATTACAGACTCTTAGAGATAAAGACAACAGGTTTAAAGGTCATTTTGACCAACCTCACGCTGCAAGAATTTCACTTTTGGCATTGCTGATGCATTTCGCACCTTGAAGAACATCTCTTTGTTGGAAGTCAAGAAAGAATCTAAACGTGTCCAAATTCTGCAAAGAAAAACTCCTGGAGGACAGAACCTACGTCTCATGCATCTTTTCTCCCGCGTAGCACTTGGGCATCAATGGGGACTAAAGAATGAGTCAACTGCATGAGTGACTTCCACACCCAGGGACCCAGGTGCTGCTGCTGTCATGTTACACCGAGGAGACCATCACTGAACATTAGGCTGGCAGCTCTGAGCAGGGAAGGAGCTGCAGGGCTTTGTTGCTTGGATTCTCTCTGGTCTCGTTTATATTCTCCATCCTAAATTTGGTTTTTGTCTTTGAAAGTGTGGGCAAACGATAAAGCAGGAGTTTGAATTCTTTATCAGCCCCTCTCCACATCCTACCTGGCCCTTCCCTCCAAGGCCCTGCTTGACTACAGTAATTCTCCCGGGTCTCATCTGAATACATTTGAAGGCATACGTCTAAGCAGGAGGAATAGACTGCAAGGCTGAAAGAGAGCGGAGCTATAGAGACCAGTGGGTGAGGGTTCCGGCCTTGCTACTTTACACAACTCATATGCAGAGTAGTTGTTGTTGTTGTTTGTTTTTTGGGGGGAAGAAGGTAATTAGGTTTATTTATTTAATTAGTTTTTTTAAGGGAAGTACTGGGGATTGAACCCAGGACCTCGTGCATGCTAAGCACACACTCTACCACTTGAAATATACCCTCCTGCTGTGTGCAGAGTAGTGACTGGGCCCCTACTACATCTCAGAGAGAACTGGGTCCAAGTCCTGGCTCTTCAGCTTAACCATCATTGATTTTGGACAACTTACTCATCCTCTCTAATAGTTTCCTTGTCAATCAAATGAGGATAATAATTTGTAGAGTCGTGATGAGATAATGCCGAATAAAGCATTAAACAGTGTCTAGCCCATCTGTTGAGTCGGCAAGGAATAAATACCAGCTAGAGTGCTATTGAGAAAGTTAGGGAAATCATAGGCAACTTCTTCCCAAGTGACCAGGCAGAAAACAGAGCTGAGTCTGCTGATTTCCTCACTCAGGGACCACAGGCTTGGCCATGTTCTTCCACAGGCCAAGTCTTTCCCTTAAATCTCTGATCTCTCTGTCCCCAGGGCTGAGTGACATTCAGCGGAGAGTCAAGCAATTATTTAGGAGACTGTGGCTTCCTTTTCTAATCATGAGAGGCAGAGAATTGGGAGACAAGAGTCCATGCCACCCATGTGTCGCCATTGCTAGGATGATGGTGTGATGATGGGGAGATGGAACCAGCACATAGGAGGTAGAAATCTGGCACTTGGATTTTCTGCCACTGACACTCTCACCTTCTGCATGAAGGGACTGCATGAAGGGACTGCCAGAGGGCTTGACTGTCTAAATGGGGAGGAGTCCGTTCCACTGAGAGCAATCTGCCATCAAAGGTCGACAAAGGGCGCTCTTTGCGGTGCTGAATTGGACACCAGCTAGGAACTGTCAGCTCCAGTGCTTCTAAATGACCTCTCCCGGGAGGGCAGTGTTTGCTCTGGATCCCACAGTCACCATTCCCACCATCTGCCTCTCGCCCAGATCTGGATTAGTATTAGTGACATGCAAAACCATTAAGGTTTGGCATTTTGAATCAATCCGAGTAAGTGCCCAGGGCTCGGAGTACAAGGCCTGTAAGACAGAGCCAAAAATGTAATGGGAACACTTCATCACGAGGTTTAGTTTATAACCTGCTTCTACCCGCGGCCAAACCTATCACTAAGAGAATTCCTTTCTAACACTGACTTTAGAAGAAAGGTAGAAGATATTGAAGCCCCTACCAACTCCTCCCCTAACGCAACCCAGACTTGGGCAACTGGCCGTGCCAGGTGTGGCCACGTGGGAGAGGCGGCTCCAGCCAAGAAGTCAAAGCAGGGTTAGGGAACCTGATACAAGAGCCTCTCAGAGTAAGTGAACCTCTGACAGTGCTCGCTTCACCTCCATTGAGGACTCACTTGCTCATTCATTCATCGAGCTTTTTTTGAGCTGAGCACTGTGTGCCAGGCCTTATTGGAGGCACCAGGGAGCACAGACAAATGACAAATTCCCTCCAGAAACACCAGGGTGATAGGGGCCCATAGCTCTTCTGAAGATCCACTTCTAAATACAGCCTTACCCAAAGAAAATCTGGGAAATAGTAATAAATACTGTACTGCTACGAATAATCCAGCCCCCCTAAAGCTTTAGAACCTTGCCTATTAATTAATCACAGCGAGTTCTCTAGAATCAGGTAGCTGTAGCCCCTGCTTTGGCTTGGTCACAGCCAAGGATGTAAGATGGAGAGGAAAATGTGAGGTGCATTCCACCAGGGAAGTACCTCTCAACTTCTCTGCCTTCACGTTAGCCACATGCTTCACAGTTCTCTTAAACAGTCCTAAATTAAGCCAACCCAGAACTGCCAAGCAGAGGTGGTGGGAAACCATTTGAGAAGTGAGAATTCGTAGCCTATTATATTTGACATGGACCTTATTAATACATAGAGCTGGTCCTTACCAGGAGTGCAATTATACTGTGAATTCAGTAAGTATTTGAGCACCTTCTTTGTGCCAGACATTATGCTGTTGCTGAGAACCAGACAGTCTTAGCCTTCTCACAACGTATAGTCTGGCACTGATGATGGGTGATAAACAGGTGTGATGACTAAGAGACTAAGGTAAGTTGCTGAGAAAGTGGCAGTTACATTGGTCGGTGAAGGATTAGTAAGTGTTGAGCAGATGACATGAAGGAGCATTCCAAGCAGGAGGTGGTGTAAGTTCATGCAAGATGTTAGACTGCCAGTAATGTCCATTCTCTTCTAATCTTCATCTTCTTCTTCTCCACTGGCTCTTCTCCCTCCAGAATGTAAATGTGCTCGAGTCCCTACCATCTCCAAACCAAAACAGAACAAAGCAAAGCTTCACTGCACCTCCTGCCATTTGTCATTGTCTTCTCTCTTTCCCTTGGCATCAAAGCTCTTGATAGCATAATCTGGATTTGACGTGTCCACTTTCTCACCGCAGTCTGACTTTTCTCACAACTTTTCTGTAATTGCCCTATCTTGTTAAACCAATGGATATTTTCCCATCTTCACCTTAATTGGCCTCTTTGCACCAGTTGAGTCTGTTGGCTCTGCCTTCCCTCCTGATATCTGTCCTGCCTTTGGTTTCCGTGATACCACCGAACCCTGGTTCTCCTACCTCTAGGCTATGCTTTCCATTCTCCTTCATAGCCCCTCTTCTGCAGCCCCCGGATAAACAGTGGTGTATCTCAGGGGTCCATCCTTGGACATCTTTATAGGCTGTAAGATGATGACTTCTGTAACTCTGGCAGAGATCTCATTTGGAAATTCCAAAGCCTACTGGATAGATCTCCCTGGATAATTTTCCAGTACTCCAAACTCAGGTCCAGCCCAACTTATTCAAAATTGAACTAATGTTCCCCTTCAGATCTTTCTTCTGTATCACCTCATTTGGTGAGTGTCCCCACTGTGCACTCACCCTTGAGTCTCTTCTTCTGCTCATTCACCTTCCATATACACCTCATCCTCTAAATCCTGAAGACTGTGTCTCCTCATATGAGCACCTGTCCTCTCAGCACTCCTGGGTACTGCCTTAATTCAGGACTTCATCATGCCTCACCTGGGTCCCCACAATCAATTTCAAATAGTTCTTCCTGCTTCGTGCCTTCCTCCCTTTCAATTCATTAAAAAAAAAATTTGGGGGGTGGTAATTAGGTTTAATTAATTAATTAATTAATTAACAGAGGTACTGGGGATTGAACCCAGGACCTCACACATGCTAAGCAGCAGCTCTACCATTGAGCTACACCCTCCCCAACTTCAATTCATTTTTAACACCACTCCCAGGGGGAGCTTTCTAAAATGCAAATCTGATGGGTCACCCCCCACTGCTTGAACTTGTGCAATGACACTCTAACTTCCGGGATAAAGTTCACCTTCCCTAGCTTCCTACACAAGACCCATTGAGATCCACACCCTTTCCGTCTCACTAGCCTCATCTCTCGCCGTCCTAACACAGTTTCTCTGATCATCTTGCATATCCTTCCCTTTTCTTAAAACGTGTGTCTTCCTTTTTATAGGCCCCATACTCTCGGAACTCTCCCAGATCTCCTCCCCACCTAGCCCTTCATCTCAGCCCTGCCTCTCTCTGCTCCTTCCTTAGTCTCCTGAGACCATTTCTTTAACGACACCTTATCATGTTGGACTTTACCTCCCCCACCGGACTCTGAGCTCTGTGGGAACAGACTCTGTAACACATTTTTGTGTGCCCCAGGACCCCATATAGTTATTCACTGAACAAATTTAAATATTTTGTCATATATACGTATGTGTATATGTACCTGTATATGTGCATGTGGGTGCATATGTGTGTGTGTGCGGCACGTTTGAGACATAAGGGGAAAAGGAATTGACATTTGTTGAGCACTTAGAATATGCCGGGGTCTGCGCCAGATACTTTACATGAATTCCTATTATGATTCTCATTTAATGAGAAAGCTGAGGCTCACAGAGGTTAGGTAACCAGGAAATGATTTCACAGCGAGTAGGTAGGTGACAGAGCTGCAATTTGAGCCTAGGCTTGTCTCCTTCCAAACCCTGGGATTTTTCATCGCCCCATACTGCTTACCCACCTACCAGAAAGGACCAGCCAGGTAGAGGAAGCGAGATGCTCTAAGAGAAGGATTTCCTTGGGAACACCTGCCGGTGCTCACAGTGGAAACCCTCAGGTCGCCGTGGCACAGGCTTCCAAGCTTCTTCAGTTGTGAAGAATACAAAGACTACTTAGCTTGTCACGTTTTCTTTCCAGAGCTCATCTTCTTAAAACCTCACACCTGTTTTATAAGAATTCCACAAAGACTAACAGTAAATATACGCTATGAAGGACCCCATCTGTCTCAGAAGAGAGGTGCTTTTTAGTCACGGAATATAGACTTTTTACAGTTATTGTCTGTTTATTCTGCAGAAACTGCTGATTCTACAGGGCCTGGGAATTCCAGTGGGAAAACACGGATGGAATGTGTTCAGGGTGTGGGACTTCCTATAATTGTTGGAGTGGAAGAAAAGCTCATAGGAAGATAAATTCTGCCTGGATACTTGGAATAAAAATTCTGCTGAAGAATGGGTGGGAGGAGAATGATGACCCCTCAGGGAATAAGTTAGGTAACTGACTTCCCCCCCAGAAGCCCTGCTGGGGCTGGGATGCACGTATGCCTACTCTGAAAAGGTACCTCTCATTCCCTAGCACGCTCTCCCTCCCATGGAGTGTCCCAGGAGCTAGCTGGTGTTGTAGAGATGTTATCTTTATTGATCCTTTTAACCCTTCCCTGTATGGGGCAGGAAGACCACACCGCTGCCTCTCCAGTGACCCTTTCCCACTGTAAGTTTAACATAGAGCTCACCTCTCACCTTCTTGGTAAACCCCATCGGAAAGAAATGGCTCAGAGAATCAGCTGGCTATGGCATCTCATTGTGGCTCATTGATCACCGGGGGAGATTTTCTGGTCTAGCTGGAGACAGTTTTGCTTAATGAATGCCTATTATAGGCTTGGCACTGCACTGGCTGGAAGGAAGCCCTCTCCTCCACAACCTCTTGTTCCGCATGCCTCCGGAAGCTGGGCGCTCAGCACAACAAGGACGACCTTCCCACACGGAGAAGGGTCACCCTTTGGCTGATGGTCTTCAAGTCACTGCCTCCCGTGCTGGAGCCTACAGACAAGTTCCACAGGGCCCATTTCCTTCCTTGGTGCCTTTCAAAGTGCAATTAGGAGAGGCACGCCAAACATCTATCATTCTCAGGGTTAAGGTAGTTTGTTGAACCCATAGGTAAGAAGCTTGGCGCTTACTCATTGAGAGAGGCTTTTTTTCTTTGGTTGATTGGTTTATGACTCAGGCAGCATTTAGATGTGGCTGATTTTGGCTCAGCCAGATCAGACATAAAGTCCCCATGTCCCTCTTCCTCATTCCCACCCCCACTGTAGATGTGCTTTCTGAGACTGGAGAATCAGCTAAGAGGTAAGGATGTCTGCTTCAAACATTATTTGGTTACTTAAAGGGATACGATGTTGATGGCTTCTTCTGTTTAAGAGGGGAAGTGGGAGAAGAGGTCAGATGCCCCTGACATTCAGGATTAGCAGATACAAACTGCTACACATAAAACAGATAAACAACAAGGTCCTACTGTATGGCCAGGGAACTATATTCATAACTTGTAATAGACCATAGTGAAAAAGAATATGAAAAGGAATATAAATATACGTATAACTGAATCACTGTGCTGTACACCAGAAGTTAATACAATATTGCAAACCAGCTATACTTCAGTAAAAAGGAAAAAACTATGCCAAAACCTCATGTAGATCTTATCTGTCCAGATGAGTCACTACTGAGAGAAAGGGCAAAGTCATTTTCTTCAGGGAGTCTGTACATTGTTTTCAGCCTGAAAAGAAGCAAAATACAGCTGGAGGGAGAGCACAGGAGGAGAGACAAAGAGTCTCCCAGCCAGGAGCCACGGCTGGGGGATCCCTAGTTACCTGAAGGCAGCACCGTGAGCACCACAGGCTGTGACTCATCTGACGCTTGGGCGACCCACTTGCTTGGGTTGCCATGTAGCTGCCACTCTGCCACCTTGCACCAGTACATGCCCGCATCCTCCATCTCCACCCGCTGAAACTGCAGGACAAAGTCTGTAGGGGATGAACGGTATGAGAGCAGGCGCCTCCTGAGCCCCTCTTCACCGTACTCCAGCGAGCCGTCCTGCTGCAGGTGCGCCAGCATCTCACTTGCAGGATTTCCTCTGTTCCGGTACCAAGTCGCAGAGAACAGGGAGGCTGGGCTGCCGGCACTCTCCAGGCTGCAGCGGATGGCCGCCTCTCTGTGCTCAGTGGCATTTTCTGTCCAGTACACTTTGGAGACACGTACCTTGCTTCCTAGGAAATAAAATGGCCATAAGTTAGAGAGGAACCCACACTTCAGATTGGACACCTCCTCTGAACAGTCCAGCTGTCGCTGAAGACGACATCAGGTCCTCCACTGTGAATGCTTTTCCTTGACCCCTGTCCTCCTTCCATATTTGCCAGAACATTGTCTACTGTGAATCAAGCCAGCCACTTCCCTTCTTCAGCCTCCCTCTTGCCTACTGGACCTGCCACGAAAAACCACCCAGCTTTGGTGGGCACTCTGTCCTGCTGCCCTTAATTCTCCCAGGTCAGCTCTCTCTTCTGCTTCCCAGAGGGGCCCTTCAACACTTCCAGCCTCCCTTCAAGTTGAATATGCCACCACTGCCCCTTTTTCTAAGCAAATGACCCTCCTCCCATACACTCAGGTGTGTCACCTCAGGTATAGACACAAGGAACGAGGAGGCTATCCGAGAGACCGAACATCTTTATCCATGTGTTAGAGACTACGTTGTTGGATTAGACTAAGTTTTAAAAAGATTTTGACATTTACTTTTTAAAAATGTTCCCCAGATCACCAGCAGGTGAGAACTTGGAAAGAAGGCTAGATTAGTTCCAACAAAACAAAGAAACTACAGTATGCACTAAATTTTCAACTCTACCACAAACAGATTTATTAATCTGTCTTGAAAAGAACAGCTTTGTCCAATCTGGGGTTCTTTTTTAGTTACCATCTTTACTCTCTCCTTCTCTTCATGGAGGAGCATGTGAAATAGTTTCTGTGGTCCTGTCTCTCCTTCTTCACCTCAAATTACTCCCTACTCCATTGCAATCAGCCTTCCAACCCCACCACTACACTCTGGCCAAAGTACCCAATAAAGGCTCAATTTCCCAGCTCAAGAGACCCTCTAGTCTTTTTTGTCCTCTCTGCGGTTTCTGCCACTGAAATCCGTTTACTTCTGAACTCTTCTCCTCTACTGATTTCAGAGAAAATATCCCTCCTGCATGTCTGACAAATCCTTCTCAGTACTGTTCCCTGGGGCTTCTTCCTTAACTCACTTCCCACACCAGGGTGCACAGCTGGCTACCCCCAGTCAAACACACCCAGCCCACAGATATGTCTTATTCGACATCTTCAGGATTTTAAGAGAATTTGAAATCATTATGGACATTCTCAAACTGAGAGATGTCACCAAAAAAGGTTTTAGGCATCCCTTGATGTACTAAAAGGTTGGACAGCACAGGGCCAGCGTTTCTGAATGGGAAGTGTTGGCTAGAGTCAAGAAGTGGTGTGCGCTTTGTAAAGAGGTGGGCACACCCTGTCACAGTTTGTCTTGGTCCACCAGGAGAAAGGGGCGTTGGCCACACAGATGGAGAATGAAGGGTGCGTGAGTCTTGCGGGATGGCTAAGATGCGAACACCATGATGATGACGTGGGACATAAGGATGATTTGGGACATGCTGGGTAGGAGCCAAGCAGGAATGTGCAGCAGGCAGTTGGGTAGGAGGGCCTGGAGTTCAGGAGAAGGGGGCTAAGACTGAGGGCTGTTTCACTGAAGGTGGTAGTTGGAACAAAGGCAGTGTTTAAGTGGTTCTGAAGACAGCGGAGAGTAAGGAGGAAAATGGGCTTAGGTGTCCCTGAGGACACCTGCATTTAGCAGGGCGAGGAGAAGGGGTCTGGAGAGCATGGAGAACGGGGGCCGGAGCGGCAGGAAGAGACCCTGGCGCCGGGTTACTACTTCGCCCCTGCTGCTCCCAACAGACTGAGAGCTCCTGAAGGCGGTGCCTCAGTGGATCCCTAACTGCCTAACCCATGGCAACGTTCATTATAATCTTATTTTTTGATGTTACATTGAAAATAGAATTTTCGGCACCAGACTGGATTAACTTATTTGCATCGTGCTGTTGGATCTTGGCCAGTTCCCAAACCTTAGCTGTGACATTCATTTAATTTTAATCAATGCTGGAGGTGACCGAACTAACACTGACAGATCTAATCAACCCTGCCCACGTTTAGACCACAGCGCTCATGGACCAGTGCAGAGGGATGGAACTCCTACTGCATTTTTAAAGGCCTCCTGAGGTGGAGGAGACGCCCTCACTAGGCCATTCCAACAGCTAACTGCTCTTATTTGCCTTATGTTTAGGCAGCCAAATGTTGAAAAGCAATTTCTCCACACATCCCTATAGAGTTGTACGGTTTCTGTTCACAGTGGGAGAAATATGCTTCGTGTTACTCTTTCTCTGCCAAATTACAGTAGAGCCCCACTGGAATGACACAGCTTGCTGTTACAGAGATCGGGAGATACGGTACCCCGGGTAGCTGCAGAGACCAGGCTGCCGGGCTGAGATGCAAACCACTCTCAGAGACTTGCTCCCGTCCAGCCACCTCCAAATCTCAGACCGACTCACCGTAAGTGACCCCTGTCTCCTCTGGTGGGCCACCCGGTCCTGTGGTCCTCGTGCAGGTGGCTACTATTCCTACAACTCTAGGTCACAGTTTCACCTTCATATAATCACTTCGTAGAACAGCTGCCCAAGAGAAGGCGGCAGTTCTGCAGAAAGATGTGTGAGGACACCCTTGGAGGTTTACCTGTGGGCCTGAGTTTCAATTCCGTTAGACCTGACTGCTTTTCTCCAAGCTGGTGCCAAGTGCTGTTTGCGGACCGGAGCCATTCCCTCACAGCGCAGTAGTATTTGCCCTGATCGCTGTCTTCCACGTTCAGAAGGTGCAGCTGAAACAAGCCTTGGGAAACTCTCTCGGCATGGAATTTTTGTTTTCTCCGTGGGCTCTGAAATTCGTCCCCATATTTGACAACATTGGTTCGGTCCATTTCCAGGATCTTCAGCCAGGATGCATCAGTGGAAATGGGATGGAAGTACCAAATAATGGCTAAATGGAGGTTGCCAGTGGACTGGGACAAGATGCTACATTCTATGTCAGTGTTAGAGTTGATGGAGATCTCTTGGACTTGACTGCTTGAATTCACTTCCAGCTTGCTCTCTAAATGAAAAGAATGGTAACAGTTACTTTCGTTACTTTGCTAGAAAAAGAGAACTAGAAGGCAGAAGGGACATGAGAGGTCAACAAAGGCAATGCCTCCTACATCCATCAGATGTGTGAATTCCCTCTTGAGCAGCCCCACTAACTGCTCCTGCAGCCTCCGAACAACTCACTAACTGACCAAGCACCCATTCCATCTTTGGACAGCTCTGCCACTAGAGAATTCTTTCTGCAATCAAGTTGAATTTTACCTCCCCATAACTTCTGCCCATGGGTCCTGGTTCTGCCCTTGCCCCGGAGGAGTGGGATGGGGAGGGGAGGGCGGGGAGGAAGCATCATCCAGCAAAGTCGATCTCTTCCACTTGATAATGCTTCAGTATTTGGGAACAGACATCTGTAGCATTTCATAAATCGAATGGTGAGCAAGTGGCCATGTAACACTTTGCCTGTGGGGTCACTATCCAGTGTACGCCTGGATTCACAATTTGCCTAAGCCTAGTTGTATCGCCTGCGAACGTGCATAAACAAGAGGAAGCTGTATGTGAGCTATTAAAATTGTGCGTCTCTTTGCAGCCACTCAGCTGTGGGAACACTGTATGGATAGGTAGTCAACCATCCTTTAGCCCCGGAGATTTTCTGCTTTGTCAGAAAGATGAAGAGTAAAACCTGGCTTCCGAATCTTATTCTTAACTTCTTGCTGACACGACCAGTTCTACTCTGTAACGGCTTATTGATGTTGTCAGCAAGCCCCCTTACTCTTCCTTCCATAAACGTTTATTAAGCACATGCTATATTACGTGCCAGGCTATTCCAGGCTCTGTGGACGCCTCCCCTCAGTGGGTTTACCTCCTAGAGGGAGAGACTGGCACAGGCACAGCCGCTGAGAGAGGACAGGACTGTGTCACCCAAGCGGGACAGAGGTGTGCAGAGGTGGCCGTCCCAGCACACGGCAGGACCATCTAACCCAAACGTGGGAGTGGGGGGGGGGCTTCCTGAAGGAGAGATCTCTAAGCTAAGTCTTAAGGTTTAATAGGAATTAATCTGATGGAGATATTAAGGGATTCCACACAAAAGAAGCAACTTGAACAAAGACTTTAAAGATGAGAGAGAGCGTAGAGTGCTTGATGAACTGCAGGTAGTTCCGTGTGGCTGGAGCTCAAGGTCAAGATGGACAGTGGAAGGACATAAATGTACCAAATTATAAAGGACCTTGCCTGCCATGCTATGGGAGTCTGGACATGAGGTGGACGTGGAGGAGTGGTGGACGACTCAGGTTTCTTACTTGGGCCACTGGGAGATGGTGGGGACACACAGAGAACAATGTAAGAGGAGTAGCTTGGAGGGATAATAATGGTGTACTTATGTTTTGACATATTGAGCGTAGACACGTCTTGGAGGCAATTGCATAGATGAGCCTGGAGATCCAAAGAAAAGTCTTTCAGGATAATGGGTTTGGGAACTGTTAATATATAGGTTGAATCCAGGGGATTAACCCACTCTGGGAATAAGCCCACTTCGGGGGACTGTACAGAACGAAAAGAGAGCTCACTGAGGAAGAAACCCAAAGGGAAGAATCAGAGGAGGGGGAGGATTCTGCAAAAGAGACTGAGAAGGAGCAGCCAGAGTGCTAGGAAGGAAACCAAGAAAATCCTGTGTTATTAAGACCAAGAAAAAAAGAAGTTTCAAGAAGGAAGGATTGGACCAACAATTTCAAATACCACAGAAAGGACAAGTAAGTTAAGGCACAAGTTAATCAGCAGGAGATCATTGCTATTCCCAGAAGTACCGCTCGGTAGCAGAGACAACACTGACAGCTACCACGTCTGAGCATCAGCTTGGCATGTCAGGCACTGTACCTGCCACGTCACCACCTTTAAATTGCACATCCGCAGTTTACACATGGGGTCACTAGGTTTGGACGGATTACACGTCTTGTGCAAAGTGATGCTGCTATCCAGTGCTCGTCAGATCTAAATGACAACAAAGGCTCTTGCACACTCTGCCGTAGGAGAATGGAAGTCTCGGAGCAAGACACACGGCACAGAATTTGCGAAGGTCATGTCTTACTTTTATGCTCTGTGCTCTAGGACCAACTGACAAAGAAAACCGTGTTGACTATAAACATAAACGTTCTAATCTTAAACAGTAACACAGAAAAATAAGTGGATAAATGTGTTCTAACGGAATTTCTATTACCCATACTACTAGGGGAGACGTTCAAAACATTTAATGACCGTAAGGCATGGCCAGTGACCAATCTGAAAGAACGCCTCACCACTGACCAGCCTTAGGGTCCTTTGCTGTGCCACATCGTGCCCTTTTGTTGCTGAGTGGTGGGGACTGATGGGAAATGGGGAAGAGGCAACAGTTATTATTAGTCAGTGTGGAAGTATTTCAATGTTTTAACAACCAGCGTGCCCATTTTGTGCATATTAGCTTAACGTTAAACTGGATATCATTATTTTTTTGTTTTGCTTTTGTTTCTATTTCTGGTTGCTTTTTTTTAAATTGAAATACAGTTATTTACAATGTTTGAGTCATACAGAAAAGTGATTCAGCTTTATATATATGAGTGTGCATGTGTATATATGTGTGTGTATATATATATACATATACGTATATATATATATATCCTTTTTCAGATTCTTTTCCATTATCGGTTATTAAAAGACATTGAATGTAGCTCTCTGTGCTATACAGGAGGCCCTTGTTGTTCATCTGTTTTATATACTGTAGTGTGTATCTGTTAATCCCAAACTCCTAATTTACTCCCCTTCCTTTCCTGGATATCACTTATGTATGATGCTTACTTACACAGTACAAACATGAGGAGAAGGTATTTCATGCTTTAATTCTATACCTTACCCCAAACGGGAAAAATGTTTATTAAAAAAAAAAAAGCAAGGATTAATTTCAAGTGGTGTTCACCTGGTAGAGTGACGGCTATCCTCAGGGGGTGTGAGACGGCAGAAGCCCTCGAGGGGCCGTTTGTGTGAAGACAATGTCCACCATAAACTTCTACTTTACACTGATAAACCCCTGCTTCCTCCTCGGTGGCATCATGGATTAGGAGTTGAGAAAGAAACGAAGACTGTGAAACCTTCGTCTTCTTTTGGAACTGGGGTAGGAAGTCCCCCCATTCGATTGTGCCATTATGGGCAATTCGAACAAGCAGATCAAAGTCTCGAGACCCAGCTGGCTGGAACTGCCACATCACAGTGAGTGGAACCTTGAGGTCAGGGTAGCCAGCCCTCACGACGCAGGACAGGTCGAAGGTGTTTGTTAATTTCACTTGTGGTTGACGACTCAACAGATTAACTTGCAAACTTGACTCTGTGGGCAGAAATGTGAAACAGAATTTCAGACACGGTCATCAAATCCAGGTACAGGGCTCCCAAGTTTCCCTAGTCACCGCCTCGTCACACTGAACCATGTGTTCATACATTGGGAGTATCCAATATTTGGGGGTAGAAGTTGATTCACAGTACAGTCTGTCCTGAATTCTGACCTTGGTTTTCTAAAGCTGACCCTCTGCTAAGAGTGTTCTCAGCAGCGACAACAAACAGGCAGTGTTTCTCCGGTCTGCTGCTTAGACAGCTGCTGCTGAGTGGGTGGAGCGCTCCCCAGCCCCGCCGGCTGGCCTCGTCCCCTTACCCCGACTCTCGGGGGCAGTAATTCTCTTTCGCACATGCTGGGAGAGACTCTGCAATCCCAGGGCTGCAGCTGTCAGAAGCCTGAATGTACGAGGCTCAGCTCCAACTGGCATAACTCTTCTATGTAAGTCTACTCCAATTCATATGATTTTGTTTTTTAGCCTCGAATAACAACTTACAAGTTGCACTGGAAAGATGATTTGTATAAAGATGAGATCAGTGGACAGACACATGTGGTAGCCAGAGACTCTGTTCTGTCCTGGGGCACCTGTGCCATAACGAGGGACTCAGGATGACACACAGTCCAATTCCGCTGCATTCCACTGCAAAAGGAAGAGGCCAACGCTATGCAAGTTTAGGAAGGATTTCCCTGACACTTACTCAGAGGTTTCACAGTGACTGATATCTTCTGAGTCCAGTTCAGGTCTCTGCCCTGGTTCCGGGTCCTCTCAGACACCCTGCACTCGTACGTGCCGCTGTCTGTGACGGTGGTGGAGGTGATCTTCAGCTGGAAGCTGGCCCAGTCCATTTTCTCCAGCCTTGTGTTGCTGGGGTTATCGAGCTCGCCGTAGGAGGCACCCAGCTGCACGGTGCCATCCTGCCCCATGCCAGCCACAAACTCTGGCTGTGTCTGGTCTTGTGGGATGTGCCACCAGGTCACGGACAGGGGACTTTCAGCCCCATCTGCCTTGCAGAAAAGGGTTAACGTCTCTCCCTCCCACACCGCTTGCTGCTTGTTCTTGGTAGACACAACCACGTTTCTTGCTGTGGATTACAGATTTTAGAAGAAAAAAGTATTTCAAGTAAATAAAGTGAAATCTCATTAATTAGGACTTGGTTAGTTTGTGACAAATCAGAAGGATTTGCTAAACACTCAAACAGTGGAAA
Source organism: Camelus bactrianus (assembly GCF_048773025.1). Taxonomy (NCBI): domain Eukaryota; kingdom Metazoa; phylum Chordata; class Mammalia; order Artiodactyla; family Camelidae; genus Camelus; species Camelus bactrianus. The sequence goes on along the minus strand of NC_133547.1, from coordinate 46,200,141 downwards.
CAAGACAGCAGAAAAAATACCAGGAGAAGCTTATTTACAGTTAAACAATTTATAATGTGCCCTTATTTTCAGTGACTTGTTCAATCAGCCGTCCTTTGGAACGTCTAGGTGGGAAAACATCTGCTGATATTTTGTTAAATTAATTCGGGTGGGTGTATGAGGTTGAAAGTAATCGAGATGTGTTTATTTAAATCTTTAGTTTTTTAGAATTCAGACTTTCACATTTCAAAATGGCCTTCCTCTGCTTCCTTATCTTTCCCTAATTACTATGTGTTCTGAACAGGGAAGTAGTATTGTTAGATTTCTGTTCAAAATACTGCCATTAAATAATTACTTGAGGAGGTGGGAAATGCACATATGTATATTTTTTTCTTTTTTTCAAATCAGATACTTATTCATATATATTGTTGGTTGAAGGGAGATCCTTCCTCTACCTGAACTATAGTATAAAACTATAAGTAAATGTAAATCTGGCTCCCAGATGGGAAATTCAAGGTGTGTAGAAAAGCAGATATTCCTTCAACAGACACTTTCTGTTCAACGCCTTGTCCTGGGTGCTTTGTGGGGAATGCAAAGACTCTTCAGGAGCAAATGCACCCAAGGCAGCCCAGTCTCATGTTTAAAGCCAAGGTCCTTGGAGTCAGAATTATCCTGAGCAACACAGCCTCAATTTCCTTTCCTCTAAATATGGTGGCAATGACAGCGCCTCCCTTATGCACTGCTGCAAGGACTGAATGAATAGCACGTGCAAAGGGCTTAGCTTTGCTGGCAAAGGGAAGTACCCAGTAAAGGTGAGCTATTAGCATTAATGTGTGAAGATAGGCATTTTGTGAAAGCATAAGAGTTCAAAGCCAAAAGAAGCAAATAAAACAGAACTGGCATTAGAAACCTTAATAGGATCTAAATGAATTTGCAAATTGTTCTTCCCTGTTGAGGAAGGAGTTCAGTCTTCACCGCTTTATGTATAAATGTATATGTTACAAAGGCAGAATGAAGGCTAATGCCCATGAATAGGCTAAAAAGAAATACACACACACGTGTATATGTGCGTGTGTATATATATATATATATATATATATATATATATATATATATACACATATAAAAATACAACTTGCTTCTAAATTTGGGGTATTAGAAGATAATTATACTTTATTTTTTTCAAGTTAAAAATAGACTCAAAACTGAAGTTTAGAAATTAGAGGGGAAATTATTACTCATAATCTCATTACTGTAACTATTATGATTAGTTTCAACCAACTTCAATTTAAAAAAAAAAAAGTCAAGGTTCTTTAGTTCATTGTGGTCATTACAGCCTCTTGGTAAGAAGTAATAAACTTACCAAGCATGTGTAAGTTACACAGTCATATTCGTAGTGAGTACCCCCTTCTGTTTAAAACAGTCATACAATGATAAAACTCTATGCATCATGGAAGTAAGAGTTTGACTTGCAAAATCAAATGCTCAACAGGATTCTTAATAAATCTGCTTAAAAAAAAAAAAAACAACCATTTCTGTTTGTACATATTAGGCCCAGTTTGGACTCCAGCCTGCACAGAGGGTTATTTTTAGCTTGGGAAGGCCACCTACTGATAGGCTTGTGATCTGTGTGCCATGAAGCACACCTTCAGACCCCTTTGGCCCAAATTCCCGCGTCCTGCATTTGAGAGAGATTCGCTCCAGAGCTGCTCCAGCGGAGGCTGAAATGCATGAAGCTGAGATGTAGCTCTGTGTAAATATGTAAACACGCCTACGTAGTTTTGTCTGAATCCTAGAAAGTCAGACCAAATGTTTAGTGTGAAAACTAACACCAACACACTTCCTGGCTCTCCACTCTCGGCCAAATCGGTGCATCCTCACTCCTAGCAAATGGGGTGATGGGGAAAAGCACGAAAGGGAACTGTACCTATTTTTGGAGATGCCTCTATACAACAAGGATATTTTCCTTTTTGGCTTGTTTTTGTTTTTGCTTTTGGGCAATTCATCTTTCTAGACACTGAATTTAACACCCAGCCCAGAGAATTCTAATATTAGTTGTGGATTTATCTGTTTTCTCTCCACATGAAAAGCAGTGATTATTCAAACATATTTAAAGTCACCCAGCCTTCCTAAACTAAACAAGAGTGGAGTGCCCTTCCAGATTCAAGCCTACAGACACTCAGACCCATCTGGACAGGCGTCTCACCACATCTCAGCAACGTGCAGGCAAGAGAGTCTGTCCACAACCATCGACTTCTTTTCTTACTCTGAGTATTGCTTTGATGCAGAATTAAGACTTAGGATCCTTCCTTGTATCAGGTTAAAATAACAGAGAATTGATGAAAGCCACCTGCAAGCTGTCTGGGGGGAGTAGGAGGAATAACGTGGGTGTTTATTTCCCAGAAAGGAGCCCAGTGTAAGCTCTTTCTTCTTAACCCACTCAAAACACACACACATCGAAAACGACACAGGGCTTCATTAATACAGGTGTTCTCTACTTAAAGAAAACCCAAAGTACAAAAATTAGGAATAACAGCAAATAGAATCACAGAATCTTAGGCAGCAAAAGGAACTTAAGGACAGTCTAAGTGGATGCCATTAACTTATGGCTGAGGAAGCTGAGATTTGGAGAGGTAAAGAGCGTGGTGTGTTCGTGGACACGGCCAATTCGACGGCCCAGGAAAAGGACTTAGGTCTTCAGCTGGTTTGGGTGCTTTCCTTTCTACTTCACCTTAAAGTGATCTGATTGACACCTGACTTCAGGGAACTGCCACTGTGTCCATGAAGGCATCCTGTGTCACAAAGGAGGGCACCTAAAAGCAGCCCAATAGTGTCTGGTCCCAGCTTCACATACCTGCTGGCTTCCTCAGGTGCACGAGGCTGTCCGGTGACTGCTTGCTCTGAAGCACCTGCCAGAGGCCCATCTGAGCTCTTGTCACCTCTGCCACTGCACATCTGTAGGCACCTTCGTCCTCTGGGCCCACAGAGAAGATCTTGAGAGAGAAAGCCCTGGGGCTTAACTTTGAAACCTGGAGCTGCCCCTGATTTGCTCTTTCTTGGTAGTCTTTCTTCAGGCCCAGAACTCCACCGGCATCAAGGCGGGCCGTTTCAATATTATTGAAGAACCAAGTGCCCTGAAGCTGCGGGTTCTGGCCGCCGCCCACGACCAGGCAAATCAGTTCCAAGGGTTTCCCTTCAGGAACCGTGCTCTCAGCCGTAATGTTGACGTGAAAATCTCTCACTAGGAAACAAAAGCAAGGCAGGTATTTATAGAGAGGCCACTGCATCTGTCCTTTCAGTACCAGAGAGAGAGGGCACCTCCTGTCAGGATAGCACAGGGATTGAATTTCATGTGGGACATTAGTTCTGAGGAATAGGGAAGCCAAAGAAATGCCTAGAATCAAAAATGCCCTTGACTATTCTTTAATCACCCAGAAAGAAGAGATACGTGGTTTTCTGACTGCAATCCTATTAAGCAAGATAGTAAAAAGTATACAGCAATGTATCTTTTAAAAAAAAATTTTTATACTATGTTGGATTGATGTAAATTGTGATTTCTTGCGCTCCTTTTTGGCTGAGAATATCCAGTGGAATTTTCCAAAGTTAAAAGCAAATGTGATATGTGGCAAATCCACAGCTAACATCATACTTAACAGTGAAAAGCTGAAAGCTTTCCATCGAAGATCGGGAATGAGACAAGGATGCCCACTCTCACCACTTCTATTCAACATAGTATTGGAAGTCCTAGCCAGAGCAATCAGACAGAAAAAGAAATAAAAGGCAACCAAATTGGAAAAAAAAAGAAGTAAATCTGTCACTGTTTACAGATGATAGAAAAAGATGCTCACCACTAATCATCAGAAAAATGAAGATTGAAACCACAATATCACCTCACACCTGTTAAAATGGCTAATATCAAGAAGACAGAAGATGGCAAGACAGCAAGAGGATATAGAGAAAAGGGAACCCTAGTAACTGTCAGTGGGAATGTAAGTTGGCGTGGCCATTAGGCCAAGGAACCCAAAGGAAATGACATCAGTATCTCAAAGAGGTATCTGCATTCCTATGTTCATTATTCGTAACAGCCAAGATATGGAAACAACCTAAGTGTCTGTTGATGGATGAATGGGTGAAGGAAATGTGGTACATATACACAATGGAATATTATTCAGCCACGAGGGAAAAAGGATATGTTGCCATTTTGACAGCATGGGTTAACCTGGAGGACATTAAGTGAAATAAGCCAGACACAGAAAGACAAATACTGTGGAATCTAAAAAAGTTGAACATATAGAAGCAGAGAAGAGAGGGGTGGTTGCCAGGGGCAGGCGGGGTGGGGAAAATGGGAAGGTGCTGACCCAAGGGCACAAAGTGTCAGTCATGCAGGATGAGTAAGTTCTAGAGATGCACAGCATGGTGACTACAGTTAATAATACTGTGTGGTGGTGGAATTTGCTAAGAAAAGTAGATCTTAAGTGTTCTCACCACACACACAACTATGTGAGGTGATGGGTATGTGAATTAGCCTGATTATAGTCATTTCACAGTGCCTATAGATATCAAAACGTGCTGTACATCTTAAACATATGTAATTTTTATTTGTCTAAATAAATAAAATTTTAAAATAAAGACTGTTTTATATTTAAAAATTATTTTTCAAGAGAGGGAAAAAAGCACATGTGATGTGTCTCCATAGGACTACTTGAGTATAAGGTGGACACTGAAGGCCATCAGGACAATTTTTAATGGAATAGAATAACCCTCCTCCTAAAAAAGAAAGAAAGAAAGGAAGGAAGGAAGCAAGCAAGCAAGCTTCAGTGATCCGCCATTGCATCATTGCTTTCAGCATGGATATATATGGTTTTAGACCTCCTCCTACTGGACCAAAGCCCATGTAGAGAGACCAGGAATCATAATGGAAACTTCCAGTTTGCTTTGGTAAAACTGCCAATGGGTCACGAAGAGCGCACCATTCCGAGGAAAAGGGGTCAGGTGGACGGAGATCCCAGCACTGATCCAAGACAAGGCTTCATGTTGGAAACCAGTGTCTGTGGTGAGTGGGCTCCGGAGAGACACACTTGCCTTCAAACGCCAGGTCCACTCCTCACCAGCTGGGTGAGCTCAGGCGGTGCACTGAGCGGAGGCTCAGCCTCCTGTTTTAAAAATGGGGACTTGACTACTTGCCTCAGAGGGTGGTTGTTAGGACTAAATTAGATAATGGAGATAAAGCGCTTACGCAGAGGCTGGCAAGAATAGCAACAAAACTACTTCTGTGCATGGCTCGTGGAATCTGCCTAACATTCAACAGATTTTATCCCATATACAGCCTCCTGTGGACACAGCCCACACTGAATGTCCTTATTTCTGCTTCCCAGATGACAAAACCAAAACTTACTCAAACTTTCTAACTGATTTGTTTAGATGCAACAAAAGATACAAAAAAACAAAAAACAGAAAGATAACCGCCTAGTATCCATAACCAGCATATTAAGAAATTTCCTGAGAAGATCAATACCTGCCGGCTGGATCCTCAGAGTTGTTTGATCTGTCTGCTTTTTCGTGATGAAAGTCCAGGTTTCGTCTGGATCCTGAATCCATTCAGTTGCCTCACAGAACAGCTGGCCTTGATCAGCGGGCCGGAGCCTCCCTATGGACAGCCTGAAGGTGGCGACCCCAAGCTTGTCGAGCCGCACGTCCCCGGCTGCAAACCTCTCTGTGTATGAGAGTCCAGGGATCAACATAAAATCTTTGGAGAGGGAAATAATCTTGCTGGCTTGGCTTCTTTCTCCATCCTGCATCAGGTACCAGGTGACGGAGAGGTGGGTATGCTGAGCTGTGGCTTTGGATGCCTCGCAGGTAAGTTCTAATGGCTCACCTTCCTCCTTACTGAGAGTCTGGGGAGTCATGGCAACAGAGAGGGTATCTGGAATAACTGGAAGCAGAGAAATGATGGTAACTGACGGGTCCAGCACCTGTCAGACTGGCCTCCTTAGGTGAAGATGGCGCCCTGCCCCGCCACCTGTAACGCACATACTTGGAGTTGCTTTTCCACCAGCCATCGGCTCTCCCTATTGTCAACAGGAACATTGGCAACTATGTACATACAGTCTATGGAACTCAGCAAAGCTAATAGTTCACTGATGTACTGATCCTGATTTCACATTTTTAGCATAGGCTTGAATCAATTTAGCTACTCAGACACAGAGGTTTTAAATGGGAAAAGCACTAGGAGCTAGAAGACCTATATTCTGATCCTGTATTTGTCCCTATTTGACTACATGAACTGGAGCAAGTCATTGCACTTCCCTGGGCTTTACCTGCTCCTTCATAAAGTTCTAAAAAACCTGTTATAATCTATCATTCAGAGCCAAAATGCAACCCTTACAAAAGTTTTGATAACCATCCTACTACCCTACCATTCTCTTCTTCCTCAAAGGAAATCACACAGCCTCCGCTCATGTGAAAGCAACACTCATATTCCACAAGGAATATTTATTGAGCATCTACTCAGTGCTAACTGCTGTGTTGCGGGGTGAGGTGAACGTTCTCTTCTCATGGCACTTGAGGTGGGTAGGAGAGGGTCATATATAACCACATGAACCGGGTGAGTGCTAATCACAGTGGTGGGAATAGAGCATCAAGAAGGAACAATGATGGGAATACTTTCTGAGACAGTCAAGAATGGGTTTCACAGAAGAGGTAATATGTAAACTGGGTTCGGAAGTATATGTAGGAGTTTGCTAGGCTGAAAAGGGGAGGATAAGACATTCTAGGCAAAGGGACAAAAGAGTAATTGCAAGGACTATGGCCCTCTCCCCAAAGGTAAATATGCTGGAGAATGGTAGTTTGAGAATAATTATTTCCAAGACTTACTTCCTATGATACTCTATGAATTTTATATATATATTAATATACACTAAATGCATTATATTGATACCAGCTCTTCTAGCTAAGTTAATAGTCTGCGTCCAAGAAGAGACATAACATGTGAAGTCCCCAAGATCTGTCTAATGGCGTTGCATTATCAACCTATGGAGAGCTGCGGGCAAGGTCTTGGAAGACCACATACTCTCTAACTCTTCATGACAAAGTTGATTGGAAACATGAATTGAGAGTTTTAGAGAATATGAGATACCTATTTGTGACAAACTCCAAAATATCAGAGGGGTACATGGCTCTTTTGCCAAAACAAACAGCACAGTGCAAAGCCACGTCACACTGCAAGGCCTTGTGATGAGGGAGACACTGGCTTCGCAGGGGCTGGCTAGCAGAGGAGGGCACCCGGCTTACCAATGAGATTAGTCTTCGCACTGTAACTGCCATAGTATCTTTCATCAGTGTTGGGTGTGTGACACTCATACTCGCCGGAATCCTTCATCTGGAGCTTTGAGATGTGCAGAAAGATCGAGTTACCCCGGACCCTCTCCACGTAGATTTCCCTGCTCCGCACCCGCTGTGCATACACTGCGTAAGAAAAGGTGGCATCCAGGGTGCTAATGATCTGGATTTCTTGGGCCGGGGCTGTCGGCAGGTAAACAGACCACTGGAAATGCTGCTCAGAAGGTCCCTGGTAGCCAGTTACATTGCAGCCGATGCTGACAGGGTAACCTTCAGCTCTGAACAGCGGTCCTTTCTGAACTGTTACTTCTCTCTGGCCAATGGTGAGCTTAGCTTACAAGTAGGAGGAAGAAAGGGAATAAAAACAGATTAGTGCTCCAGCTCCCAACGCGCCACATTATGTAGTTGCCTTTATTACAGTTCTAGTAAATGAGATCGCAGGTTATTAGCTATCATCAACTCAAATGTTCAACACCTTCTTCAGGCTGAGGAGCAGTGGAATGGCTTGATGAGTTCATTGTTTTTTTATAACTTTAACTTCCACAGGAATCTCTAGTCTCTTAAAGAAAAAAAGTTCAGCTTCATCAATGTAACATGACCACCTCCATAAAACATATCTGCTTATCTAAGTGCACCTAAAGTAAATATGATATATGATAATTCACCACTTCCATTATTTTACGGGAAAATTCGGCATGTACTTCCTCAATTTCTGGATACCTGTCACTGAGCTCTTCTCACAGAATTGATCACTAGGGCGGCAAAGTCTATGGCACTGTCCCTGGTGCCATGTTTTTCCTGCTGGTTGGCTGGAACTGTTTGCAGTTCCTGGCCAGGTCTGATGCAAGACTAGCTAAAATTAGCATCTGAAGACGCAGCAGAACTTCCTTTCTATACCGTGAAGGGGTTTTGGTTTTGTCATTTTTTTAGAGTCATTACAGCTTTATTGAAAAGCCTGTAAGAGATGGCTGTCAAGTCCAGCAGGATCTGGGATCAGACTGATTTCAGTTGTTCTCTTACCAAAGGTTTTCAGTTGGGGACCACTATGGAATGTGTCCAAATCTCAACCATTTGGTTCAAAGGAGAAAACATTATTCAAAGGTAACATTTCCTTTGACATACACATTTTCAAAAGCAAGACATTTTAAGAAATTAAAGTGTGTTTAGCTGACTATACTGCAATAAAAAATAAATTAAACGTATGTGTTTATGTTAACATTAAAGGCCAGTTTATTTTGTGTTACAGAAAGAACAAGGAACAAATGCAGAGACGCCACGAGGGTGAGCTAGCTCTTTGACTCGGGGCTGAGGGCCCAGTGGAAAGACATCAGGAGTCCCAACGGGAGCAATTGCTGGAATTAATGGAATTAACAGAAGAGAGTTCATAAGAAGATATGGAAGAAGCAGAGCATCTGTTGAATTGTCTGAATCCACAAGGACAAAGAATAAAGACCAGAGTGAAAAAAAAAAAAGGGAGAGAAAGGGAATAACATTACAGACACCATGATAAGGCCGAGTATAGGAATCTGGGAATGAAAACAATTCTGATAGGAGCGGATCTACAAAAAAACAGGGAGAAAGGGTAAGTGGTCACCTGATGGAGTCAACTAAAAATACTCACGCAAAACTGGAAAACAAACATCCAATCAGCCAACCACACACATTTCCAGTAATAATTTAAAATATACTAGCTTATTCATAAATCCCAGTTAACACTATATATTTATATCAAATTTCTTGTAATAAGCATCTAGGAATAGCAGTTAGACCATCCGAGAAAATTTGAAAATATCACTTACCAAAAAAATTATACTACAGAGGGAATTTATTTTTGGGGGGAGAGAGGTAATCAAGTTATTTATTTTTTAAATGGAGGTACTGGGGATTGAACCCAGGACCTCATGCATGCTAAGCGCACTCTACCACTGAGCTACACCCTCCCCACTACAGAGGCAGTTTAAAACATTGTCAGCAAAGCCAGCCAGTCTTAGACACACGTCTGAGAGAAAAGTGAGCAGTGTGCACCAGGCTACACATGCAAGAGCATCCACAGCAGCACTGTTCACTATCACCCCCAAACTGGAGGCCAGCCCTATGCCCATCAACAGAAGACAGGGCAGACTGTGGTACGTTCATAAAATGGAATCTCATACAGAAAGGAAAGTGGATGAATTGCAGTTGGTTGCAGTAACACGGATGACTGTGTTTAAACATTCAGAATACTTTAGAATCTTCTTGACTAGATACAGAAAGACTCTATACAAAATTGTTTAAAAGGCAGTACCACACCATCACCGTATTGTTTAGTGATACAAATGTAAGGGGTAGAACCATTAAAAAAAAAAAAAGCTAGGAAGTGGTTATCATGAAAGCCAAGATTGTGCGTGCGTGTGTGCATGTGTGCGTGCGTCTGTGCGTGTGTGTGTGTGTAGAGGGTTGTGATCAGGATGGGGTGCACGGCAGGGTGGGTGGGTGCTTCAAGCATCCTAGCAATGTTCTGTTTCTTGACCTGGGTAGTGATTACATGATTTTTACTCATTTGTTAAACTGCACATTTATGTTTTATTAACTTTTCTTATGTGTTATATTTCACAATAAAAAAGCCTTTTAAAAATATGGTTTCTGAGGTACCACTAACAGGTTTGTATCACAACATGTTTCCACAGTGTTATTTTTGGTGGCTAGGCAACACTTCCTCAACATTTTTAATGACTTTTCAGAGAGATGGGTACCACATTTGAAACATTTTATTGTGAAAACCAGCACTGTGTTTTCTACTGCTTTATTTGCTAATTCAATAAATATTTATTCAACCGCTTGTAGTGTTTCTGATATTTCGGGAACTAAGATTTGAAGATGAGTTTGGGGTAGTTTCTGACTTCTTTATTTTACAATTTAGTCAAGTGGGTAGTCACCTCTCCTGGAAAGAGATATGGTAAAAGTGCTTTGAGGAATTCAAAGAAAGGAGAGATTGCATTTTGGGGGAGGAAAATAGGTAGGGTATATGAAAGAGATAGTGTTAAAAATGGACCTTTGAGAATTGGAAGGATTATGACAATTTCAGAGGGGAGGCAGGACCTTTTAGGTGAAGGAGTCTTTATGACAAGACTGTACAAGTAGTAATCAAAAGAACTGTTTAGGAAATAGGGAGTAATTAGTTGGATTAGAGGAAATGTAACATAATGATTACATGAAGATTAATAGAAGGCGGTAAGATTGGGTAGGAATTTTGAGTCCAAAGCGTGAAGGACTTGAGTATCACGTTTAAAAGTTTGGGATTGATTGATTAAGCAATGGGGAGTCCACTGCAAGTGTTTGAAAGGTCTTAGGAAAATTAACCTGACAGTGTGTCGGATGATGGAGTTAGAAACAGACATCAGGTAATTACAGGTGCCCAAGAGAGAAATGATGAAGGCAATAGAAATGGAAAGAAAGGGGCTATAATTTAAGAGCCACTGTGGAGATAAAAATCTATAGAGTCTTTTCAGTGTCTTGGATGCTTGGAGGTAGAAGGGGCGATGGAGGGATGGAAGGCAGGAAGAAGTCAAAGATGACACCAGGTTTTGTAAGGGTGACTGAGAGTAATGATGCTGTTAATAGAAACAAGGATATCAGGAGGAGATAATTCTGTGTGCTCAAGGATGAAGGGGAAGATAATGCATTTAATTTTGGAAATACTAAATTCGAGTGGCACGGAATAGACAGGAAGGATACCCATCAAACATTAGGAAATAATATTGAAATATATACAACTGCACTTCAAAATCTACTCAACCTTTTGAAAATATTTGCCATCTAATCCTCTAAAGAACTCTGTGATATTCCCATATTTAGCAATGTCAAAGTTGTAAATGGTGGAGCCAGACTTGAATTTGACATACAAATGTCAAATTCCTGGCTGTCTCCATTGTTTCTCACTGGTTCCTATAAATGCTTGTTTGTAACTAGGGAGCGTTCTGGGCTGGAGATGGGGATTAGGTCAGTTACATTCTGGGAATGTACTGGGAAGTGTCAGGGAAAAGAAGGAGAGGGCTAGAGAGAGACTGCTAGAGAACCTCTCTATTTAGGGGGTAGGATGAGGGACAACACCTACAGAAGGAAGAATTAGGGAGGTGGGAGGGCAGCCAGGACAGCAGCTTGAAAACCAAAGGAGACAAAATATTCCAAGAAGAAAGAGACTGTCGGTATTGCTGGATGCTGCGGAGAGGGTAAGAACTCTAAAGGCGGGGGACGGTCATTTTAGCTTGATGATGAGGATGTCCGTGGAGATCTTTGTAAAAGAGATTTCAACAGAGCAGAAGCAGAGGATTTCAAGGGTAAGAAGTGACTGGAAGAAACATAAAGTACTTCAAGAAGTTTCATGGAGAAGGCAAACAGAAAAATAGGGTGGCAGTTAGAGTTGCTGGGTAGGGGAGAGCAGTGAGGGCGAGGTGGACGCAGGCACCTCTGCATATTTATGAGCAGAGGAGCTGGAGAGGGTAGAGGTGGATAAAGCAAGAGAGGACGATGAATAGAGTAAGGTCTTAGAGGCATGAGGTCAAGAACATGATTGGGAGGATACTGCTGTCTCAGAAATGCAAAAGAAACAGTGGGGAGGTTTAACAGGTATTTTGGAGGTGGAAAGGAATGACTGACAGAGGCCAATTCAAATGGTTACGCATTGGGATCATGCCCTGAAGCATCTTATTATAAATCTATTTTCTGCGGGATGCTGCACATGTCTCTCCTCCTAAAAATACCTTGGAGCACTGGCCCGTTGCTTTCTGTTTTAATGGACAGAGGTTCAGGCACCTCTGCACAGCAGGTCAGATGCTTGTTGACTGATGGGTGCACAGCTTGGCACTGACAGAATGCAGTGGAGTCACAGTTTTGAAACACAAAGGATTCCCTGCTGGTACTGGCTTTTTTCAAAAACATCACTGGGATTGCCAAATTTTCTGTTTCAGTATTATTTGAATGGAAGCTATTAGACTGAACTATATAAAATGGTCTACACTTGACCATTATGATACACAAAAAACCCACAACTTTAAATGATTCCACCTTATACAAAACTGACCTGGAGAACATTAAACACAACAAGAAACTTCTCTTTCTTTACATCAACAAAAATCCCGTATGCTTGGAGGCTGAGAGCACTTTTGTCCATAATTTAGTAAAATGTTTTTTTTTTTTCATGAACACAGTCTCAGTGAGACAAACAATAATAGCCCCTTCCCAGGACCCTCCTATGTTAATGGTTTTTATTTGCAGGGCAGCTAATCAGGGTGAAAGGTGACAGACCAAGTATACAAAGCTAAGTCCAAGAGCTCATTTATTCATGACATTAACCACATCTAGTCCCATATTCTCACATGATTAATCAGTCTTCATATTCATTTTATTTTATTTAAAAAATTTAAAAAAATATTTCATTTTATTATTTTATTTTTTGCGGGGTGAGGGCAGTAGTCCTATTTATTTATTATTAGGTTTTTTTTTTTTAAATGGACTGGGGATTGAACCCAGGACCTCATACATGCTAAGCATGGGTTCTACCATTTGAGCTAAACTCTCCCCCACCTATTTATTTTAAAAATTAATTAGGACAAAGTATACATTTCCCAAACAATGTAGTTGGTCAGTTGATCATCATTTAATTAATTTCCTTAATTCCCTACTCTGTATTCATAATGACAAATAGCAGGCTTCCACAGTTTTTTTTTTCTTCAAATTACTTCCTGATTGATGTGTTTTTCACATAAAAACATATAAAATTAGTGTTGAGGATGAGTCTAAATTCCGAAGAAGTAAATACGTAACCCAGTTTAGGTAATTCTTTAAATGGGCTATGAAAGGCATCCAGCTTCCCCTTTTTGAACCTTGGTTATTACATTCCTTCTCTCAGGCCTTTCAGCTTACTCATCAGGAGGAAGAAAAAAAAAGAGAGAGAATTTGCAATCATCTGACTTGTTGCACAACGTAAGCCCAGCTTCCTCCTGTATGCAGGCCAGACACACAATTCACATACACAAAGCACAGACACTTGAGCATCACACACAGACAACTGAACAGGACAAACAGGAACACACCAGCCAACGGTCCCTAAAGGTCCCCACGAGACCACCTAGCCATCAGCGCCTGCCAAGTCAGTCTGGCAGACATCGATTACCCAGCCACTGGTCCCAGGAACTCTCCCTACAGGTCAGCGCTCGCCCCGTCAGGCCCCTATCTGAACTTTACCTCATACTAGCCAGTGTCCTTTGAGACATGAGCCCGGTTCAACTCAAGCCAAAGTTTCTTAAGCCTCCCTTGAGCTGAATGCTGCACCCTTTTCACCCGTTAGCCACAGCCCAGGTCACACTGATTGTAAGCTCTTTTAGTTCCCTTATCATCCTAGTCATTCAAGTCCCTTCACTAACTCAATCCAGTCTCTCTAAAGCAGTTCTTAACCTGGGTCCACATGGGAGATTAAAGGGTCCATAAGCTTGGGTGAAAAAAAGCCCCTACATCTTTATTTTCACAAATCTTACTGGAAATTTAGTATTTTCTTCAGTCATAAATGTAGACAACAACCCATAGCTATTTTCCCATCACATCTATTGCAGGTATCTCAAAATATTGTTCCTGTTCATCACCACTTTGCAGTTTGGTGTTTAAGAGACCACCTCTAGATCTTGTTATGTGATGCATAAATAAAGGAGTAGTAAGTGACTACATCAATTTAGTTTAAAATATTTTGATAACTGGATTTCAATATGATTGATTTTCCCAATAATCTTAAGCATTTTAACGTAGGCACTTAAAAGTTCTTCTGAGATGGGGTCTATGGGCTTCACCAGATGCTAAAGGAACCTGTAGCATTAAAAAGCACCTACTACCTGCTGTCTGCTTGGAAACGATTGCATTCCCTGCCCAGCTCACCTGTTCTCCATTCCACCCCCTAATTTTCCCTCTGTCCAGCCTGTTCAAACAGGTACAAATGCTCCTGGGCCCACTGAGGTCCTTTCTGATGCCCCTCAGCAGAGCTGAGTGAATCTTCCTGACTCTTCTTGGTAGCCAGTTCCCACTTCAGTTCACAGCTAAAGTCCAGAACCTTCTTTTACGTTAACTTACATTAACTTACGTTAACCTAAAACTACTAAGCACTCTCATGACCTTCCCTTCCACCCAGCCACAAACCCAAGGCACACTTATCTAGACAAGCTCCAACATCAGGCAAACCTTAAGGTCACCTCTCAGTCTGGGGAGTCAAGCCTCTTGCTCTCTCCACGGACAGGTTAGCTCAAGAAGATAAGGTAAAGCCAGGGCCAGCAAACCAGCAGACCAGGCAAGACACACAAATGTGAAAGACAGCGGGGTCAGGTTACCAGGGGACTTAACCAGACATTGCACCTCCTGGGACTCAAGGATGTCTAGGTGAGCCAAGAACATCATCAACAGTCAAAAATGACTGCCAGCACCGGAGATGTGTGGCATCATTTTTCCTATAGGGGGCCAAATTGTCCCATTTTATCACCCATCGGTCTCTGTTCGACTGGCCCCACGATGATAGTAATGTACAGAATTATGATACTTACTCAGAATGAGAAAAAAAGATGCCACATGCAGGATGAGTGCCATTTGGACCAGTATAGACCTTTCCCGGCGGTGTCACTGACGGTGCTCAGATGCTGAGTGACAAATGGCTGTGTTCTCACTACAAAGACAAAGAGGAAGCAATAGTGTGGTTTTCAGCCCACTGAGAAACAGAGATGGCTTGCAAAAAGCAACACTGGTTGCTTTAGGTGGTTCTTTGCTAATCATCCAAATTTGGGTGGGAAAAGTGAGTTATCTTCAGGGGTAGGTAAAGTAAAGAGGAAGCTAAGAGAAGATGGGCTTCCTCCTGGCTAAATATATACCACTAGGTAATAATGGAGGAATTTAAGTAAACAGAATAAATTAAAACAAGCAGCAATGGTATCTTGTTAGCTCTTACTTTGCCTCCCATCTTGGGAGAGGAAAGGACTAAGAAACAAGAGAAGCGTCCCTGAAAACACAAACTTGGGGAGACATGAGGTGACAGTGATGAGGACACGCTGAGAGTCAGGCTGCCTGGCACACAGATTCTGTTCTTAATAGCTGATCTTAGAAAAGTTCATTCATCTTTTCTAACCCTCAGCTCCAAAATGGAAATGCTAATAGTATATACCCTGCAAGATTGCTATGAGAATTGGAAAAAAACAAAAAAAGATTGCTCTGAGAACTGAATGAACGAATTCACTTAAAGCACTTAGAACATCATCTAGTACACAGGCAGTGCTCCATGAGTATCAGAGACATCTAAGTGAATCTTCATCTGCCCAGTGTGGGCCTGGGCACCAAGGATGGAGGGGAGTGACCACTGTAACAGCTGACACCCAACCCAGGCCAACTTAATCCTTCCTCCAAGACAAGACCGTACAAGGGATGAGCTCACTGAAGACGTTAGTTCCCGTGGCTAAGCTTCTACTTACATAGGTCAGTAACAACCCAGTCTGCTTCAGGCCACAGTTACGGCAGATCCCTGCTCCATCCATCCACCCATCCAACATGCCGTGGTAGGTGCTACATGTACAAAGATGCTAACAACTCAGTTTTTGTTCTCAGGAAACCTCCACTTAATCAGATAATCACAACGTAATTTTGCAAGCACAACCATCAATGTGGCCCCTAAAGGGTGTGGGGGAGTTAGTGGGCGGGAGGGAAGGCCAGGATCACCGGGCCAAAGGAGACAACCAGGGAGGAAGGGTGCCAAGGTATGGTGGGGAGAAACAGCCCAGCATGGATAATGGCACAGCAGCCGAGCCCGTGCATTGGAGTAAAGCTTGAGGCTGGTGTGGAGGGAGAAGGGTCTCAGGAGGTCGGCTGGGGGAGACCTTAGCTGGCCATGCATGCCAGGCCTAAGAGCTTGGCTTTAACCTTGTAGAAAAGGGAAGCTATTCAGAGAGTTTGGTTTTTTTTAAAGTAGGAGAATGGCCTGGTCTTATTTTCCCTTTAAACTGAAGTACCAAGATGAGGAAGGGAGGTAAGGCTAGAAGCAGGAAGGCCACTTACAAGCTTTTTGCAGTTTTCTGTGGGAGCAATGATGACTGTTAACATCCTACAGATCAAAGCAAGTCACAGGGCCAAGTCCAAATGCAAGAGATGACTTAATAGACTCCATCTCTCTAGTGAAGGGAACTGCACAGTGACAGGGCAAAAGGAGACGGAGAGAACTGGGGCCAGCAGTGCAGTCAGTCTGCTATATGCACTGAAAAGAGAATTTAGAAATAAGTGTTGCCAACAGAGGCAATCATTGCCAATAATACAGAGTATCCTATATTCCTGAAATACAAACAACTAAGCAAATGCTATGCAATTTCTCATTCTTGGCTGTTACCAAAATTTTTTTTCCCTCCTTCCATTTTAGTGGCTCCATTTCTGCCAGAATTTAACATTGACAGGGTGATGCTGCTTCTTTTCTGGAGGGAAAAAAAAAAGAAGCTTTCTGTTATCAAAGGGGGGAAAAAAGAAGAGAGAAAAAAATACAGCTAGCGAGAGAGACCGTTATTCTATTACCTTGGGAATCACTGCAGCACATTGCAATTGTATCAGTTGAAAGGAATGTAAAAATGGAATTCCTGGTTCAGATCGACGGAGAGGGCCAGTGCTGGACAAAGCAACACAAGAATGTACTAAAGAAAAAAAAATCTGTTTCAGTTCCTAGAAGATTAATGAAAAGTGATGTTTTTTTTTTTTTTCAGGTTTGACATGCTCAAATATGAATTCCACAAAATCATAGAAACTTTAAGTATCTTGATCTCCTGTCCTAAGCATTCAGGCCAAAAAACATTTAAACGGGGACTTTTTACATGGCAGGTGCTGTGCAAGGCATTTTCACATATTCAGTGTTACAGAAGAACTCACATCATTATGTGACAGGCATTACTAATCCCATTTTACAGACGAGAAAACTGAGGCTTAGAGGAATCAACTAATCTAGACAAGATTGTATTGCCAGGAAATGGGTGCATTCTACGGCTGCCTTCTTACTTTTGGCTCTGGGCTCTACTGAACTTTCTAACTTTGCCATCCATGATCTTCAGAAAGCAGAATGTGTAGGACAATGAGTGACTGGAGGATGGAAAAGAAAACCCTGAAAGGGTCAGCAGGATGCTGATCATGATTTTGCCCCTTTCCCTACTTGACCTGCCAGAGTGATCTGAAATGTGAAAATAGCTATGCATTCTCCCCATTAAAGGTTTTCAGTGGCTCCCCAAATATTTCTAGACAATCAAGTCCAAACTCCTTGCCCTGACCTTTACAAGCTGGCCCCTCAGATCTCTCCCACAACCTCACCCTGCAGACAGAATCACTGTATTTCTCTGAACGTGTCCTTACCATCCTTTCTCTAACTCTCCATATGCTATTATTCCCCTCTGCTTAGAGCCTTTCCTACCTGGCGGATGTTTACTCACTAAAAAAATTTTAAATCTAGGTTTGCATCTCCTATGTGAAACCTTTCTTGACACCTTAGAGAGTTCACCCTCTCCTGTATGCTATGTCAGAGAAATAATAATAATTTTACTTGTTACTTGTAATGAAATGAATTCTTTACATGCCTCCCTCTCCTACAAGACCATAAACTTCCTAAGGGCAGAGGCCAGTTCTTACTCATCTTTCTACTTCTTCAACAGGTACTGAATGCCTAAAATCTCCAGGCACGGCAGCTGGTACAGTGATTTAGACCATGTACAGGCTCTGGAGTCAGAAAGATCTGGGTTCACATCTGAAGCAAATTAGTTTGTCTCAATCTCCCTAAATATGAGAATGGGGACAGTAACAGGAGAAACCCCATTATCTGACACAATTAGAGCTGTTAGTTTATTGATTAACAGAAAATGTCAGGTAAAGTTGGGAATCATTAAAAAGACTCCTCTGTATCTCAAAATTTGTGTTATCAGCTCAATTATATACCTGAATATTCATTCACCAATCTCTAGACACAGGCCCAGGTCTTTCCTTTGATTACTGGTCTGTTGTCTGGAGTCTCCTATGACTTTTTTTTTTTTGCATAAAGCAAACCTATGTCTTTTCTACAACTTTCAGCTTTGATTTCTCTAAAAAGGGGTAAAAATTTTAAGAACACTTGTGAAGCCAATGGAGTACAGAACCCTTCCATGTTTTTGTGATTTGTTCCCGCTCCGTCCTTTATAGTTGTTTTGCCTGGAACTGACAGCATTGTCTTTCCCCTTAACCGAGGCACCAGGGATTGAACCCAGGACCTCGTGCTTGCCAAGCACACACTAACACTGAGCTATACCCCCACCCAACTAGACAGCATTTTTTAAAAATAAGCAATTTCCCTCTTGAGTCTTTCCATAGAATTCATCTTACCTTTATCAACACCTTTCTTTGGCACTTCTATTCACTGGTTTACGTATTATTCAATGAAGTTCTGTCATCATAGCAACCAGTGCTGCTGGCACACATTGGCTGGAGAATAAACAGAACAGAGAGGGCTTGGGGGAGCATCGCCTCTGTGGGTGGAGCTGCGCCACCCAGGTGCACAAGCCCCACGTGGCCAATGTATTAATCATGTCATTTTATTTCTGGCTTTGACGCTTTGACACCTAGGACCTTGCTGATCCTGGAGAGACTGTTCATCCCAGGGCTGGCCAGCACCTAGAGAAAGGAAATAATTCGCATTTGCCTGTGAGCACACTTTTCCTGTGCAAACAGAACAATGCAGAGTCCATACCCCTCCATCTCCACCATTGGGCTCTCGCCCTTAGGACCTCTGTTCCCTGCTCTGATCACCCCCCCAGGGCCCGGGGCCAGGAACCGGATGTGTTGGGGGAGGCATAGCTGGTGTATTAAATTAAGAATATGCAGATTATGACCTGCTGAATGAGGAGGCACAGGCCACCCACACGGGGTCAGTAGGTGGCTCCCAGAGTATCTCAACACCCACCCTGGGGAAGTCAAACCCCAGGGTCGTTTTGATTGAAAGCAGTTTCAATACCCTCACACAAAGAAAGTCAAGTCACAGAAATTATTACTTACAGATCCCAGGAAGCAGAGCCGGTGGGGCCAATGAGCTGGGGGCAGGGCAGCCCTCCGACGTCCCGGTCTCCAGTGAGCAGGGGAGCGAGAGCAGGGTAGCAGGTATCTAGTACTTAGAAGGTGGTTGGGGCCGAGGTTGCAGGCTCAATTCAAAATGGTTATTTTAAAAGATGCCCCGGGAAAAGCAAAGGGGGATTCCCTTGGGTGGAAATCCTAAACTCAGGTCCTTATCTAAATGTCCAGACTCTGGCTAGGGCTATTAGACTGTCAAATCCTGGGCAGCAACTCAAAACAGCTGTTTTTTCATCACACCAAATAACTAGGGACATTCCCTAGGCCTCAGAGCCCGCGGAAAACTACCCAACCGAGTGAGCCTTGAGCCTGCTGACCCTGACTGGCCCGATCCTTCCTGCGAAAACCACAGCAAAGCTTGTCGCCCGTGCTTTTCCCTCATCCCCCTGCCTCCGGATGGACCCTGGTGCTTTCCCCTGTGACAGCCCCCCCTTGAGATCTGTGATTGTCTTTTCAAGGGCAGTCATCTCCTGATCTGTTGCCTCATTTAAATCCTAAGACCTGTATTTTAAAGCGGCGTGCTACACACATGGGTCTGTGGGTTAGAGGGCGTGGAGTGGCTGTTATTTGCAAGATCCAGTTACATGAAGAGCAGGTAAGAAAGCTTCTGCTGTAGTCACCTGGGGATGACCTGAGGCACCCGCCCAGTCACAGCACATTTAAGGATCCCGGTGTTAGCTATTGTCACAGTGGTGAGGGGTCCCTGCCCTCTTGTCGCTTTCAGACAACCAGAGCATCTGTCAGGGGTCCCACACCTAGCCGATGGGGGGCAGAAAAGGCCCCCTGGGACCTGAAGGAGAAGTCGGAGTTGGACAGATGGAAAGAGGTTTCCAGACAAGCAGACAGCACGTGACAAGGCCTACAGGAAAGTGAGTAGGTGGCAGGTTTTTTGTGCTGAGCACAGTGCCTAGGCCACAGGAGGTGTGCAAGCAAGTTTTTTCTTTTTAAAATAAACTGAGGCAGGAACAGGCTCAGCAGCAGGCAGGGGGCTGCTGAAGTCCAGCTCTGACTGTGTCAGCGTTTTGATGTGAGCAGAATCCTCCTGCTTCATGGAGAAGCAGGCAGCGGCAGGCCAGGCCCCACAGGGGTGCACTGACTGTGCTCCATCACTGCCAGTACCTTCCACAGGCCCGGCCCCCAGAGACCTTGCAAGTGAGGATGTCTCTGCCCAGGACACAAACGGCCCCAGAGGCGAGTGGGGAGTCGGGGCTCCCAGCGCGCCCTCCCATCCAGGTCCCTGCAGACAGCGGCCTGGGGAAAGCACTGTTTTTTTAACAGGGTAGAAGGCTAGCACCTTCTGGACTGGTTTGGCTCCAGACTGGGT
Source organism: Camelus bactrianus (assembly GCF_048773025.1). Taxonomy (NCBI): domain Eukaryota; kingdom Metazoa; phylum Chordata; class Mammalia; order Artiodactyla; family Camelidae; genus Camelus; species Camelus bactrianus. Next base: position 46,179,383 of record NC_133547.1, on the reverse strand, counting down.
CATGAGTCAGAAAAGCTGTTCTGTTCCAGTCACGATATGGTCACAGACCTTGGTGTGTTTCCTCATCCGCAGAGAGGAACCATCTCACTTCTAACTTCTCTCTTTCCTGACAGGAGACCTGAAGTGCCATGAGAATTCAGTGAAGACCAAGAGACCGTCCACCAGCAGCAGGATCCTAGCCCTCACCTTTCCGCTTGGTGGGCATCTCAATATTGATCCCATTACATCCATTTCTTCTTCCCTTTCTGGGGAAAATCTACAATGCTTCCATGGGGTCCAAAGAGGTCAGAAGGTGCACAGGTTGCAACTGATTCAGCCACAATCCCTCATGCAAAGGAGATGAAAGGAAAACAGGGGCCGAGATCAAGTTGCTTACACAACTTCAATTTAAATTAAACTTCCTTTAATGAAATAAAAAACAAATGGTGCATTGCATAATATTTTGTGGTCACAGTATAAAACAATACAATTAGTTCATATAACATTGGATATGGACAAAAATACACAAGACCCTTTCTTGGTCTACGTAAAATTTGGCAGATCGTTATGTGCCACGCTACAAAAGAAAGAGAGTCAACTTTTTTCTCCTAGTGATCTGCACACAAGATTTATCACTGAGAATTTGGTCAGACAGCGGAGGAGAACTTACCCCAATCCCAGTTCCCTTCTTCCTCTGTTGTCATCGGTGAAGCTAAAAAAAACTTTTCTGAAAGTAGCAAGTTGTGTAGTATTGCTTATTATTCCTGCTAAAAAGGTTCAGTCTTTGGCTCACAGATGTCAGTGACAAAACCATGGCTGCAGGCAGTCTGCAAAGCAAGAAGCAAGAGCCACCAGGGGAAACAGGAGAGGGTCTGAGCAGGAGGGGCCGTCTTTCCCAGGATCTTAGGGAAAGCCACGTGGATAGGAGGGGAGGAAACACACAGATAAATACATTCCTAAATTAAGACTGAAATCCAGTTGGTGAGTCAGGGTTCCACCGTCCCATGAAAAATCTGAAAAGTTGTTAAAAAGTCAGAGTTTGCATTTTCTTTTTTTTAAAAAAGTGAAAAGTGTATGTAAACATTATAAAGTAAACAATTGAAAGTAATTTTGAGGCTTTTATCTGAACATAGCTTAGGCTCTTTCCTGGGGATATTTTTATGATTAGAAAAAAAAAACCAAACTTTTTTTTAAATCAAGCATCTTTGCGTTCAGCAGTGCAATTTTATCCGTGGGAATCGTGGCTGGGCCCTTCTTCCATTCGTACCAGTGTTTCTGGCAGGAACCTCTTCCAGAAGAGCACTTTGCAGGGGGCGGTATTTGGTACAACAAAAGAGTGCATCTCACACTTTTAAAAGGACACACGCTCCAGCCAGGTCTATGCTTCTGGAAGGAAGGAGATCCTTGGTGCAACACCCTGGGGTTTCTCCCTACTTTGTACCAGACCAGTGGACAGAGGGTGGGGCTGGGTGGGGTGGGGGGAGAGTCAGTGCCTTGACAACCCCAGCTTTGAACTGTAACAGCAGTTTGCAAGGAACAGGTACAGTGTGTGAGCATGTGTCACCTTTACTGTCACTGAATGTCTGCCATGGCCCAGCCATGGATTTAGACATACCCGGGGCCACCTGGTCACACCCATAGCCAAGTACCCTTTCCACCCTACCAAGGGCCTGCCCTATGAACATCCTGAATCTTTTTTTAGTAGACATGATAACTGCAAGGGCTTAAAGGGCACCGGCTGTTATTAACACAGCACCTGTTTCTATGTGTTCTCTCCTGAATGCCGGTTTGCACAGCTACCTGTGACCCACCTCCTCTGAAATAGCACAGTTAGGAAACGGCATGTAGGAAACACCCAAATCTAGTGCTAGTGAGGCCTCCTGCCCGTCCTCTTGCCATCTAGGCTCTGGCATCTGCTGCCCGTCTGCCCGCCACAGAGGCTAGGCCTGGAATTCACTTGTGCTGCTATGGTTAGGGCAGAATCTAGCTTCTATCACGTGTGTGGTCTGGGCAAAACCAAAAGGAAGAACTCGGTGGCAGTCTGCCTCCTGGTGGGGCACTCGGTGCTAAGTGCAGAATGAATCGTGGGCAACAGAGCGAGGGGAGTGGAGGGGAAGATGCTGAGCCGGGAGGGGTACGGCTCGTCCGGCCCACTGTGACAAAGAGCCGCACATGAATGGCCATCATTTTCTACGACTTTATTGCTCAAAACAGACGAATCCTTTTTTTCCCCTTCGGAAGACAGAGCAGTGTGTTAGATCCTTCAGAGCCAGGATAAAAGCACAGAGGATTGCAATGTAGGGCATGAGTCACCAGCGAGCCTCAGAAAACCCCACTGGGATGCTTCCCGAAGGCCAGCGCTGTGCAGGGGGTGAGACACTTCAGGGAGCGGAAGATCTCTTTGGGTCCATGGTCCTACTCCCGGTACGAGCAATCGGGCAGCATGGACTGCTCTCAGATCTACTTTGTAGGCTGTTCACGTGGCAATAAATTGCTGGGTTTCCTCTGTTTTCCTAATAGGAAAGCAAACATACCACAAAGTATACCCTTTCTCACTAACCCCCTGCAGAGGATCTTAAAAAGACTTGAAGGACTGAAAAGGTCATAGAAAATGCATGGTTCTTCTAGGTAATTTCTGATTCCGTGAAGTCAGTCAGTTTTGCAAGCAGCAATTGGCCTCCATGTTAAGGAGCCCAAGTAGCCCGTGAAGGACGCAGGGGGTCTGTGGGTCCCCCTGCAGACCCACCAGGCCCCTACCCCCCACAAAGGGCAGGACAGGGGGTGGAGGTGGCTCCTTCCACCTGACACACCCCGGCACCACTGACCCTACAGGGACGAGCTGCAGAAATCTAATGCCCAGGATCCCCCCTCCGCCATCCTCGGGGCCCCCGGGGGCATAGTGGCCTCAGAGCTATGGAAGTGACCGTCTGCTCCTTTCTTTGTCCCCAACCTCCTCTTCCTTGCAGGCCTTCGTACTGCCCTGGACAGAGGTGGCTGTGTATTTCTCTTCATTCTCATTCTTAAGGCTAAGGTGGCAAGATAAGGTGCTTGGTGGAGAGCCAAATTCTCGATTCCAGGGCCATCTCAGCACGCGCACATAAAGTAAATACGAAAGAAATGGAAAGGGGGCAGAGGAGCAGAAAACAAAACACAACAGAATGCACTGGGGCTCAACAGGAAGTTACGTCCTGCAAGTTTAGATTTCAAATGTCATCTAAACCCCTGAAAATAGGGGGTGGGGGAGGGTTGTAAAAGCCACAAACAAGCCTCTGGCACTGGGCTGTGCTGTCCCTCGGCCGGGGTAAAGGGTCCTACCGAGCGGCACCCTTGACGCGTGCCTCCAGCGGGAAGCCGGCCCTCACGCGGGCAGTCCCGCTCTCACCCAAGACAAAGAACTCTGAATGCCATCACCCCTTCCTCACCGCAACCCCTTGAACCGAAGATAGAAACACACTCAGGTCAGAGATCTATAAACCAGTAGGAGAAAAAAATTAGACAAAGGTTAACCATTAAAAAGCCGCAGTTGGGAAAACACACACTCGACTGTTCTATCAGAAAGTGCCGTGGGAAGAAGGGCTGTGTGCTGGTAGACAGGTCTGCGCTCAGAACTTGACATGCAGAAAAGAGAGAGCGCCAAGTCCCACCTGAGATTAGAGAGGACTGGTTTTTAGTGTAACACACTTTGCGTTAAAAGATCACTGTCCTCTTCTCGCCCAAATTGCTCCTTGACCGTCCCTCTGTCCTGGCCTCTCCCGGCACTGTCTAGTCCATCTCCATGGACATGAGCCGGCGGCGCTCACGCCTTGTCTCCTGGACCTCCTTCTTACAGCACCAGTGGGAGCTGCAGTACCCGATGAGGCAGGACAGGAGCCCGATGACAGTGGACAGGCCAACACCGATCAGCAGCGGGTACTTGAAGGCGTTCAGCACTGGGAGGGGCAGATCAAAGGGAACCGGTTAGCGATGGGGGCCAGAGGGTCCACAAAGACCACCGCCTCCCCTCTCCACCCGAGCGGGGTCTCGCCCTGAGGGATCTGATCTCACGCACCTGGCACCTAGCACAGCGTTAGAGACAGGAGCAGCTCAGCCATACGTGTCTAAAAAGTGAGCAAATGTCTCCCCACCCTGTTCCGTGGAGGTGGGGGAAAAACCAGAAAAAAGATTTCCTTCCATGGCTTTGAATGTCAACTTGCTTTTTAGGGTTTTGGCAGGAGATTGATTTTTTAAAAGTCAGTATAAGGGCACCACACATTCGGTAGCAGATGCATCCTTAAGAAAAACCATACATAAATCAATTCTCCGCATCAAATAACTGAAGTGTACTAGGAGAGCTATTTTAAGGAACATTATAGTAAATTATCTAGCAAAGTGAATAATCACTCCCTACTTGTTTGGTAATTCTGGGTTTTCATATGGAGTATCTTCAAGCAAGAAATTTCAAAGATGCAAAGATGGTATAAATAGACGAAGTGTCAGGAATGCACAAACACTGTTTAGATCCCACATCCCAGAGTCCCATGTTCCCATCCCCCAAAGTACCAGCCTTGAGTGGATGCTGGCACCGTGGCTGTTTGCCTGACATTTAACACAATAGCCCCATGAGAGATTTTTTTATCCCATTTTACCAGAGAGGAAATGAAGGATTAGAGAGACTAAGTCATCTGCGGAAGGGCTGGGGTTCCAGTTCCAGTCAATTCCAGTCCAATTTCAGCCAAACTGACACATCACCAGGGAAATGCACTCAAAGGCTCCGACTTAACCCTCAGAGCCACCTGGACTTGAATTCGCTCCATGAGTTTTTTTCAATTAACTTTTACTCTGACAGTTTTTACAAAGAAGACATGTTTCCCGTTAACCAAGGAACAACCGCCCCCACTCTGGGACGCTCGGGGAGGAGAGGCGTGGGGAGTGGGCCCTCTGACCACTTGAGTAGGCAGACCACGGTGGTCAGCGTGGGCAAACAAGGCCGAGACCTCCCCCTCCCATCTCAGGGTTCCGTGAAGACCCCTCTCTGTGGTAGTGACACCAGGGGGAACCTCCCTTTTCCAAGAAGCAGAACTAACAGGAGGGCAAGAGAAGGCAGGGACCCACTCACAGCCCCTCCTGGAGACCTGAACCCACTCTCTTGGCACTGCTCTCTGCCTCTGTCTGGCAGAATCTGTGCCAATCCTAGGGCACAGCTAAGTGGGTGTGTATAGAATTTACAGAAAGCATCAAAAATCCTTCCAGTAAGTCTTAACAAATCATTTCCCAAGGATGCCTCCAGCACACACGATACCAAAGCTGGGAAAACAGCAAGGGCTGTGTGTGTGCTCTGTCTGGGTACAGACTGGGCCAGGTCTAGAGAGAAAGGGGGCACGTTCATCAAAGGGTAGGAAAATGGATCCCGTCCACGGGAGCAGAGCACAGAGAGGAGTCATGCCTCCAACACCGAGAGTGACCTGTGTGTCATTCTTACCATCCATCTTCACAGTTATAAAGATGGGCTTGGAGTGGATCTCTGCCTCCTTCTGCCAGGAGCCTGTGGGTGACTTCACCCACGGAGTCACATAGCAATAGTAGTTGCCAAAGTCCTGGTCCTCGGAGCCATGCACTTGCAGTAAGAATTCCAGCACGCTCACACGCTCCAGGCTGAGCCCGCTCTTCCACTCCCTCTGGGCTGTGCTCACAATCCCCTTCCGATCCAGGGACGACAGGTGGACGGGATCCTTGTCCAGGCCAAAGGAGTGCACCACAAACCAGGACACATCAAAGGCCATGTCATCTGTGGATTACCAAGCCAAAACCCTGGGGTTAGTGCAACAGGCAGAAGTACCAGGCATGGCTAACACGCCTGTATCCTGACTGCGGGCCAGCCCTGCACTATGTGCCGTGGGCCTCACTGTATCCTCAACAATCCCATGATGGAGGTACCATCACAGTCCTCACTCTACAGAGGGACCAAATACCTTGTTTGAGGTCACAGGGCCAGGAGGCAGCAGTGTGGATGGCTTAACCCAGGAGTCTAGCTCAGAGTCCACCCTCCTAACCACGCCACTGCCACGACCCAGTTTGACAAGCACAGCCAAAAACTGTCTCTTCCAGGGAACATGGGTTGTAAAGCTGGTATGCAGTGACATTGCATGCTTTGCCTCCCAAAGAAAGTAGGGTCCTTTGACATCTCAGGCAGAAGTCCCCCAAGACGAGAAGGACACTAAAGTTGTAAAGAACAACATGTACATAAAATCAATTGTACAAAATGGAGAGCTGTAAACAGTTTAGATTTCATTGTTTGCTGAGATTTTCCCCCCTAACGTGCTTAAGTTCAAAACAAGAAGGAAAAAAATGTCAAGCTGAGAAAATTGAACGCAGTTTAACAGTCCCAGTGACTAAGGAAGGTACTCTGCAAAATTAAGGTTCTAACAGCCTCAAATAAATTGATAAGGGCCTAAGAGAAAGAAGGCCTTGACACAAGCGCTAATTCTCCTAGAACATGGAAGTAGAGTGCACATCATAAGCCCTTGACCTCTTCTGGCTGTTATCAAGTGATACCAGCTGCGACAGGTCTGAGACTCACCCCGCAGACAAGAAAGGACTGGGAGGACACGGACTCTGCTTTATCTTAAACTCAGTGACAAGGCTTTCTATACAAATGTTAAATAGCACAATTTTTGTCAAACAAAAAAGAAACATTTATTCATTTAGTAAAAATACACTAATAATAAAAAGCACATTATAAGGCAACTAAATTATATTCAGATGCTTACATATTAAAAAAATGTAAGCAGAACTAAAAGCAAGAATTTCTACAAAATTATTCAAATGATGATTCCTTTTCAACTCTCTCTAAAAACATGAAGGGCCTCAGGCAAACCTCAACTCTACGGACGTGATGACAGCTCTCTAGTCTGAGGCACCAAGATACCTTTTTTCTCCCCATCGGCCCACTGTGGCACTTGAGCACAGCATCCGATTGCTCCCAGCATGTAGGTCACCTCTCGTCACGTGGACCAACTCCCTGGGGCAGAGGGAATGCTGTCACCATCCTCACACCTCCATGGTGTCGGGGCAGAGCGGGCACCCAGATGACTCCCAGGTACTCAGTGACAACTAGCTCAGGGCTGCTGTCACCTGCAGGCACCAGGTGGTTACTGAAGGCAAAATCACAGCTGTGTCCCCGTCACTTGTGCCCAGACTCTAACCCGGGTCTGCCCTGCCTTATGGAGCAGTGGGCAGGCTGCAGGGCACGGCTACCCGCGCTAGAATCCCAGCGCCAGCTCTTGTTAGCCATGTGACCCGGGTGAGTCACTTAAGTTCACTGTGACTTAGCTTCCTCTTCTGTAGGAGGACATTACAATAGCACCCATGGTGGGTTAACTTTCTAAAACACTTACAACAGCACCTGGAATGTAGTGAGCACTCAGTGCAAGTTGGCCGCCAGGGGCAGCCTCACCTCCACGGTTCAACACCCGCGCTCCGTACTGAGATGCTGTAACAGGAAGGGCGTTACTGCCTGCAGCAGGTGCTCCCGGTGCCCTGCCCTGATCAGCTGGAGCGCTGCGTCCCCAACTGCTGCCAGTGCTGGCTGCTAGGCTCTCACACCCGTACCCTTCTCCAGAGGACTGGCCTTGGCTGACAGAAGCCACCTTCTGGAGAGCCCACCTTCCCAGGTAAAGAAACACTACCCCTCCCCAGCCACTCACTGGGGACAATGACTGACCCACTGGCAGGGGTTTGGGAGGGGGCGGGGGATAAAAGCCCAGTCCTTTAGCTCACAGAGGCCACACTGTGTGGTACAACTCTGGAGCTTTCCGTAGGGAGCTAGACTTGTTTTGAGCTCGTATCTTTGCCTGGCTTCTTTCCCTGCTGTCTTGATTCCCTCTCTCCCTCGCAGTTTCCTCCTGAGAGCACACCTTCAATTAAAAATCACCTGCACACTCATCTCAGGCTTTGCTTCTGGGGAACCAGACCTAAGACACTGCCTCTAAAGGGCGGTGATCTTCCCCTCCCTCCCCCTGCCTTGGCGCAGGAGCACCCTGGCACTCGGCCCACTGAGGCCACATGTCCTTTCCAGAAGAGAATTCTTCACAGCCCATAGGATGTGTGGGGAAAACCAAATTACAACCTGTGTTTAATTATTCAGAATCTTCTACCCATGCAGTCCAAGAGTGCAAAGTTCTGGAAAATTGTGATCTGCAAGATAACAGTTACTTACAGCTTTTGCAGTTAAACTGGAGAAAAAGACGTTTATATTAAGGCCACAATTGGTGACCAATTAATTTACTGAGAAAGGACATTTAAATGATTTACTTGTGTACATCTCTATACATGAGCTTTACAGGTGAAAAGGGCATTGCATTATTCCAATTTTTAAAAAGGATTCCCCCCCCCACCCCTTCCTGGCGTCTCCACAGGACCAGCAGCTCACTGAAGGCCTCGGTTCCTCCTTCCTTACCCCCCGAGGACAGAGCTGACCACACGGTTGGTCTGGATGGGTTTCTCTCTTTCCCTTTTCTTGCATCTTCCACAAACCCTCCTCCTTGTTCCCACCTCGAGAGCTCAACCACAGCCCGGTTCCCCACAAGAGTCCCTTTCGGTATCAGTCAACTAGTCCAGGGGTCAGGACAGTGTAGCCTGCAGGTCAGCCCAGCCCACCACCTGTTCTTGTAAGTAAAGCTTCCCTAGAACACAGCCGGGCCCATTTGTTTAGATTATTCTCTTTGGCGGCTGGTTTCGCTCCACAACAAGAGTGGAGCAGTTGCCCAGAGACCACCCGGCCCAGAGAGCCGAAATACCTCCTCCCTGGGTCCTTTACACAAAAGGTCTGCCGACCCTGAACTAGCCGCCACCTGAACCTCCAACCGGGGGCCCCCGGGAGCCAGACCTCAGGGGATGTGCTAGTGCTAGTCACACTGCTCGTGCTCGTCACACTGGGTCCACTGCAGCCCACCCTCACTTCCCCGATAACCTGCCCTTTAACTCAGAATGAAGACCCGCGTCCAGTTTCCACCTCGGGCCACAGAACTTAGTGAACCCCACACAATCTGGCCTCCTCAGGGCGCGGATCTGTGCGAGGCCACGGCTCTGCCTGTTATGGGGTGTGCGGTACAAAGGCACCCCGGGTCAGAGCACACAGAAGAGAGACGGGCAGTGGGTCAGGGTCTCCACGGGCTCTTTGGGAGAAGCCGGAGGTGGGGACAGTCCTGCTCAGCAACAGAGACACCCAATTGCATCTAACGTCCTTTCAAACCCTGAGGGTCCATGAGTGAAACACCAACTGGCACTGAGGGGCCCAAGCAGAAAAAGTAGGACTGCTGGTCCCGGGCCCTCAGACATCCTGCTGGTAAAACTAACATTTTCTGCAAAGAAAAGACTTACAAAGGTTTCCTGAGAAGTTAAACTACAACAGCATGCCCTGGTTACTTGCTGACTCGTTTGCTCTGCTCACTACTTCTTCAGCGCCTTAATCGCTATCTGATATTACATCATACGATGGTTTCTTGCTTTTCTGTCTCCTTAGCTACATTGCCAGCGCCATGAGGGCAGGCTTGGGTGTTTTGATCACGCCTCTATTCCCAGCATCTGGACCAGCACCTGTTTACAGGGGTTCAAGAACTATCTGAATAAATAAACAAAACACAAAAAAGGGAGGGAGCTGGACTCTGCCAGTGGTCGCAAACCAGCTTGAGTGGCCACTAGATTGCCTTGACCACACAGATTCAAAGGTCTGGCTGTTTTCAAATGATCTCACCAACTGTTCCATCCATTCAATAAGCCCTTATTAGACACCTAGTGAATACAAAGTACTGAGCTAGGCAGTTTGGGGATAAGTAGACAATCCAATCCCTGATCTCCACATCTGGGTAACAACATAGTGGGGATGATAAAAAGAGACACTTACACAAAGCAAGAAGGGAAGGGGATGGACGGAGAGAAGTACCTGGGTCCAGGGCTGCTCCTTCGACAGTGATGATACAGAACAGCTTGATCAGATCTCCCCGGACAACCGATGGTGTGTCCGAGTGCACAGAGGCATTAAATACAGGACCTGGAAGAAAGTAATGCCACCTCATGATCTTCCACATTGTGGTTTAAATTCCATTCTTGGGGCCCGAATGGGCGTCTAAATGTGGGCTCCCTTTCCTTGAAACTGGGCTAGAAATTCAAATAGGTGTTCTAAGGCTGTTTTTCTTCTATTTAGAGAGACACATGTATTAAGTATATCCAAATGAGCTTCCTCTTAAGAAGACGGCCATGGTCTCATTTGAAGACCACACCACCTCCCATCCTGGTACAGCCTGGGCTGTTTCTGACCATATGTTTCACTCCCAGGCCAGAGTGGCTCACAGATCAGAGGGCTCAGGACCAAATCAGGGAGGATTTTGGTCCTGAGAGTGAGCAGCCTCATTGTGCTGGGCACTGGCAACAGGCCCTGCTGTGAAGAGGTTGAAATTCAGTAAGGAGACAGACAAGCTGACAATGACAACATTTCTATAAAGTATGGTGGGCACACAGAAGGCGATTCTCATCTGCTGGGGGAAATTGAGGCAGCATGGAAATTCCTTTTAAAAATACCACCCAGACAGGATTTGTCTTATATACCTTCCTGAGAACGCTCCCGCAATATCCCACTTACTGTAATAAAGATCCCTTTTCTTCTTCCACAGCCCAGAAGATGTTTCTACACAAACCACACTAACTCAGTACCATCTACTCACTACAAGGCAGACTTGTTCCAAGCTTTTAAGTTGTAACATAATGACTATACATATGAGCAACAAAACACGAAGGATTAAGTAAAAAGAATTTAGGGTCAGAAGTTGATAGTATTTATCATAGAGTCAGTTGGATGCATTTGACTGTAGGTATAACTATTATTGTGCTATTTCATTACTATGCACAAATAAATGACTTATTAAATGGAAAAAAAATATGCTTTGAATGGAAGAAATCTGCAGCTCTCTCCCCTCCTTAGGGAGAGAGAGGGGTCAGGTCCGCAGTCTTTGTTTTTCACCCCTTTACAGCTCACTTTTAGGTGAGAGTATCACACAGCTTTAAGCCAATCTAATCTTAAGAGCTTAACATTGACCTTATCTCAATTCCTAATATCAAGAAATAGGCAAACCTGAAGAAGATTCCAGAATACCAATGCTGAGACTTCCATTGGGTTTTCTGGAAAGCAAAGATAATGGCCCTGGACACTGATTCTGAAATTCATTAGAAGCTAAGGATACACGTGTGACTGCCTTTAAAATCAAATTACTAGAAAGGAGAAAGTACTTTTTAACATCCAAAAGACATGACCATGAGAAAGAGACAAAAAAGGTCATGTGAGCCAATGAGGCAAAGCATTGAAAAGGCTATATTTTCATTTCAGCATGAGTTGTAAGATGAATTCATCAGATCATGTTCCTAACACCAAGTCCACGAGTAACCCGTGTTTTGCTGGGAGAAAGGTGAAGGATGGTTGTAGAACATGGAAACCTGAGGGCGTGGGGCAGCCCTGGGTGGGTTCTGCAGAGAGCTCAGGTTAGCCAGAGAGCGGCGGGACGATGCTTCACCCCAGGGGACAGAGAACGTTAACAGAATGGCAGTCCCAGGACATGGGGAAAGGGAGGAAAGGACAAGGAACAAAAGGACAAGGAAACTTTACTTCTGGACCATCAAGTCCTTCAGTTAACTCGGCCCTCAGCCACAGTTCCCTCTGGTCTTTACCACCCTGGCTCTGCTCTGTTTACAGCAGTGAGGTGGGAAAGCATTAAGCCAGCTGCTCTGAGTTGGCTCAGCGGTAATGACTCGGGGACTGCATGCCGTATATGGCCATCTGTGAGGACAGGTTAGTAGCAACCATGGGGAGCAATGGGGGCCACATTTTTTCCTTCTGCCTCTGACTAAAAATTTCACGGTTATAAATAGAACTGTGCTATGAGGCTTTCTTCAACTGTCCAGGCCCCTTCTAAGAGAACACAAAAGGATAAAGCATAAGGAGATCCCCAGAAAGGATTTAGCTTTCTATTTGCTTAATTTGAAACAGCAAAGAAATTTGGACATATTTCCTTTTCCTTATTTGGACGAATTGCCTTACCTAATTTAGACAATTTTCACTTTCTTTTTATTTCCGAAGAAAACCCAAAATGCCTTCTAGGTCACAAGTTACAGTTCTCATTTGCCCTCGTGGCCGTGGCCGTGGCTTTGGGAACAACAGAGCATCTGTGCTGTGCTCACCATGCAGACAAGGAGGAGGGAAAAGGCCTTCATTGTCAACTATTCGCAGCAGTGGACTTCCTTCTAATGAAATCAACAACTCGCTGTAAATGTGGGTCATTATCCCAGGCTTAGAAATATTTTTATTATGGTCAATTTCTGGGGCAATGCTGTTTTTGTGAGGGGATTTGTCTGGTTAACTTCACAGATGACAGACAACAGCACAGATAATTTAAGCGAACAACCAGAGTCACTAGATTTCCTCCAATTCCGACGCTGCAGAAAGTACACAGACCACTTAGCTTTTAAACACATTGATACAAACCATGCTCCAAATCCAGTCCCTAAAATAAGGCTGTAAGAAAAACAGTATTTTTGTGAAAGCCAAAATTGCAGACCATCTGATGTCCATCAATAGGGTAATGGGTAACCAAATTCTAGTAGGTGGAGTCTTTAAAGTTAGTATTTACCTAGAATTTGTTATAACACAGAAAATGCTTATCCTCTAATGTTAAAGTAGCGGGGCAGCAGGTCATGAAATTGTATATATAGCCTGATTTCAAAGTCATCAGGAAAACATGCAAGGGAAGAATTCTAAGAAGATGAACACCACTAATGAACATTCTCTGGTAAGATTATGGATGATTACCTTTTCCTTCTTTCTATTTTACCATATTTTCAAATTTTCCCCATGGAGGAGAAGAACGTTCTCATTATTCTTTTAAGAGGCCAAAATCTTTAACACTGTCACATTTATACCATCCTACTCCACCTGATACTTTGAGTCAGTAAAAGTCATCTTTGAGGAACACAGTCCTCATACCAAGAGGCAAGTGTACTAAAACCAGGGGACAGAAAGGTGGATGTCAGGAAGGACCTCTTTGTTACATGTGTTTCAAGGGGTGCTGCTGACTTTTAGGAAGTAACGGCTCTTCAGTATCAAGTCAATGTTTTCCGGGAGCTCTTTAGGACTATGGCATTGGGCTGGGTGCGGGACTTGATGGCAGCTCCTCTTAATTAAACTGCGAACTGGCCATGACAACACTGTGGATTAAATAAAACAAAACCTTTAGGCAGTCTATTCACCCTGTAAGTTACAGGGATTTCCTCTGTTATGCTAAGATTTAAAGAACTGAGAAATAGATTCAATACCCATTCCTCACCCAGAAATACATGTGGAAGGTTTTATGTCTCCCCTCTTCCTCATAACAGTTTTAAAGAAACATCAAATAAGCAGCAAAACAAGGCGGAATAAAATCTTACAGACAACAAAACAGATACACAAAAAGGACAAAAACCACATAATCACTGAATCTCAAGAGTCACAGAAAAAGCATCTGACAACAGCCAATAACTCTTCATGATAAAAATGCTCAATAAGTTAGGAATGAAAGAAAACTTCCTCAACTCAATATTCGGCATCTGTGAAAAACCTGTAGTTACCACGGTACTTAACCGTCAAAGATACTTAATGGGGAACATTCTCCCTAAGATGAGGAACAAGACAAGGACGTCCACTTGTGCCACTGCTGTTCAACACTGTACTGGAGGTTCTATCCAGGGCAATTAGGCAAGAAAAATAAATGGAGGGTGTTCAATAAAACTGAATGGAAGATGTAAGCTTATCTCTGTTCGTAGATGACATGATCAAGACTCTTACCAAAGTGGGTACAGAGGGCACATATCTCAACATAATAAAAGCTGTTTATGACAGACCCACAGCCAGCATAGTACTCAACGGTAAAAAACTGAAAGACTTCTTGCTAAAATCTGGAACAAGACAAGGATGCCCACTCTCACCACTTCTATTCAACACAGTATTGGAAATCCTAACCACAGCAAGCAGGCAAGAAAAAGAAATAAAAGGGATCCAAACTGGAAGAGGAGGGGTAAAATTGTCACTATATGTGGAAACATGACACTATATATAGAAAAGCTCCACACAAAAACTACTAGAGCTGATAAAAGAATTCAGCAAGGTAGCAGGATACAAGATTAACATACAGAAATCAGTTGCATTTTTTTTACACTAACAATTAAACATCAGAAAGAAAGAGTAAAGAAACAATCCCTTTTAAAATTGCATTTAAAACAATAAAATACTTCGGAATAAATCTAATCAAGGAGGTGAAAGACTTATACATGGAGAACTACAAAACATTGATTAAGGAAATTAAAGATGACTTAAGAAATGGAAAGATAGCCCATGCTCTTGGATTGCAAGAATTAAAATGTCCATACTGCCCAAGGCAATCTACAGATTTATTGTATTCCCTATCGAATTACCCAGGACATTTTTCACAGAACTAGAACAAATAATCCTAAAATTTGTATGGACGCACAGAAGATCCAGAATTGCCAAAGCAATATTGAAGACAAAGAACAAACCTGGAAGAATAACCCTCCCAGACTTCAGACAACACTACAGAGCTACAGCAATCAAAACAGCATGGTACTGACACAAAAACAGACATATGGATCAGTGGGACAAAACAGAGAGCCCAGAAATAAACCCACAGACCTGCAGTCAATTAATCTTTGACAAAGGAGGCAAGAATATACAGTGGAGAAAAGACAGTCTCCAGCAAGTGTTGTTGGGAAAACTGGACAGCAGCATGCAAATCAACAAAATTAGAACACTCCTTCATACCATACACAAAATAAACTCAAAATGGCTTAGAGACTTAAATATAAGACAAGACACTGTAAATCTCCTAGAAGAAAATATAGGCAAAACATTTTCTGACATAAATTTAGCAATATTCTCCTAAGGCAGTCTACCCAGGCAATAGAAATAAAAGCAAAAGTAAACAAATGGGACCTAATTAAACTTAGAAGCTTTTGCACAGCAAAGAAAACTGTAATCAAAACAAAACAACCACCTACGGAATGGGAGAAAATATTTGCAAATGATGCGACTAACAAAAGCTTAATTTCCAGGATATTTAAACAACTTATACAATTTAGTAACAACAAAAAATACACTAATCCAAAAATGGGCAGAAGACTTAAGCAAGCAATTCTCCAATGAAGACATACAAATGGCTGACAGGCACATGAAAAGATGCTTAACATCATCAACTATCAGAGAAATGCAAATAAAAACAACAATGAGGTCACCTCACACCAGTCAGAATGGCCATGATTAAAAAGTCCACAAATGATAAATGTTGGAGAGCCTGTGGAGAAAAGGGAACCCTCCTACACTGATGGTGGAAATGTAGTTTGGTGCAGTCACTATGGAAAACAGTATGGAGATTCCTTAAAAAACTGAAAAAAAGACTTACCCTGTGATTCAGTATTCCCACTCTTGGGCATATATCCAGAGCAAACTCTAATTCGAAAAGATATATGCACCCCAATGTTCATAGCAGCACTATATACAATATCCAAGACATGGAAACAACCTAAATGTCCATCAACCTAAATGTCCAAGGACTGGATAAAGAAGTGGTGGTATAGTCATACAATGGAATACTACTCAGCCATAAAGAAGAACAAAATAATGCCATTTTCAGCAACATGGATGGACCTGGAGATGGTCATTCTAAGTGAAGTAAGCCAGAAACAGAAAGAAAAATACCATATGATAGCAGTCATATGTGGAATCTAAAAAAAGAAGACACTAATGAACTCATCTACAAAATAGAAATAGACTTGCAGACATAGTAAACAAACTTATGGTTACCAACGGGGATACAGGGTGAGAAGGGATAAATCTGGGAGTTAAAGGTGTGCAAATATTAACTACTATACATAAAACTAGATAAAAAATAAATTTCTTCTGTATAGCACAGGGAACTATATTCAAAATCTTGTAATAACTTTTAATGAAAAAGAATATGAAAACAAATACAGAAAAAATAAATAAAATTCCTAAAGAATCAACAAAATAACTATTAAAACTAATAAACAAGTTCAGCAAGTTTGCAGGATACAAGTTCAATACCCAAAAAGGCAGTTGTGTTTCTATACTCTTGCAATGGATAAACTGAAAAGGAAATTAAGGAAGCAATTCACTTACAACAGCATCAAAAAGAATATAATACTTAGACACTACTGTCAGAAACTTTAAGACTCAAATAAATGGAAAGAAATATTCATGGATTAGAAAACAACATTGTTAAATGGTAATACTCTCAAAACTCATCTTCAGATTCGACACAATCCCTATCAAAATCCTAGCTGTCTTTTCTGCAGAAATTAATGGGCTAATCCCAAAAGTCACCTGGAAATGCAAGGGACCCAGAATAGCCAAAACAATGCTGAAAAAGAACAAAGTTTTTGAAGTTGCACTTCTTGACTTCAAATCTTACTACAAACTTACAGCAACCAAACAATGTGGTAACAGTATAGGAACAGACATAAGGATCAATGGAACAAAACTGAGAGTCCAGAAATAAACCCTAACATTCACAGTTAAATGATTTTTGACAAGTGTGCCAAGATAAGTCAATGGGGGAAAGAACAGACTTTTCAACAAATGCTGCTTCGACAGCTAGGTATTCACATGCAAAAGAATAAAACTGAATCCTTACTCCGCACCACACACAAAAATTAACTCAAAATGGATCATAGCCCTAAATGTAAGAGCGAAAACTACATAACCCTTAGAAGAAACTGCAGGTATAAATATTCACAGCCTTGGATTAGGCAGTGCTTTTTTAGATATGACACCAAAAAACACAAGCAATCAGAAGAAAAAAATAGGTAAACTGGACTTCATCAAAATAAAAAACTTGAGTGCCTCAAAGGACACCACTGAGAACGTAAAAAGACTACCCACACAGTGGGAGAGAATATTTTTAAATCATACATCTTATTAAGGGACTTGTATTCAGACGCTATGAAAACTTCACTAGTCAACAATAAAAATAACAAATAACTCAATTTAAAAACGGGCAAATATTTGAATAGACGTTTCTCCAGAGAAGATACACGTCTGACCGATAACTACATCAAAGACGCTCAACATCAACTGTCAGTAGGGAAATGCACATTGAAACCACGATGAAATACTACTTCGAACCCACGAGGTTAGCTATAATCAAAAAGATGGCGAATAACAGGGTGAGTGAGAAGGTGGAACACACTGCTGGGGGGAATGTAAAGCGGTGCAGCTGCTTGAGAAAACAATCCAGCAGTTCCTCGAAGAGTGAGAGATACTGTATGATCCAGAACATTCCTAGATGAGAAATGAAAAGTTACATCCACACAAAAAACTTATATCCTAGTGTTTATATCAGCATATTATTACTCATAATAGCCAAAAGGTGGAAGGAATCTAAATGTCCATCAACTGATGAACAGTCACAGAAAAATGTGGTCCATCTGTACAATGGAATATCATTCAGCCATAAGGAGGAATGAAGAACTGACACAAGATATAACAGGAGGGACCGTGAAAACATTACGCTAAGTGAAAGAAGCCAGTCACCAAAGCCCACTTATATGAGCCAGATCGTATGAAATGTCCAGAAGAGGCAAATCTAGAGAGATAGAAAGTAGATTAGTGGTTGCCTAGGGGCTAGACGTAGAGATGGGAGTGACCAATAATGAGCACAGAGTTTGTTTTTGCAGTGATTAAAAATGTCTGGAATTAGTGGTGATGTCTGCACAATATATATCTGTGAATATATTAAAAAAAAACACTGACAACAGTTTACACGAGTGAATTTTATGGTATGTTAACTGTATCTCAATAAAGCTGTTAGTAAAAAACATACAAGCAGATGCAGAATGAAAGGTTTGTGTTTCTTCTGCTCTTTCCAAATCTAAGGGTTTAAATCAATATTTACTTTATATTAACCTAAAGGTTAAGAGACTGTTAGATGCCAGAATATTATTTCACTATACACTATAAAAGGTTATAATAATACAAACTAATGTTAGTAGAAAATAACTTTCACTAAAGCCTACTTTACATTTAATATAAATGTTAATAATTAAATTCAACAAATATCTTGCATTTGTTACACTGACTCAGTGCCTGGAGTTTCACAGATGAGTATTCATTTACACATTCAGAAATCTTTAGCTGGAACCCAGGGCAGATTTAGTGAAAATATTCAATATTAAACTCACAAAGGATGATCCTTTGCTTTGATATTCTAAATAAGATTGAGGATCAAAAAATTTTAAATCATCTACCTGCTGCAACACACACACATACACAGACAGACTTGTCAGAGGAACTCAGATGAGTAAGAAACATTTCCATTTGAGAATATGTACCTATGCAATTAAAAAAGGTGGATCTTTCCACCTCATGGCATAAAAACATTTACTTACCAAAGCTAAAATAGGTTCAGAATAGACATAAAAATGCTCTTGTTTTAACTAACCTTCCCATAAATGAACACAACTCATAATTATTCTTAACAAAACAGGCTGACAGATGTATCCACCCACACTACCACAGCTCTGGAGTCTCGACTATTTAGAATCTTTTTCTAGTCCCAAAGCAAGGTGAGGCAGAAGGCTGGGAGCCTTGTCCCCTGTAAGGAAATACTGCTCTGGTAAGTTAGGCCAAGCACAGCACCTGTCACCTTCAGTCCTAGGGACCTCTAAGAGTAAAGCCAAGGGCTGGATAAGACTTGGATCTTAGCTCTGAATCTTCCACTTTGGGCAAATCATTTCACCCTCTGGAGGCTGAGTCCCTCTTCTTTTATTTATACTTCATCATGTTCCCTAAAAGATGTGATGTAGGTGTGTTTCAGTTTATCTGTTAAAAAAGTGAGGGTCAAAAGGAGGGGTAGTATGTTCACACAAAAATTTGCATACAAATGTTCACAGCAACGTTATTCATAATAGTCAAGAACCAGAAACACTCAGATGCCCATTAGCTGATGAATGGATAAACAAAACATGGTACATTCACACAATGGAACATTATTCAGTCAGAAAAATGAAGTGCTGACAATTCTGCCTTAAATGCCACAGTACAAAAAAAGAAGAATGTGGTTTTTCTGCGTTTAATTTTTTTAAAAACAGTAATAGGGCTGGCAGCTGTGAGTTACATACATTTATGCAGAGAGAACGCAGTTTCCTATAGTTACAAAAAAAAAAAGTGTCAACACTTCCCAAGTATGCTGGGATTCCTAAACTCATTTTCTAATATAGAAAATGTGATATTTACTGGCCTTTTTTTTTTTTTTGCACTTCTCAAAACCAAAATGGTGTGTACATTTGATTCACATGTACTTAAAAATGTAAACTCTGCAGCTGAAAGAAAAGGTCCCCAATATTCAGATAACTATGTTTTCTTTTTCTGACTACACTATGGTGTTGATACGATCATTTATTTTATGAATGTTTTCTTTAAAGTACTGTTCTTTTTGACATTAAAGTTTTCATTGTACTACATTTTTCATATAAGACCAAATCCACTAGTGCCTTTTACAGTGTTTTTCCCTCTTAAAGGAGCCACTTAAAGAAGCGGCTATCATTTTGAATTTACACCCTGCCAAAGATAACATAGAAATTACACATATTTTCGTTCTTGTTAAAACTCTGTGAGCAACATTTAACAAGATATCATGTTAGATGGCTGGCATTCTCTGGGTACTAAATAAAAAGGCTACAATTTTCTAATGTTAAAAAAAAAAAAGAACGAAGTACTGATAATGTTACAACATGGATGACTCTTGAAAACATAATGCTAAAGTGAAAAAGCCAGACACGAAGGCTACATATGAGATTCGATTTCTGTGAAATGTCCAGAATAGGCAAGTTTATAGAGACAGAAAGTAGATGAGCAGTTGCTGGCGGATAGGAGGTTGGAGAGTTAGGGGCCGGAAGTGAAGGGTGTCAGCTAAGGGTGCAAGTTTTAATTAGATGCAATGAAAATATTGTACAGTTGATTGTGGTGATGGTCATGCACCCCCTGTGAATATACTGAACTATACATTTAAATGTGTAAATTGTATGGCATCTGAATTATATCTCAATAAAGCCGTTGGAAAAAAAATGAAGCCACTGGATCAAAACCCTAGGGTCTTTTCTAGCTCAGTCAATGATTCACCAGGGGTCCCTGCTCACCTGAGGTTTGGAAGTCTATCTCAATAGGATTGGAGAGACTGGTCGCTGCTTCCCGCCACAGGCTGCCCCTGACAGGAGACCAGGCCGTCACCACGCAGCGGTATAGCCCTGCATCCGAGACCTGAGTCTGGTACATTCGGTAGCGAAATTCATCTTCCTGCACTTTCTCTAACACCACACCATCAACCCGCGACGCATCTGTCCAATTCTCCAGCTTCACCACAGAATCCTGGTCCAGGGAGATGATGTACTTGGTTTCGTTGGGACTGGAGAGGTCCCCAACAGGCTTCTCAGCCGTGATGAGAACGGAGTAGCGTGGCGACTTAATATTTTTGGAAGACACTTTGCAAGTCATCTCAAACGTATTTCCTGCAGCAAAGAAAGGCTTTGGCTGCCTCGCCTTCACCACAAGCACGGAATCTGCAATGAAGCACCAGAAAGGGGTGATTTCTAACAGGATTAGCTAAATGGGTACGTATCTGAAAGCACAATGTCAAGGAAACAGGAATTTATTTGCAAACTGCCACACAATAGCATTTCAGACAATCTGGAAACCCAGAAAGAAAATCACGTGTACTGGTAAGCGGGCTGAACACCGCCACGCAGGAGGAAGTGGAGCAGTCTGAAATGATTTAGTGGGTATGAGGGAGGAGGGGATCGATGGGTGAGAATTTGGTTTTAAGGATTTTCAAGTCCTTGAGAAGTTTCACCCAGAGTGAGAATTTGGGAAGCTACTGGTGCCCCCAAGGATGTGAAGGAGAACTCGCTTCTAGCGACCTGGGGGAGACGTGGCTTCAGGCGATGCCTCTTGCCTCTCCCTCCTGAGGCTCCGCCGGGTACAGGCGAAGCACTGTTAGCTTAACCAGCCGGCTTGGAAGAGCAGAGCAAGGGAAAAATGGGTCCTCTCTCTGCTTAATCCTATGATGGTAATGTTACAGAAGAGGTGATCATTCCATTGATTGGGGCATCTGCTTGTAGATCTAGTCATTTCCTCAGAGATGCTGTTTGAACGTTTTGAACAAGTGCCCATGTCTGTCCTACCTTAAGGTTTAAGGGTGTTCCTCCCTGCCTCTCTGTCAAAAAAAAAATCCCTAAGCAAATACACATTAGAATTCATCGATATTATAATAATTCAATGTCAGGCACTTAAGAGGTACAGAAATATCTGTTGAATGGATGGGCAAAAGAATTAAGCACATCCTTTTTATCCTTTAATGAGATAATTCTAGAATCCATCCAGTTATAAAATAAAATTATGTTGGGTTTTTTGGGGAACAGCTGTTCCACCAAGCCTATCAGGAGCACACATATGTTAGGGTGTCTCTCCAGAGTCGCTGACTCCTGAGGGTCCACTGAGCCGTTCACATTCTTTCTTGGAATTCAAATTTGTGAGATTAGAAGAAATAGCCAAAGGTTAAAGAGATAAAAATAAGTCCAAAAACTAGGTCTGAAGGCAGTCTAATGTTGGAGGGTCAGGAAAATGAAGAGAAACCAACAAAGGAGGCCAAGAAGAAGAGCTACAAGGCTGGAGAGAAGCCCACAGAGGGTGGTGTCCCACAAGCCAAGGAAAAACCAAAGTATTTCCAAGAAGAGGAAATGATCACCAGTGTTAAACCCTGCTAAATCAGGCAAGATGACTAACAACTGGGTTTTGCCATATGTCCATCTCTAGAAATTATAACATGAGCAGTGGTGTGGGGAGGGTGGGGAGCCAGGTTAGAGCAGATTAGAGAGAACAGGAGGAGAGAACCCAGAGACACCGAGTACAGACAAATCAAATCCTTTGGCCGTCAAAGGAGAAAAACAGAAATGGTGGACAAAGAGAGTGGGGACCAGAAAGATGGAGGGGGAAATGAGATCAAGGTTAGTTCAGCTTTAAAAAACAAAACAAAACAAAACAAAACACAAGAGGTCTAACAGGACGTTAATAGGCCAACGGGAAACTGGGAGTGATCTAGAAAGATGGGAGTGTGTTCAGAGGACAGACTGCTTGGAGCTGAGGATGGAGGGCTCTCAGTTATCAGAAGTGAGACGTCTAACGTAGGGTGTGAGCTTGGGAGAGAATAACCCAAAGTGGACAAAGATCATGATGACTAGAGAGGAGGGCACGGGTGGAGAATGATTAGGGTTCTCAACCTTGGATGCACAGGAGAACAATCCTGGGAGCATCTAAAAATTCCAGTGCCCAGACTGCACATAACCTCACGCCAATTAAGACAGACTCTGGTGGGACTCCAGCATCAGTATTTTTTTAAAGCCTCTTGCATGATTCCAGTGTGCAGCCAATGTGACCCCATGCCGACACAGTGGAGCCAGCAAGAGAGGAGGAGTGCTGGAGAGAGTAGTTGTGAAGCCAGAGTGAGCATCTTTACACAGCGAGTGAGGAGGACCCAGGAGTCGACAGGTGACAGTAATGGAAGGAGGTGGAAGGATCCGATGACAGGAGAAGATGTGTTCAGGAAGGAGGGAAAAGGGTCTGGAGGCTGCAGTGGGGGACCAGGCGGGCACCTGCCCCATCCGGGCCCAGTGTGGGAAGAAAACACCACCACCCTGAAAGGCTGCAGGGGCAGTGGTGCCTTTGAGGAGAGCAAGGCTGGCCATGCTCACTGTGAGAAAAAGAAAGGAGCATTTAGAGATGAGGTCAGGAAATGGGAGATTCTGCTAAATTCTAGAGGGCCCTTTGTGGGGTTTGGGGATATGGGGTGGGGGGCAGTGAGGCACCAGAAATGTGGAGAGGGCCGTATGGTGCTTCGCCCTGGGGGCATGGAGGAGGACCGAGGAGGCCCGGGCTTCCTGGGCTGATGGATTAGACCGGGATAAAACAGCTGACAAGGCTGACGTCCCAAGGTAGACAGCGCTCTGAGCGTTCAGACAGAGATGCATCAGAGAAACTGTTTACCCTAAGTTCTTGTCAGCTCTCCCGAGAAACAATCTCTCTGAATGGGTGACTGGCCGCTCAGAGTAAGATGCCCACTCACTCTGGGGCATCTCTGGTGCCCGGACATACCCCCAAAGGCCTGTGCAAAGTTTGGCCTAAGATCACACAGCTAAGCCACAGTGTCGACAGCTTACCCCAGGCAGGCTGTGCACTCCCACCAGATGACCTTCTACCACCGGCCAAGCCCCAGCCCTCTCGTTAGGACTTACCTTCTCGGCGTCATCATTGCTAAGGGGCTGGTTCATGCTGTGGATGAGAAACAGTCACTTGAGCGTGCATTCCTTGGACTCTGAACATAAAGGGAAACCCGCAGGGTGACCGTGCATCTGAAAGTGCACCGTGGGATGACTTAAGTCAAAACCAAACAACGTTTATAAACAAGAATAAAGCGTCTACCTTCTGATGCCCAAAATATGTTGACCGGTTTGGAGAAGACATCCTTGCTCTTCACCCAGCTGTCGTTACGCTGTTTGGTCCAGGCAGACACAACACAGTAATAACTGCCCCTGTCTTCCTCTGTAGTCCTTTGGATTCGGAAATTGAACGTGTCTGTATGTTCCTTAGAAAAAATGAAGTCTCCGTCCTGGGCCCGTTGCTTGCTCCTCTCTCCGTACTTCAGCGTCCAGTCCCCGTTCATGACTGCCAGGAGCTCGCTGGCCACCACCTCATCACTGCGCCGGTTCATCCGGTAATACCAGGACACCGTGAAACGGACGCTCGCCTCCGCGTTCTTCATGTCCACTATCCGGCATTCCAGCGCCGTGAGGTCGTCTGAAAACTCGGCGACCTTAGAAGCATTCAGGTACACCTGATACTCTGGTTCTGAACAAGAGAGAGGGGCCAGGATTTAAAGAAAAAGAAAAAAATTAGAGCTACATACCAGGAATTAGCAGGAGGGATGAGACAAGCACCACTCCTGTCCTGACAAGTGAATGCCCGCCTGCTGACTGCAGCAGCAGGGAAAGGTCTTTGCGTGGCCCGGGGAGGGTCCTGTAAGAGCGCGTTATTGCAAAACTTGTGAACGCTGCCCCCACGATGCCCCTCAAGATCACCCTGCCAGGCCAGAAGCCAAATGTCCCCAATGAGAGTCTTGATCTGTCAGGTTGGGGTCAGCTGTCAGTTTCCCCAGGAGGTTGGAAGCTTCTAAGAAGAATCTCTAAAGAAGCTTGATGTCCATGCACAGCTAAGATTTTCTCTGGCCGGCCAGGCAGTGCCCAGAGACCTCCAAAGTGCCAGTGGGGCAGCACTGGAAAACCCCACCCTGGAGCACACGCTAGCACTGGCCAGACAGCCAGCCGTGGCTCGGGTTCCCGCCATCTGGGGCTTTGCCCCAAACGCAAGGCCCCCAGGTCACCATCTCCCCCGTGTATTCTCACCCTCAAACTCCCCAAATGATACTCTTTTCGCTAACACATGGAACTCTCATTCAGTTCCACTGGCCTTGAAGACCGCTCACCGTGGTCCTGGCTGGAGTAAAGCCCGCTCACTATGACCACCCTGCTTCCTGCCAGGCACAAACTCTGATGGGGCGGGAGGTGAGTGAGGAGTCCATGCTCTCCCAGAATCCCCACTGCCACCGTCACAGTCCTGTTATTTTTCACTTGTATTAAAAAACCCTGTATCGATTCAATCCATTCCTGCAACTCCACATTTCAAGGCCTCCCTCCACACTTGCCCAGGAACTGGCATGGGGACACTTTCGCTGCTTCCTTTTCCCCATCGCCACCCCTTACACATGCCACACCTCATGATTCGAAGTTCTCTGGTCACCAGTCTGGCATCACCGTGGTGACTGGTTTGCAGTGGCCTCTCCTCTTAACAGCCCTGCAAACTTGCATTCATTCTTCACTGTCACCTCCTCGGTGTCCCCTTCCTGGGCACCCAGAGTGTGACACCCTTCCTCTCTTTCCCAGAAACCATGTAGGTACTATTGCGTTGCAGTCATGCCACTCTGTTATTACTCCTTGCTTAAAGGTCTTGTCCCCAAGCTCCAAATATGCAGCCTTGCATGCAGTAGTCACTCAATAAACGTTTGCTGCCTTGGTGCTAACAACGTTTAGAAAAGGCTGCATTTTTCTCTGGTAGCACTTTGCCTGCTAGGGGACAAATAATTCTACCTGACCACAGAACTTCCCATTTGCCAACACTATATTCACATCATCTGCATCAAACAGTTCAGTTTTACTTAATGTTGCTTTTATTCATGACTCACACAAATTATAAACTGCTGAGGTCAAGCAACTGTACTTTCATGATTTACATTTCTGATGAAACGTGTAACATCACGACTTCCCCAAGAATGATTCAGTGGCCAGGAAACGGAAAGAACTCAAAATCCTAACTCCCTCCAATGTCATCTTCACAAGGAATTAACTGCACGCGAGGCTGGACCCTGTGCCGTACAAAGTTACACCCGCCCGGCTCTGCCTGCCCAGGGGAGCGCACCCTCAGTGACGTGGGCGCTGTAGAGAAAGACACTAGAGCGTTGTCAGCCACCTTGTTTCACAGGGGAAGCTGCACAGCTGGGGAGTCTCCTGCCCCTGGGCCGAGTGTGAACACACACACCGCCTCTCCAGCAACTGCAGTGGAACAAACACTGAAACGTATTTATATCCTCATGTGTAGAAGCCAAGATTACCCCCCATCCAGGGTCTCAGCCCCTTCCCTCATGTCAGATTTTGGCATAGCAAGCAGGGTACAGACAAGGACAAGCACGTCTATTTCACGTGGAAAGGACAGACTTGAACTGCTGTGCGTACACAAGACCACCCCCGCTCTGACCAGTCAGGACCAGCCGGGATCACCACAACATCGAATCCTCACGAAGCAGCAGCAGCCGGTTCCACTCCGAGTACAACTCGAACACCCTCCACATGTGTCACCACGATAACCTGACCAATAGACTGTGAGGCAGCAAAGAGCAGTGGTGAGGAGCCGGGGGTGTGTCTGAAAGCCAGACTGTGTCTGAATCCTGGCTCTGCTGTTACCTGCTGTGTGATCCTGGGCCAATTACTTAACCTCTCTGGTGTCTCATCTGTAAAAATGGGGAGAACAACAGCAACTACCTCCCTCATAATATTATTGTGAGGATTAACAGTTAAAATATATGCGGAAGTGCTTAGACTGGGGCCTGGTACGTGTGCATGTATGAATGTATGTACGCACGGGTGTGTGTATGCATGTGCATGTATGTGTGTGTGTGTTGGCAGATGTGGGTGGGAGTGAGATGAATAGGGTTGCGAACGTGCTTATCTTGAGATGCCATGAGAGACCAAGTCAAGTAGCCTAGAACACAGCCCGGTGCCAGTGTTTGAGCCTGAGTCTAAGGACAGATTGGGGCCAGAGAAGGGAGTGGACACCCCCCCCCACATACCCACACACACCCACACACACAGCTAAAACCTCACTCCAAATGAGCCAAATCAGCTCCTCCTTCTCTAACTTTCCAACCAGGGCTCCTGTCACTACACTCCCATCACTGATTCCCTAAGACTCCACTCATGAAAGGCACCCCATCTCCCACTCTCCACTCAGATGGTTCCTGAGGCCCCACCTCTACCTCCTCAGGGTCTCTTCCCATTCTCCGACCCCAGGCCTCACACACAGCAGGTGCGTGAAAACCTCACGACCACCCTCCTCATCCTGGCCCTCTGCCTCCAGCCAGGACTATTATAACGACCTTCCAACCCACCTCAGGGCTCACACCACCACAAAGTCATCTGCTCAAGAAGCCTCCCATAGCTTTTCCTCTTGCCTACCGAGCTAAGAACACACTCCCCAGCCTGGCATTCAAGGGTCTGCATCGTGTGAGTCTAACCCCTTTGTCCGGCCCCACTGCCCGCTGCCTTCTTGTGTACAATCTAGACTCCATTCCGATAGCACCTGTCACCATCCCTTTGTCACTTCCTCTGCCTTCTTCCCAATGTTGCCTGTGCCTCAGCTCCTGGGACACCTGCTCAATAGGGTGCTGAGTAAATGACTGAATAGATTCTCCCGTTCTACCCCCTCCTCTACCCCCGGATGGATCTGTTTAAATTTATGTATCCAAATTTAGAAAAGGGAGAGCAGGGGGAGGTTACAGCATGTGTGCATCTAGTTATAGGAATTCCAGCTTGACACAGGAGGAAAATGTCTTCATTGCCTGGTCGGTCTCCTTGTTCTCTGTTAAAACTAAATGTTAGGCCCCTCAAAGGAGGATCCTAAAATAAAGACAAACAAGTGGATTCTCGGTGATCTAAAGGATCCACCAGCCTTGGAGGTCGGATGGGACTTAACACTCCTAGAAAATATATAATTCCACTACGCCAGAATGGTAGGCGTGTGCGTGCTTCTTATTTCTTTTTTGTTTTGATGCGTGTGTGGAAATCTTCCTTTATTGCTGTTTCACGATTTAAAAAATTGTTGGCAGTGACTGGGCCTGTTCCTCAAGGTCCATTGTGCACAGACATCTCCCAGGTCGCCTCTCCTTAACAGAGGCCTCCTTTGAACTCAGCAGCCTGTCCCACCTCTGCTTCTCATTCAGCAAACGTTCACAGAGACCCAACCGCCCACCAGGTTCCCTGCTCTCGAAGGATTTTACTTGAACACTGCCTTGAACTTTAGTTACAGATCTGTCTGTCTTACGGACCTTGTACAGGGCTCTTTGCAGGGTCAGGGACAGCCTGCTTTCTTCATCTGCATGTGCTGTGCGTGCAGTGCCTTGTACATGAAAGACATTAACACACTTGCTGAATTGGACTAAATTTAATATTTTGCATTAAAAAATGCTCATTTTCGGTACAAGCATTCCACTACTGATTACTGCTATATTCTGCTTGATCTCATCAAGAAATCAGCTAAGAACGCAATGGTGGTTATGTTTAAAAAATGCTTATCAGTTAAAGATGCATACTAAAGTATTTAATGGCAAAATTACATGATGTCTGGGATATGTTTTAAATTCTTCCAGAAGTGGGGACGGGTATACAGCTCAGTGGTAGAGCACATGCTTAGCACACATGAGGTCCTGGGTTCAATCCTCAGTACCTCTGTTAAAAAAAAAAAAGAAAGAAAGAAAAGAAAGAAAGAAACCTAATTACCTCCTCCCCCCTCCAAATTCTTCCAGAGGGAAAAGGGTGGAGGGAAAGGTGGGAAAAAAGAGAGAGGGACACTGGTGTGCGTGTGCCTGTGCGTGTGTGTGTCTACCTAGGCAAGGGAAGAGAGATGAAATATGATCAGCAAAATATTGACAACTGAAGCTGGTGGTTTTTCCTACAAAAACAAACAACCCACCCACGCTGTAAGCCCTTTCACAGAATACTGAGGTCGGGCTAAGGTACCACATCCCTAACATTCCGAGAAACAAGGATCTGCTCCCCAGTCTGGCTCCCAGGGCGCCCTGCTCACACACCCGCCACCTCCTGGAGCTGCAGCCT
Source organism: Camelus bactrianus (assembly GCF_048773025.1). NCBI lineage: Eukaryota > Metazoa > Chordata > Mammalia > Artiodactyla > Camelidae > Camelus > Camelus bactrianus. Next base: position 46,150,829 of record NC_133547.1, on the reverse strand, counting down.
CCCCCAACGCGAACCTCACCCCCACCCTCACTCCCACCAAGAAAAGACTTTTATTTTTGGAATATGGGTCATTAAACTCCTTTGTTGTAACTTGCAAGACAATGAAAATGCTCAGGATCATTGGCTAATTTGTGAAAGCGGGTATTTTGTGCCTACTGTGTGCAGGGACATGAACTGGGGGTTTCAGGTTACTTCCTTCTTTTCGTCTCACAACCATTCTACAGGGAAGGTGCAATGATACTAATACCTGGCTTTTACAGAGGGCTTCCTGCATGCCAGGGACCATGCTACGCACTTGCCTTGCATTCTCGTTGAATCTTCAGAACAGCCTGATGAGACAGGTACTGTTTTCAGGTACATTTCCTAAACGGGAAAAACAAAAACAAAACCAAAGCCCAAAGGAGGTAAGTTCAAAGACGGAGGCCTTGCACGGTGTGTGGGAGTAGAATTAAAGGAGAGGCTTTGGCTCCATGGCCTGGCTCCCACTAGGGCCAAATTGCATAACCTCATCACACACCCAGTCCTTAATGCTTTCTCAAAACTGGCTCCATCCCAGAAGACAAGGGCGATGATAACAGCTGAGACACTAGTCCTGAACTGTACAGCAGGGCCACGTTCTAATACCCCCTGTGAAGCTTAGTTAACATGGTAGAGCTAATCAGACGGACAGGCTGCATGCACAAGTGAGGGGAAACTGGGGGAAAAGCGCCCTTGTTTCTGCTGAGGCCGAGTTTCTTCTCTGGAATTGGGCAGGTGCTTTAGAGGCAGCTGAGCAAGTTGACTAATTACCAAAGAGTTGCCACAATTGTCATTTGTATGTAACAATTAAATATCCTCTAACATTTAAATAGGGAAGGCTGTAGATAAGGAGCTGTTATTTTGGGGGGCACTTTACCCCACTTCGTAGAGCCATTAATGAGGCTATATTCAGCATGAGTGATTTCAGAGCAATGAAGATAACTTTATTTGAATGGGACACTCATGCCGCACACCTAAAGTGACATTCATGCCGGTTTTTCTTTCTTCACCCTCATTAACTTAGCCTAGGGGAGGAGGAGAACGTTGTCAAAGTTGGGGGCAGAGGCAAGAAAGGGGCTTGGTGTGGTCAGCGCGGCCCCTCCTCCTTGGACACATGCACACTGGTTCTCCATGCCCGAAGATACCCCTATGCTTATTTGGTTAAGAACTTGGTGGGGAAGAGCATGTTCTATGTGGATTCTCCCCTCAAAACATGGATAAATCACCATGGCCACCATGGAAACGCGTAGAGCACTTAAGTGCCAGGCACTACGCTAAGGACTTTATATGCATTATCCCCCCAAGCCAAGATAACCAAAGCCCGGAAACCTTAAGCGACACACCCAAGATAACATGCTTAGACAGTGGTGGAGCTTCTGCCTTCAGAGATAACCTGGGACAGACAGTTGCCCATAAAATTCTGCAGATCTAAATCTCACCTTCTATAGATGGCAAAGAACTCGGAAGTCTCTACCAAGCACTTAGCAGATTAACAGCTCCTTTTAAAGAAAAATAATTACCTTCCTCGCTGGCACACTGCTGGAAGTGGGGACGGTCCTCTAGTGGGGAAGAATGCAAATCAGGTTCTTAAGCCTGAATAGCAGAACTCAGCTCTGCCTCCTCCTGCCCTTGTATCTGAAGCCTGTAGAACCCTCTCCAATTAACACCACAGAAGTCTGGGACTTCAGGCGGAGAGCTCAACCGTGAACCGATTAGTATCCAACTCTTGCCAAGGGCTCATTTAAGACATCTGATAGCAGAGAGAGATGGCTTAATATGCAGATTAACCAGCCACTCCTCCAGATTCTCTACAGTTTTAGCCATATACTAAATTTGATCAACACAAAGCAACTTTTGTCCTCCATAGTAACTCAGCTTCTTACAAAACCTCCTTCACACTTAAGATTTATGCCCTCAGTTTTTTTAGGAAGTGGATATAAGAAACATCCATGTAAACAATCACTTAGAGCCTTTTGTAAAAGAACAGTTGAAAGCACTGTCCATTATGTTATCCAGTGCCCCTTAAATAAAAAAGCACACGCTAAATTCAGTGCCAAGAAAAAGTTTGTCTCTTTTGTTTGTTTTCCTTCATCAGAGGAGAACTGTATAATCACATCTCTTTTTGCCTCGACTCTTCAAAACTTCAGAGGCAAATTCAGTGCTCAAATGCAGTAACTAATTCATCCCAACCATCTTGCAATATCTATTCTTTGATTTTTTTCTTTTTACCCCTTTTGATCTTGATTTTATTTTTATGTCTCCTGCTTTAAATTGGGCTTCATTTTGCAAGCCAACTTAAGTCCTCTTTTTCCCTTCAAAAGTAGGACATACATCCTAAGTAAAAGAGGCTTTTTCTTACCCTCTGAAAAAACCATAGTCCTCCCAGCTACTTACTACGAGTCCTCTTGGACCTGACAGACCCATTCACGTCACTGCCCGATCTGTCTGGTTTACACGATGGAACATGAAAAGACGCCAGTCAGTTTTAACCCCTCATCTACTCAGTGCACCAACCCCAAGCAAACAAGGACAAGAACAACCTAGCTTTCCGTTTCAGGAGTGCAGCTGATTCCCAAAACCGAAACTGCTTCCACAGAAGATGACGATACTTAGGAGAGACTCCACTTAAGATGAAAATACTTGGGACAGACTTGACCCAGGGCCATAACACGCCCTAAACCAACCTAAACATTTCTTCTGAAATAAAAGAAACAAGCACTAACCACTGCGTAGATTCTATCTTCCAAAGATGACTGCAGGAAGGTTTCCCATCCCACATGCCCTCGTGCAACGTGACCTTGCGACTCTCCCATTAAGAGATGGGGTCTCTATCCCTAACCCCTTGAACTTGGACAGACTCTGTGACGGCTCTGACCAATGGAAAACAGCAGACATGCACTGTGCCAGTCCTAAGGATAGCTTTTAACTGGCAGGGTGCTTCCACATCCTGTATCTTGGCAGTCAGCCACCAGGTAAGAAGCGTGACTGTTCTGAGAAGATAGCGCTGTGAGAAGCCCAAGCCATGTGGTGAGGGCCTGGATGAGATGCCATGTGGGGACAGGGAGAGAGGCTCTGGAACATGGTGGCACGTGCATGAGAAAGCCATCTGGAAGGGGATCCCCAGCCCTAGCTGTCCCAGCTGTCACCATGTGCAATGGAGATGAACTCCGCTGAGTCCCTCCCTAATTCCTGACCCTCAGAATTGTAAGCAAAATGAAGATCAGTAGTTTTCAGATGGGGACTGGGACAGTATCTCATTCACAATGTTGTTGTGGGGATCAAGTATTTAATGCATTAGAGCCCTTGGCCCAGTTCCAGGCACTCAGTAAGTGTTCAATAAACGATAGTTACTATTTTTAATCTGTCAAGTAGCAAAATTGAGCGTTTTGTGTAATACCTGCATAGAGAACCAGCTTTCTCAGGAGCTCTTTTGTGACAACATCCCACAGTCACACAACATAAGAGGACCTATATAAATAGAGTACTTGGCAGGTCACCTGTCCTCCTGTCACCTCTCAGTTACCTCCAGGGAGGTCCTGGAGAAAGGTCCACTGCTGTACTTGTGCCCGACTTGCCACCTGACAAGTGTCCAAGGAGCTATAATGTTGTGAGTCATAGAGACAGGGATGGAGGAGTGATTTAAGAGGAAGAAAGAAGCAAAAAAAAAAAAAAAAAAAAAAAAAAAAAAAAAAACACCAAAAAAACCCCAAAAACAAAAAACCACTTACACTCCTGGTAGGTTTCCATGTGCAATATCTCTGAATATTCTGAGTTGAGCATTATTGCTTTCTTTGCAATTCTTCTTTTCCTATGCACATATTTTAACACTAGCCATGTGTTGGTGCTGGCTTATCTACCCATCCAGCCAATGTTTAGTGAGTGCCCATTCCATGCAAAGAACTGGGAGAGATGTGGGATCTGGGGACTTAGATCAGCCAGGGGAAAGCACACTGATGGCTTTCATGACAACAGTGCTGGATTCTGAGGATAATAACTGAGCCTTTTCCCACAATTTAGTCTCTTGATTTCCTTCCACTCTCCGGAGAACAGCCACCAACAAATCCCTTCCAGCTAAAAGAGCCCACTCCCTCCCAGAGCTCCCCTCCAATTTCCTGACAGTTCCTGCATCTCCCCCGGGGTATACTGGGATCAATGCATGAGTACTTCAAAGAGGCCCTAAAATTGGAGTGCAGGCAGCACTTTAAAAAAAAAAAAAAAAAAAAAAAAAAAACCCCAAAAAACTCTTGAGCTGTGATTCTAGGTTGGCAGGGGAGGGGTGCCGAGAGTCAGGTCTGGGATCTGACAGCCCCGCACGATGCACAGAGGATCAGGGCTATGAGACACATTCAGCTCCAGAGATGAAAACTCTTCTTTCGGTGCTGACAACATCTGTTTTATTTTGAAGGTTGCTAAGGAGAGTTCTAGCTGGGCTAACATTGTTCCAGTTCAGTGCTTCACAGTGAGTCTCTCACACAGGGTTCAGAGGACTGGAATAAAAGCTCGCCAGGTAAACCCTGCTCCTTTCACTTTGCAGATATCAAAGAATCACTTTGCTACCAGGGATGACTAACACCCTGCCTAGTCTCGCTCTGAATTGGACGTACTCTCTGCTCATTCTCTTATTACTCTTCTTCTCCCTGCCCCCTCTGTCCCCACTTGCCAACTCCCCATCTTGGCCAAATAAAGGCTTATTAGGGAGAGACAGACAGTGAATGTGCCGCTAACCCGCGAGATTTCAATGCAGAGACAAGAGCTGAGCGTGAGCTGGGGCTCACGGCGGGAGGACATTCAGCATCACACGAAGGAGGAAATGATTTCCTAACCTTTAAAGATCTGTTTTACTCCTAACAGAGCAATGCCAAATGCCTTCATGTGGGCTCAGAACACTCAGCAGACAGTAGACATGAAGCTGAAAACAAGGAAGAGGTTGACCAGCAATCCCATCTCCATCTTTGCCATAACGGACGTGGGAAGCCAAGTTCTCTCCACTCCACTGGGCCCCATCCTGTCTAAGTTTACTTGCGATTAATTACAAGATGGTAACAAAATTAAGAAAACTCAGCCCTGGAAGGCAAGCATTAAAGAAAATAAGAGATAGGGAAGATGGGAATGTAAAAAAAAAAAAAGATACAACAATGACCTTCACATATGTGACAAGTTGCTATAACACAGGTGGCAATGTGGTCAACAGTTGAGGGCCACTTTGCTCTGCCCCTGGGAATCGTACACGGGGAGAGAGCCCACCAGAAGAGCGAGGGAAGCAGGAAGGCCCCTACATTTAATGGATATCTGTAAAAAAAAAATTAAAAAAAAAATCATTTTGGGACTCCAGGACATTGAGTGAAGAAAACAAGTTTCATGAACTGGAGGGATTCTTTTTCTTCACTGGGCTTTAGGAAAGCACCAGCTCCTGCCAGACAGTCCCCAGGAGTCTAGGAAAAGGAAAGGAAGAATGGCAGTGTTCTCCCTCCAACAAAGATCCTTCAAACAGCCATTCAGCAGGGCCCCTGATCCTGCAAATCTCGACAACAAAAGGAAACTATATCCTCTCAAATGAGGGTATTGAGACAACTGAGGCCACATTATCTAAATGTTTCCCTTGCCTGCCAGATTCTATTTCAGCCAGTTTTGTTTCACCTCCTCAGCTTGGGATCTATCCAGGTGACAGTATGCTTCTCCTGATATCAAGAACCCCAAATACTGCAAAACACACAGCACCCTGACTCCTCTCCATATCCCAGAGGAGGGATTAAGCTGGAGAGATTAAGAGCCATCCTTCAAACCACTCACCTAGCCAGGTCACGGCCACACCAGCTGGGGCCGACATGGCTTCTGCCACCTTGTGCCAGCTCCTGTTGTGCCCAGGTGTCCAGAGTGCCACGTGGCAGAAATAGTAGCCAGCATTTTCTTTGCTAACATCTCGAACCAGTAAATGGAAGGAGCGTGCGTCCACGTGACTCAAGGCAACGTGAGGAGAGCTGTGCACCAGGGAATCACGGTCCAGCCGAGCCAACACGCGGGGGCCGGGCAAGGTGCTGTCCGGGGTCCTGCTGAAGTACCACGCCACCTCGGGGCGAACGTCGTCCACTCGGTCTGTTGTGATGTTGCAGGCCAGGTCCAGCTCCTTTCCTTCAGCCACAGATACATTCCTGGCCACAGCGGCTCGGAGAACTGGAACGTTAAAAACACGGACACGGAGATAATCTGGATTACGTTTGCCCCTTCCACTCCATCCCCTTAGATCATCTCCTTCTGCCTTCTTATTTATGACATTCAAGTTAGAAGGCTTTGTACAGTTTGAAGTGCTTGAGATACTCACTGAATGAATTAGTGAAACATACCACATTTCTTTTTACATCATAAAAATAATAATTGCAGCAAACACATATATATGCCAGGCACTGTTCTGCGTGGTTTATAAATTTAATCTTCAAAACAACCCTACAAACTCACAGACAAAGAAAACAAACTTATGGTTACCAAAGGGGGAAAAAGGGAGAGGAATAAAATCAGGAATTTGGGATTAATAGATATATACTACTATATATAAAATAGATAAACAACAAGGAACCCACTGTGTAGCACAGGGAACTATATTCAATATCTTGTAATAACCTGTAATGGAAAAGAATCTGAAAAAAATATATATATAAAACTGAATCTCTATGCTGTACACTTGAAGTACTAGAAATCAACTATACTTCAATTAAAAAATGATAAATTTGAATTAAAAAACCCTACGAGGTAGTACCATTATTATCTCTATTTTACTGATAAGGAAACTGAAGTCCAGAGAAGTTAAGGAGCTTCCCCAAGGTCAAGGTCACACAGCCAATATGTGGCAGAGCTAGGATTCAAATCCCAGCTGTCTGCCTTCAGGGACTCTGCTCCTAAGTGTTACACTATCATCTCGTACACTAGCATTTGAAAACAAGTCTGCTGAACGTCACAAAACTAAAATCATCCTTTCTCCATATGCATGATAGGACTTGGGTGAGTTTCAGAGAAAAGACGGCTCAGCTCTGACCAGTACATATTGTCAGCTGGGGGCTAAGAGCTGGAGGGTAGGAAGTGAGGAACCATCTTCTGGGTAAAAGGGGAAGGCAGGAACCCTAGAGAAGGACTGGGAAAGTGAAACCAGACAATATGCCTAATGAGCCAAGTCTTCAAAATGCAATGCCCTCAGAGCATCATTTATTCCATTCAACAAACCCACCTTAATTAAAGCCAAGTATAAAGCATATATTCTGAAACCAACACACAATGATTTCTGGATTAGCCATGCCACTGCCCTCTCACTCGTGTGGATAATTAAAAGCAGGCTATATTTAGATGAAGCACTGAAGGGTTCAGTGTCACTGTCTCAAGGCAGATCTGGTTTCAGCATTCACCTGTCAAAGCTTTTTACAAGGAAACATTTTACTTTATTTGGGGTATTTTTGAAAAGAAGTTGTACATCTGTAATCAGAGTAGAAAAATATCCCACATGTGGTAATGCTCTGGGAACAACTGCTTAGATGAGAAACAGCCAACACCTCCCAGGGGGTTCAAGTGGACAGACAGCCCCGTCCTGGGCTTCCAGCAAGAGTCGTTCAGCATCAGCTGTGGTCCTGGGTCAGCTCAGCGACAAAGGCTAGCACTCAGTTCAGAAAAGACTCCACCCCAAAGGCCAGGCCCTCTGGAGTAAATGACTTTCCTATGAATAGTTTCAAAGCTTGACAACATTTTAAACAAGTGTTTCAGGCCACGTTCAAGATCCACCTTCATGAAGACAGAAAATAAGGTGGGCATAGCTTAGAAAAAGGAATTTATAGTCTAATTTCTCACCTCCACCCATCTTCCAAATTCCTCCTCCTCTTTCAACCCCTTTCAAGGGGCCAAAAGTAACATGAGGACATCTTTTGGGAGGAGTCAGTATGGAAACTGCTGACCTGCACCTGCGCTGTGGTAGGAATCACTCCATGTACTAACCTCGGTCAGAGACCCTAGAATACTGCTGGAAGCCCTCTATGCCTTCCATCACTGCTGGAGGGAAAAGAAGGCTCAGAAGGGAGCCGGCTGAGGCAAAAAGTGAGCAGTATGCAGCTGTGGACCGTATTAATGGACAAAGCGGGTTCTTGGGTTTAGAAATACTGGCAGAAATGTCCCTTTAACAGTATAGTTCACTTTCTAATTTCTTCTCTGCAAGTGGCTAAATATCTTGCCACATCACTGTTGCCACATGTTCTATGGGATTAGGGGGTTCACTGCTGGGACAGGATGGGGCATGCTGAAGGGAAAAAGAGAACCAGTTCTCAGAACTCATAATGTAAGAGAGGACCTCAGACAAAGCTGCAGTGGGGCAGGCTTTCTCCCATTGGATATAACTGAATCCATAAACTAGACACCAGGAGCTACATCAGCCAGGCCACTCCTAACATTGGAGGGGAGGAATACTGCCACCTAGGTGGCACAGCCCCACCATTTATCTTAACAATGGGATAAGAGTATTTAAGAAGCTAGCTACGGACAATGTTCACAGCGGCATTATTTACAATAGCCAAGATACAGAAGCAACCTAAGTGCCTATCAACAGAAGAATGAACAAAGATGTGGTGGTTATATATATACATATAATGGATTATTCTTCAGTCATTAAAAAAAAAAAAAAGAAATTTAGCCATTTGCAACAACATGGATGGACCTGGAGGGTATTACACTCAGTGAAGTAAATCTGACAGAGAAAGACAAATACTGTATGTTCTCACTTATATGTGGAATCTAAAAAAATAAAACAAACAAATCAATATAACAAAACAGAAACAGACTCACTACTAGATAACAAACTAGTAGTTACCAGTGGGGAGAAGGGGAGAAGGGGCAAGATAGAGGAAAAGGATTAAGAGGTACAAACTATACTAAACATAAAATAAGTAAGATACAAGGATGTAATATACAGCACAAGAAATGGAGCCAATATTTTATAATAACTTTAAATGGAGTATAATCTATAATACTACTGAAGAACCAATATTGTAAATCAACTATACTTCAACTTAAAAAAAAAACAGAAGAGGTTAGCTATGGAGAGTGCAGGTGTTGATAATGAGAAAGACTATCACTCTAGTGTGGTGGTTCTTAACCTGGGGTCCACAAAAGGAATTTAAAGAGTCTATGACATGGATGGGGATAAAAATTCTTAGTTTTACTAACTTCTACCTGAGATACAACGTATCCTCTTGTTATGAAAGTAAGTAACAAACCAGTGCAGTATTATCTTTGCTCCCAATAGAAATCACAGATATTTTCACATCACATTAAAATTGTTGCAGACATCTTAAAGTATCATTTACATTCATCACTACTTAGAAATTACAGGAGTTGTGAGGGCTACCATTATATCTTACTATTTAATGCATTAATGAAACACAATATACTATATAACAAATTTGTCCTAAGAATACTTTGATTACCCTTTCAATGCAATTGTTTTCCTTTGTCATCCTTTGTATATATTTTATGAATTAAAGCAATTAACTCAGAGAAGGGGTCTGTGAGTTTCAAAGGACTGTCAAAAAAGCCCATGGTACAAAAGGTTATAAACCTCCAGCCTTGGGTGAGAGTCAGGTGCTACTGCCTGCCTAATAAGCTTATAGTGTTCAAGTCTTAAAACAACACTACGAGTTTTGTGGCTTGTTTGAAATTAAAAAAAAAAAATACCTTTACAATGGAAATTCTTGCATAACAAGATAATTTGCTGCCAATCTGAAATTCTTAATCCTTCCGTCCCATAAAACAGTTGTTTGATGCAAGCTAAATATCTGAGGTTTCCTAGGTCAGATTCTAGGCTGATCGTTTCTGAAAAGGCAGGTGACCTGAGTCCATCCGGAAAGTGATTTCTGCAGCCAGGAGAACCAAGACTGAGTGTGACTGGCAGCCCCTCTTGTCGGCAAGGGCACCTCGACCTCACTGACGGCCACAGTCACTCAAGATCATCAGCCCTGCTTTCACCAAGTCCAGCTCCCGTGTTGTGATGCAAATGCAGAGTAAAGCGCTCGGAACAACGCAGCTTACAGAGGAAAAGCACTCCCCGGGTGTACTGTTTCCTGCTTTGCTTCCCATCTCAGCAACAGAGTGGTCATGCACCCTCGTTTATAGTCAGGAAATGAGTCCACCCAAGGTCTTCCCAGTTTACAAAACAGGAGGCAGAAGCGACGGCAGCAGAGTACTCTGAGATCTGAAGATGTCAGGCTCCCAGAAAGTCCACCCATCCGTCCACAGCAGTGACAACACCAGAGATGGTCTCTTTACACTTTGTCTCTGCCAAAGCCAGAAGCTCCAAGAGGTCTGGGAACGATCCTCAAACACCCCTGACCCCAGAGCCCAGCACACAGTAGGTTCCCACCGACGCTAACTGGACATGGAGTCAACAATGGCCTGTTTTTCTTTTATTTTTATGACTTTTCTAAAATGTATTTGGTATTTTCTTAATTCTTTCTCTAGTAGGAATAAGGAGGTTTTTGTTTGTTTGTTACTTTTGAAAAGGCTGGTTCACCGATGACGACAATTTCTTGCATAGACCCCAGGGCTGGATGCTTCTGGGGTATGGGTCATATAGGAAATAAGAAGTGGCCCAGCCCTAGAGAACCCCTCCTGTACAAGGGGATGTCACATCTGAGGGGACCTGGAAGGCAAGCCTAGAGGACCCAAGTCAGACAAGAGGTTTTGGGGTGAGCCAGACACATCCCCAAGTGCTGCAGGGAAAGGCAATCCACAACCTCAGGAAACACCAAACAAGATGAAGCCAAGGGAGCAGGTGGGGGCACCCCAAATCCCCTTTGAACACCAGGCTGGACCTCATCCTGGCACTTAAAGGGACTGAATCTCTCAGTCACAAAACCTTCTTAGTATCTTATGTATCAGCAGCTTCCTATGGGTGTGAATCCAGATGAAAAGCAGCTGCAAAGCAAAACTACTATTTGGCACAAAACAGATGCATCCTTCCCAGACCCTCCACACCACCCTACTCCCTCACCAGTCAACGCAAGGCCTCCCAGGAGGAGCAGAAATCTTGTCAGAAAAGGATGAGGCACCGGCCTGTTTCTCTACACCGCATCGGTCAGAAAATAAGATGCAGTCCAAAACATACAATTTCCAAAAGCTCACCTGTCGGCTGGATCACCACAGTGGCCACATCCACAGCTTTTTCTTGAATTTCTTGCCAGTTACCCTGCTCTCCGATCCACTCGCTGACGATGCACCGGTAGGAGCCCTGGTCGGAGGACAGGGCCCGGGACACGGAGAGGCGGTAGCCGTCGCTGCCCTCGGTGTCCAGGCGCACGTCCCCGCCGCGGTATCGCTGCTCGTAGCCGGGGCCGGGCCGGAACCTGCCCTCGTGGGTCAGGGAGAGGATGCTCCGCCGGGCGGGGCCGCGCCGCACCTCCCACAGCAGCGCCAGGTGCGTGTGCAGGGGCGACGTGGTGGAGGCCGAGCAGCGCAGCTCGAAGGGCTCGCCCTCGCGCAGGCTGGGGCCCGGGGAGGGCTGCGGGCTGGCGGCCACGCGCAGGGCATCCGGCAGCACTGCGGGGAGAAGCGGAGCCATCAGCACACCGCCGCCCGCCACTGGGCACGTGCCTGTCCCGCCCCCCTCCACCCGGGCCTGCAGGACAATTTCCTCCTCCCCTCCCCTGTTCTAATGCCCAGATGGGTACGATGGCCCATTTTGCTTCACCTATGACCTCAACTGACTTTCTGACTTGAAATTTTAAAGAGGCACTTATTAATAGACCCCCTGCTAGAACTGGGTGGTATAAAGTCCCTTGGGAGAACTCTGCCTTGGGCGACACACTTCTGCTGCCCTCAGGCACGTCACTTTACTCCTCTGTGCCTCAGCTTCCTCATCTCTGAAAAGGGATGGCAACTGGACCTACCTCAGGGAGCTGACTGACAGTTCAGCCAGTTACAAGGGAAGGTGCCTGGGACAGTGCTTGGCACTCAGCAATCACCATCAAATAATGGGCCATGACTGTCAAATACTCCTTTGCTAGGTCACAGGCTGGAGTAAGGAGCCTGGGGGATCTTCGAGGAGTTAAAGCAGCATGATCTGCAGGCCACAAAACCACAGGAGAGCTGGCTGTGTGCCTTGAGGACTGGGGAATGCCTGAGAATGACTAGGGTGAGCAGAGGGTCTCTGTTTGCAGGTTAGGAACCCGACAAGGAAAGCCGAAGCCTCGGCTATTTACTCCATTAGAGCCCAGAGGGAAAAGGCTGGGCTCCTCTAGAGCCTAGAAAAAGGGGCCCAGAGATCAGAGAAGCGTTGGCGAGTGCTACTGAGGAAGGGAAGCCATACATGACGTAAGCAGTGAGGAAGCCTCCACCGAGGGCAGGGACAGTCTCCCAGGCTCGCCTGTGGTCTGGATGGGAGAACCCCCCAACACCACCGGTCATCACCTCCTTGGTTATTCCTGCCATTCCGTGCTCGGAAGTGAATCCAGTGCCCTTGAGAAGGGATTATTCTAGAAAAAACTGCTACATCTTTAGAAGGACACATCCCAATGACCTATCTCACCTGCAAATGAATATGATGACCTTTGAGTATATACATCAGTTTGTGAGTCCAGCTAATGTGACTCGGTTCCCAAGACCCAGTTATCTGCCAGGGCATGGATAAGCTGAAGGCCAGAGAGACCCCAGACCATGCATGACGGCCACCAGAGACTCCACCTGGGCCAGTCTCTTTTGTGGCCATCCGTTTGTTTCCCTGACCCAAGGAAAGCCTCTCCTTGCTCCTGCCTTCCAAAGACTGGAGAAGAAACAGAAAGATACTTGGGGGGTTGGGGGAGGTTTCCTCCTGCTGCCTGCAACTCCTCAAGATGAGCAATACACAGGGAGACAAGGGTGCAACTGACCTAACGGAGGTGCAGCATGTGTGTGATGACTACAGACAGAACAGGTTATTTAACTCCAGTGCAAGAATGTCTTCTGGGACTTTTTCTAAAAAATATATTTGAATTTTCTATAGGAATGAGAAGAGAGAACAGAAGAGGTAGGTTTGACGTTTTAATACCTGCATAATGGACATGGCGTTTTATCCCCTCGTTAAGTCTAATGAGGGAATAGTTTCCGAGATACGGTAGGGGTCTACAAATCATTACAGAGGGAATGCGTGCCTGAATCAACACCCCTTTTTATATCATCATATACATCTTTTTCTTTCTCAGTCATTAAATGCACTACTACCCTGACTTAATTCTTTTTGGAGCAAGGCAGGATACAGATAAATGCATAATTAAGTAATAACAGTAATAATGTTTCTATTCTGCTAGCCCCAAATTAAGATTGTTTGTTCTTGCTCATTTACTAATTAGCTGTGTGATTTTAGGCAAGTCATTAACCTATGCTTTTCCATTTCCTCATGTGTAAATTAGGGAAATACCCTGTCCTGTCTCCTTTGGCTTCAGAGAATTGAATGTGTGAGTAAATCAGATAGGATTTGGAAAATGCAAAAAAAAAACCAACCAACCAATCAACCTGAAACATTCCAGACATATAAGATGTGATTACTTGCACAGTCAGGCCAATGAGCTTGCGGTGACCGCATCTGTCTTTATCTATGACCCATACAACTTCTAGAACAAACAGGTACTTAAATCATGAAGGGCACAAAGACAGACATGAGCTTTGAAGCATCTGTTATTCCCATAAAACTGTGCAGTGTCATCATGACCAACACCTTCTTGTCCCTAACCTTATAAAGTCCTTACTGTGGCACTGCCCTGAGGCTTCACAGGTGCTGACTTGCCATGTTCTTGTGACCTTTACGGGAGGCACTGTTTCCCAGAGGAGGAAGGTGAGGCAGGTGACATACCCTCGGCCACAGAGCTGACAGAGCAATGGGACTGAGTGCAGGTAACCCGGCTCAGAGCTGAACTCTCCACCACACACCAGGCTGCCTCCAAGTCACCAGCCACGGGATGGTTCAGAATAATAATGGAGTGAAGAGAAAGGGCCCTCAGAGGCCACCTGGCCCATCCGCTGCCTTTAATCTGGTAAGATACTATTTCTCCATTGGACAGAGGAGTTAAGTTTCCTGACATGGTCACCCACAGCCAAGTGACAGAGGAAAGTCTGGTCCCTGGGCACAGCAACCCCCGTGAGGATGTACCTTTAACCTGCACTGTATCCTCATAGTTGCCCTGGACGGTGGCGTCCGTGCTGGGAGTGGAACACTTGTAGTGGCCTTGGTCGGAGGGCTGGACGTTCTTTATGTGCAGCTCCACGGCATCGTTGGCTGTCCGTCGCAGCAGGATGTCGCCCCTCTGCAGGCGCTCACGGTACTGCTGGGCGGGGAAGCCCACCTCCCAGGTGCTGGCGAGCTCCACGAAGCTGCTCCCCAAGGCCGAGAAGCTCCAGTCAAAGTTTTGCTCACTGGGGCCGTCGTAGTCGCTGACGTTGCAGGGGATGACCAGCTCGGTGCCCACCACCCGCACCAGGCTCCCCGCAGGGACTCTCACCACGCGCCCTCGACAAAGAGCTGCAAAGACAAGAGGCGAAAGGTCGGTCTTGAATTGTGGAAAGTCTTCCCAGTACAAATGCGGCAAAACTGTGGGCACTCCTGCTCCCAGGTACATGGCGGAAATTGACCTGCCCGCCTGGGAAAATACGACATCAACTGTCGATGAAAGGCAGAGGATGGGCTAGGTGACATGGACTTAGTCACCGCTAAGACCCCGAGCCAGCAATAGCCCTGGCAGTGAGTACCTCTCATGCAACAGTCTCCTAGAACCTACAGGGAGGAAGAGAAGTACTGAAAGTAGGCTAACCATAAACTTGAATGGCTTTCTCCCTCCTGTTACTATTTAACCTACTGCGATCACTCAACTGGGATGTAGAAATATTTTAGGTTTTGTGTGAAAGAAAAGGACACAGCTAATCAAGTATTTACATTTCTGCCCACCCTGTATCAACCCTCATCCCAGAGACCATTCCCTGGGGCTCCTGAGACCTGATTTACAATGATGAATGCCAATTTTTAAATCCTAGAGCAGCCTGCTGATAAAATGATTTAACTCCGGTTATCTGACATTGCCTATAAATTAATTTTAAAATATGATGACTCTACCAAGTATTAATTTTCTATTTTCTGGCTCATTTCCTTCTCTCTACTACTCACCCTGATCTAAATTCAGAATGAGGATAGGGACGCACAAAGGGAGAGAGGGCCTCCTCTGGCGGGTTGCTGGGCGTTCCTAGGAATGCAGCAGTTTACGCTTATGGGGGATGAGCCTGGGGGACAATCCAAGAGTTCACTGGCATTCCCTGACCAGAGAACACAGGCCTCTGCGAGGGCCCACCATCTGTGTGTCCTTTGAGGTAGCTCCTTTGCAATGAGCTTCAGCATGATTTTATAGTGCGTTTACTACCTGTGTTAGCATTTTAATTCAGACACCTGCCTGGCTCTTGCCTGAGGTTCTATGAATAGGTACAGCATTGAGATATATAGCAGAAAGTCTGGGCTCTGAAATCAAGGAGACCTAAGTTTAAATTGGAAAGGCCTCTCTTAGCTTTGGCTTCCTCAACTATAAAATGGGGCAAGAAGAATTCACTGAGTTAATGAAATAAAATGCCTAGCTGAAAATCTGTCATGTAGTAAGAGCTCAATAAAATGGAATTTCTATTATTTATCTTCAACTTTGTGTTTTTGTCATTTGTGATGGGTTGAATTGTGTCTCCCTACCACTCTCCCCCTCCAAACCATTCATATGTTTAAGTCCTAGCCCCCAGTGCCTTAGAATGAGAACTTACTAGGCAGTAGGGCTGCTGCGGATGTAAAGAGCTAAATCATGACGAGGTCAAAGTGTGGGCACCTACTCCAATGACTGGTATCCTTAAATGGGGGGAAATCTGGACATAGACATGCACACAAGGAGAGTGTCGTGTGAAGATAAAGGCAGAAATTTGGGTGATAACGTCTACAAGCCAAGGAGTGCCCTGCACCCCCCGTCCCAGGGATGGACACTGGGGCTGAAACTAGGCTAACAGAGTCCTCCTGGCTCATTTTGGCTGAAGCTGCTCAGGAAGACACTTTCACTGCCTTTGGAGTCAGTGTACAGTAGTGATGGTTTGCTTTGAAGCTACATGTGAGCAGCCCTCCTGGCTAGGTGAGGAAGCCAGCTATAGCAGAAGTGACCCAGGCCAACACCTGGACCAGAGAGGTGGAGAGAATGTGCCCTCGTGACCAGATGGCATCATCTGAGCCACTAGATCTGGCCAGACTTTCTAAGTCATTCCACATGCACTGGACACACACACACACACACACACACACACACAAACCCACAAACCCACAGACACACACTTCTTCCCCTGGACATTTCAATTCCCAGCAATTCCACTCACAGTCACTTATGTTCCTTAAGCTAATTTCTGTCACTGACAACTCAGGGCGTTGGAATAACACATGCCTGTCCGGCAGTGAGGCCATCATCACCACAGTTCACAAAGGAAGCAGGCAATCTTTTTCACATTTCATTTCAGAGATGACCAGATAATTCTGACGCCCCCAGGGAGACCCTTCAGAAGGAAGCATCATGGCAGAGACCCTTAAGAGGGAGTTAGAGCTTAACGCTTAACCTCCTTATGCCCAGTTTCCTCATCTATGAAATGGAGACACAAACCCTTAGGATTGTGTAAGGATTAACTGAGAGCACTCACGACAGTGCCCTGCATGCAAAAATGGTCTGTGCATATCTGCTTTGCAGGCTGCCTCTAGAATCCACCCGATCACAGTCATTCACTTTGCTTCCTTGGGGAGGTTTACAGAGGAATTTCCTAATGCATAAATCGTTTCAGTTCCTATCCCCGGCCAAGAAGTTGACCAGAGTCAACAACCAGCTCAACAGGGCCCTGAGGCATGAGGCTACATTCCTTGGAAGGTCTGCGCCTTTCCTCTTCATGATTGGAGCTTGGGAAACTCATTCAGCTCCGGGTCTCAGCTCTCCAATCCTGCTTCCACAGAGTTGCCAACATCACCTTATTAACGCACAAATCATATGCTACTTCACCGGTCAAAAGTCTTTCCTGGCTCCTCATCACCCCCAGGATACACTCCCGTGGACACCCCCACTGGGATCCCTCAGGTTCAAGCCACCCTCCCTCTCGCCTGAATTATTACGACAGCCTCCCGACTGGCCGCCTACTAGACTTCCACACTAGCCCTCCGTTCTCAACGCAGCCAAGCCATCTTTTAAAAACTTAAGTTGTGTTACATCATTACTCTGCTCACAGCTTTCCAATCACTCCCCCTGTCACTCAGGTAAAAGCCAAATCCTCATCAGGACCTCCTAGGATTGGTCCCCTTTGCTTCTCCAACCCCGTGCTCCTCCCAGCCATGCTTTCTTCCTAAGACTCCGGAGCAAACCAGCCCTGCTCCAACCTTGGGGCTTCTGCACACTTCCTCGTTCTGGAGCCCTCAGGGACGTTCACCCTGCTGGCTCCATCACCAGCCTCACACCTTTATGTCCGTGTCACCTTCTCAGTCAGGCCTTTCCCGATCACCTTAAAACTGCACGCCTCCACCCTCATTCGTGCTCCTGCCTAATTTTCTTCTTCTCATTTATCACTAATATTCTTTATGCATATTTATATATTTTTACTATTATTTATTATCTGTCTCCTCCCACTCCTCCCACTAGAATGTAAGGGTTCTAGGAACAGTGATTTTCAGCTGTGTTACTCGCTGCTGAATGCCAGTGCCTAGAACTGGGTCTGCTACACAGCAGTTGTTCAATAAATATTTGCTAAACGAGTGAATGAATAAAAGACATACAAGATCCTTCATGGTCTGGTCCATGGCTACCGTTTCAGCTTCGTCAGCTACTAGGCTCCGAGCTGTTAACACTTTCACTCCAACTGTAAGCAGATCTCTTGCCTCTTCTGTTTGCTCTTCTCTGTCTTCCTCAGATCTTAATCATAGAGATAGGATCACTAGGCAACACTTGACGTGACTCCTGATTTTTGCTTTTCTGAATGTACACAATGCCTTGCCTAACCTGTTGATTCCCTTCCTGGATTAGAAGGAGTAAGAATAAAGAATTAAGTAGTTAAAGAATGACTGCCTCTCTACCCTTAGCTTCCCCCTTAGCCAATCTGCAGGCGGGCCACGCGGGCAAGACAGCATCCAAAGGAAGATGAGAAGTCAGCAGGTCTGCACGCAACAGAGAAACGATGAAGAATTTGACCTCCTACCCTGATGACTAACTGAGATTGTCTCCCCCTTTTTCCCTTTAAAAATTATCATGATTGAGCAGAACTTCAGAGCTTATCTCTAGACATGAGTCTACTTTCTTCCCAGATTGCCAGCTTTTCTGAACGCGGTCTTTTCTTTCCATTGACACTTGGCCTCTCAAATAATTAGCTTTGGAGTGGTGAGCAGCCACATTTGACTTCAGTAGCACAACAAAACAAATGACCCTCCATTTTCTAGAAATAGCATGCTCTCTTGGGCCCCACCGCCTCTGCTTCTGTCCTCCTTCCTCTGGAATGCCCTCCCAGCAGTCTCCTCAGCATCTTGCAAGAAGCAGCCCCAGCACCACCTCCTCTGTGAAGCCTTCCACGTGTCCCCTGGAGTCACTCCTGCCTCCGCGTTCCAGCTCAACCTGCAGAAGTACCTTCCATGCTGACTGTGTTATAGTGCCGCTGGGAAAAGTCAAGCAGATATGAACAGATGTTTGAAAGATAAAATTCTAATCGAAAAAGATATAAAACCTGAGCAGTGTCATACATGCAGATCTGAGATGTCCCCTCATCTATGCAAAGCAAGATTTTGAATTTTGGTTAACAGAACTTCAACTTGCTACCAGCAATCTGGTATTTAGCACAGATTTCCTTTAATATTGTTAAATAACAGCTAATAATATTGAAAAGTAAATATAACTTGTAAAACATAGAGCATATGGCTCTTTCCAAATCAAAAAGAATATCTGCAAAGCCACACATTGCCAACTTTTGTTCAAACCTCTTCTAACAGTTGTAACTAAGGGAAAAAGAACAAAATTTTCCTCTGGTTTTCCAAATTCTACCAGTATTTCAAACGAAGAGTCCCAAACACTTCAGCACCTTAACTGTGTCAGGTTAACTTTCTACAACAATGTCTTTACTAAGAAACAACTTAGAATTGTGGTTTCATTTATTTTCAGGGGCTAAAATAAGAAACCTTCATATGAAAAGCATTTCTTTATTAGCCTTAAAAGTACTACTGGGGACACTATTGTGTTGTTCAATGATACAAGAATCCATATGATAAAATTCTCCTAAAATTTACTACCAGGAAAAAAATACCTGTTGATGGACCATTGTGCATTCTTTCCCCAGAAAACAAGAACTATATAGCATCTCTCTCCACTCAGGCTAGTAATCACAGCCCAAGTGTCTTCGATACTCAACACAAAATGAGGGCACTTAAACCACATGTTTGTGCAGTGTATTAAGGCTTTGATGCTAAACCACTAGCAATCCCAATTACCAAGTGGCCCAGCACCATGCCACCATGCCCCAATTAGATCAGACCTGTTTAGGTAAGTCTCAGAACCCTCCATTGCTTCCTAATTCTTGTTTTTAAAAATTCTGCCCAAACCTACCAACAAAACAGAACAAACAAATAAACAAAAAAAAGCCCTTGAATACAATTGTTACTGCTAAGTTCATCGTCTCTCTTTTCTCTATTCCAACTTCCAAATCCTGTTTGTCCCAACATATATATATATATATATATATATATATATATATATATATACACATACACATACACACACACACACACATATATAAAATTCAGGTATCCTTTTGTATCTTAGCTTCAAGGAAGTCTAGGACTAAATATGATGCTGACCTATGGAAACAATCCACAATTTAAATTTCTAATAATTTCCTCTTTCCTTTGTCTCTACACTTTCCTCTGCCTTCTCTGCTGTCCTGGTACCTTTGATTTTTTTTTTTTTTACTCTTACTTTAAGGTTTATATTGCATGTATACACATATATTTCATTGTAAATTGCCTCAGAAATGTTTTGGGGGTGAGGCGCAGTAAGAAGGGTATAAATTTAAAAAAAAAAAACTGATAATGGAGACGTCTACCTTCAGGAGATTTTCACTTTCTGCTATGATGGAGTAGCTTGTATCAGATCAACTCCCTCCCACTCAGCTCCCTCACCTCCCCACCCCCAGAATAACCATAAAAGATGGATAAAATAAAAGAAACAGATAATTGAATGCGCTGGGGATCAATCCAGGTATCCATGATTAAGGGGCCAAGATTACAGAACACCCCATGTCCACTGCTTTTTCTCTTGAGACATTTGCCAATTTTAAGTTATGCAGTAAAATTAAAAGTTGTAAGTAAGTAGAAAAAGCTGCCAACACTTCATGGGGCCGAGAAGACAGTAACTAAAATTCAGGGCCATTAAGAAGGTCATAGTCTAAGGAGCTAAGGTTCTTGGGGAAAAGTAATAGCAGAGAACACGCCACACTGCTTTCCCCCCAAGGCAAATGAAAGCTGCTTGGGGGTGGGGTTGGGGGAGGCACAGGGGAAGGTTGGTACGTGTCTGAGAAACTAAGCAGAAAATGAATACTAAGAGGCTAGAAGGTTAAGCAAAGTTTTTGACCATCTCACAGTACTAGGGAAACAAAAACTGGAATTCTGAGTTCACAAAGGAAGTTAAACGATAGTAAATATCCCAGACTTTGAGTTACAGCCTTGGAAAGGACGCTGTCCTTGGAGTAAGAGCAAAACTGGAGAACGACCAGCTCTCATGAATACTGAAATCTAGTCTTAAAACATCTCAGTCCTTTATTGGATTATGGTGAGTTTCTATTACTCTACTGGCCTGCTAGTGGAGAAGAAAACTAAGGAAATCTTCCTGTGAAGAAGGTAACATCATACAGAGCCTTTACAATGTCTCAGTATTCAGTCAAAACCTACCAGACATTCCATATGACAGCACCAAATGACTGAAAACAAAAGACAAAAAAACAACAAAACTGTGGAAAACAGTATGGAGATTCCTCAAAAGACTAGGAATAGACTTACCATATGACCCAGGAATCCTGCTCCTGGGCATATATCCAGAAGGAACCCTACTCCAAAATGACACCTGCACCCCAATGTTCATAGTAGCACTATTTCCAATAGCCAAGACATGGAAGCAGCCTAAATGTCCATCAACAGATGACTGGATAAAGAAGATGTGGTATATTTATACAATGGAATACTACTCAGCCATAAAAACTGACAACATAATGCCATTTGCAGCAACATGGATGCTCCTGGAGAATGTCATTCTAAGTGAAGTAAGCCAGAAAGAGAAAGAAAAATACCATGAGATCGCTCATATGTAGAATCTAAAAAAAAAAAAAAAAAGCATAAATACAAAACAGAAATAGACTCACAGACATAGAATATAAACTTGTGGTTGCCAAGGGGGCAGGGGGTGGGAAGAGATAGACTGGGATTTCAAAATTGTAGAATAGATAAACAAGATTATACTGTATAGCACAGGGAAATATATACAAGATCTTATGGTAGCTCACACAGAAAAAAATATGACAATGAATACATACATGTTCATGTATAACTGAAAAATTGTGCTCTACACTGGAATTTGACGCAACATTGTAAAATGATTATAAATCAATAAAAAATGTTAAAAAATAAAATAAAATAAAATAAATCTAGTTTGATTCTTCAAAACAAACAAACAAACAAACAAAAACCAAAAACAGACAATAGAAACAGATTCACTGGGATCCAGATATTGGTGTTATCACATATGGACTTCAAAATAACTATGATTAATTCACCAAAGAAACAGGCAACAAGATTTCACCTAACTGAAATCTATTAAAATAATTAGGTTAAAATTCTAGAACAAAAAAAAAAAAATCTGAAATTAAGAGCTCAAAAAATGGGTTTGATATAAGATAAGATACAGCAGAAAAAAAGTCAGTATGAGATATCCAACTGAAACCAGGGTATAAAATAGATGAAAATACAGCAAAGAGTCTAAGAGACACATGAGAGACAGTAAAGATGTTAAGACTATGTGTAACAGAGTCTCAGGATGACAGAGAAAGAATGTGACAGAATTAGGCAGAATTAATTTCTGAAGAGGTAATATCTAAGGTGTTAAACCAACAAAAGGCATTATGTCACAGATTCAAGAAGTACCATGTATCATAAGCAGTATAAATACAAAGAAAACCACAGTAGGTGCCTCAGAGTAAAACTGCTGAAAGTCAGAGAAGGAAGCAACAATATAACTGATAACTGACTTTCGATAGAAACAATGCTCATGAGATAATGAATGACATCTTTAAAGTGATGAAGGAAAATAATTACTGACACATGCACTCCAGTGTTCACAGCAGCACTATTTACAATAGCCAAGACATGGAAGCAACCTAAATGTCCATCGGCAGATGACCGGATCAAGAAGTTGTGCTTTATATATACAATGGAATACTACTCAGCTATAAGAAGAGTGAGATAACGCCATTTGCAGCAACATGGATGGACCTAGAGATTATCATACAAAGTGAAGTAAGACAGAGAAAGATAAATATCATGTATCACTTATATGTGGAATCTAAAAAAACATGATACAAGTGAACTGACTTACAAAACAGAAAGAGACTCACAGACATAGAAAATGACTTATGGTTACCAAAGGGGAAAGGTGGGGGCAGAGAGATAAATTAGTAGTTTGGGATTAGCAAATACTAACTACTATATATAAAATAGATAAACAATAAGGTCCCAATGTATAGCACAGGGAACTGCATTCAATATCTTGTAATAACTTATAATATTTATTATAATAACTTATAATAAAAAAATACACACAACTGAATCACTATGCTGTACACCAGAAACTTAACACAACATTGTAAATCAACTAAACTTCAATTAAAAAAAAATACCAACATAGAATTCTACATAAAAATAAATCATTAAAAAGGAACACAAAATAAACATGCTTTCAATCAACTCTCAACAAGGGAAAGAGAATCAATAAAAATAAATGCTAAAGGAACACCAGAAAGATATCCTAAAGAGAGTTCTTCAAATAGGAAGAAAATGACCTCAGACAGAATCATGAAAATACAGGAAGAACAAAAGAAAGGGTAACTGTGTAGGTAAATCTACTGAATGGTGGCACAAAAAGTGAGGGAAAGAGTGAAACAGAGTTTAAATGTTTTCAAAAGTCTTGCATTCGCTAAAAGAATCATCAGTAGACACTAACAAGTCAACAATGTATGTTCTAACCTCTAGAATAACCACAAAAATGAAAGAACGGATAACAAACAAACTGATGGGGGAATAATAATAAAGAAATAGTTGATTAACCAAAGAATCCATAATTTCAGCTGAAATCATTAGCATTTCTCAAGTATTTATTTTACTCTTTTTTGTTGTTGTTTGTGGGTTTTTTTTTTTGTTTTGTTTTGTTTTGTTTTGTTTTGATTTTTTTGGAGGGGGAAGGTAATTAGGTTTACTTACTTATTTTTAGTGGAGATACTGGGGATTGAACCCAGGACCTCATGCATGCTAAGCTACCACTGAGCTAAATCATCCCCCAATCCCGAGTATTTATGTTAGAATGTATTCACTTTGATTCATCATCAAGTATCTCTCGACAAGACTGGGACAGAGTAAGAGGAGGAATCATAACACAGTGTCTCTCTCTTAACACCATGCACTGAGCTGGGCACAGTTCATGACTCCTCTGAATCAATCCACAGAACAGAACCATAAGGTAGATAGGACCACCCTTGTCAAAGAACTGAGGAAACTGAGACCCAGAGAAGTCAAATAACTTGCTGAAGTGAGGGACTCAACCCAGGTTTATCCAGCCCATGCAGTGCACTGTCAAGACAAAGATGAGCTGGGTTGGTTTTGTCTTCAACTGCATCATCGGTATTACCACCTTCTGTTGATTTTGTCTTTGCTCTGAGTCGGAAGAAGAAACAGCTTGCAATTCCCTATAAAATATTTCAGATTCTCCAAGGGCAATGTGAACCACACGAGCAGCAAAGTAGCAGAAATGAGTTACTAAGAGAAGAAATATATATTCTTGATATGAAGTAGACAGAGGAGAGAAACAGAGAAATGGGGTTGTTAAAAATAACTTCCAATTTCTTCAAAATTTTTTTCTGACAAACTGCCTTCATTATTTTAAGTGATGCTAGCTCTAAGATCTCATACTTTCATATTAAAAAAAGGTGAGGAGAACTTTATTCCAAAACCGTATCGGAAGGACTTTTGGAAGCCCACTGCTCTGACTTTTCAGCGGTACAGATAATTAACCAGCAAGAGGTAATTGCTTCCAGATTACCATTTGCCTCCCTTTGAAGTACTCAGGAAAATAATTAAATGCCTTCAAGTTTCTTCTATCATGTAGAATGGATGGGGATAGGCAAGAAAAGTCAGGCAAGTTTTTCAGTGCAATTATTCCTGCGATGTTTATTTCAATAAGCACTATTGGCAACCATGAGGAATCATTAGGAGAGACACGCTAATGAAGACTAAACTGTATTTATCTACCCTCTTCCACCCCCTCATGATATCCATGGGAAATAGATTTTTATTTCCTGGGTTATCATCAACATTACTCTACATCAAGACCTGCAGAGTACAGCTTATCTGCAAAGGATTTTTGCAATTGTTTCTATTATTGCTCAAATTTTATCACCTCACTGAGCTGCCTAGAAGCAAGCAATCTGACTTTCCAATCAGAGCCATTTGTAAGATAAGTATTGGACATTACTGAATCCAGTAGTACAGGTAGAATGGAAATAGTGAAACTAAAGTGCTTGTGGCATTTCAGCTTGGCTGTTTTCTTTTTTTTTTTTAATTTCTTTTTTTAATATTCTTTTCTTTTTTAAATCAAAGCTATCTAGCTTTGTCTTTGGGGGGGGAGGTAATTAGGTTTATTTATTTATTTATTTATTTATTTATTTATTTATTTACTTACTTACTTACTTACTTACTTATTTAATGGAGGTACTGTGGATTGAACTCAGGACCTCGTGCATGCTAAGCACGCACACGCACTCTCCCACTGAGCTATACCCTCCCTCCAGCTTGCCTTATAAAGTGACACCAAAATGCCCCTTCCTGAGACCTTATAAGGCCTTTAAGAGACAGGGGCCTATGGATTTCCAAGTGGAGTTCCCAGTCCACACATGAGCTAGAAGTGAATACTCAGAAGTACTGTAAACTCTCATACAGCCTTTACTGGAGCCTCTAACTTAATAAATGAGAAACCTTCGTCTGCATGTCCGCCACTGAGAGTTCTGGCAGGAAGGGGTCGTGCTGGCTTTCATCTCAACAGTCCCTAAGTGATGAAAATGCAGCAATGTACACATTAAACAACTTACAGCCAGCAGAGAATGTGGAATGAGGTCACATATGGCAGTGCTTCAAAATCCCATCCAAACGCAAGTAAGGTTCTACTAGAAAAGGCCTTATAATCATTAAGAAAAAAAAAGTTTCATCTAAGACCTCATCGAGATAAACTAGGCAAATACAACATGACTCATTTAACAAACAACTGTTGAGCAAGAAACCCCTGTGCTAGATGCAATGTGAGAGAGGAAGGTAAATCAGCCTTTGGACCTTCTTTTAAGGGACTTACGGTATGCTGAGTCATAAGGTGCACATGAAACTATAACTTCAGGAAGGACATATGTAACCAAAGAGACCTATATAACAAGCACCATGGGGTCCCAAAGAAAGTGAGGGTGTGTCCATCCAAAGAGATTCGTGAAAAGCTTCATACAGGGACAACATTTGAATTTGGCCTTTGAAAAAAATGGCTGGGGGGGGGGCGGTGCAGAGATAAGGAAGAGGGAGGTGACCAGAGTTAAAGGGAGGAGCCTAAACAAAGACCTAGGAGGGGACACATGGGCAGTGGTGAAGAGTAGGGCAGCTGGAGCAGTGTGTCAAGGGCATGCCGGAGTGGACACAAGGGAGGTCAACCGGGAGCCTGCTACATGGTGACGGGGAGGGGTACAAGGACAACCAAGGGTGAGGGCAGGAACGGAAAGGCAGCAGCTCCAGGGAGGGCCTTGTGAGAAGGATCCACAGACAGACCTGAGATGAGACGGATGTCCCAGGGAAGCTGAGAGCTGCTAAGGAAACACAGTGGAGAAGAGCAGTCAGTGAGATCCAGACAAGTGGAAAGGTCCACCAAATGGTGGAAGCGGAAACCCCTCAAAGGTATCTGAGCCCCAGATGAATGTGGAGTCACCAGCACAGAGGTCAGGGAAGAGGAGGTCTGCTGAAGATGTGGGAGATGTCCATGAGGTCCCCACACGGCAGAGTACAGAGAAGAGGGAAGGGGACAAAACCATAGCAAACTCCTATCATGTAAGACACAAGTAGAAGAAAAAGAGAAAAAAAGAAGAGGAAAAAAAGGAGGGAAGGAAGGAGGAAGGGAGAGAGGGCGAGAGAAAGAAGGAAGAGAAGAAAGAGAAAAAGAAAAAAGAGAGAAAGAAAGAAAGAGAATGAAAGAAAGAAAAAGAGAAAAGAAAAAAAAGGAAGAGGGAAAAAGAAATAGTAGCATAGTAGCCAGTTGGGAAGAAAACCAGAAAAGGCTTATATCCTAGCAGCCAAAGGATGCAAGGACTCCAAGAAGGATTTGGGAGTGATCCCTACTGTTTTACTTACAGACATATCCAACCACTTGCCTCTAGGAGGCTGCAAGCTCCTGAGACAGGCCCTGGTTCCTACACTATCTGCAACCTGCACAGTATCTAGCGATAGACCCCTATGATATGTTTCAGTTTGAAATAATTTAAAAAAAAAAAAGAACAACAATACCAAACTTGCAGAAAAGTCAAGGTAGATGGATGCTGAGAAAGGACTGCTGAACTGAAGACTAGGTGACACTGGTCACCTCCACAGAACTGCATCTGCCGTGACGTGGTGGTGTGGGACTTGGAGAGCAACAGCCAGGAGAAAGGAACAATCAAGATGCAAAGAAGAGAGGGTACAGCCATGACAAAGACCCCAAAGCAGGCAAAAGGGGATGACGGGCACAAGTGGGCAGTTTATCCTAGAAAGTCAGCCAGTCAGTCTTCTAAGCGCCTTCTCGACACTGGGACATGGGGCCAAGAGTCCCTGCTCACAAGAAGCTTGTGTTCCATTCAAGGAGAGAGAGGGGAAACAAGCCTAGAGCAATGATCAATGCCATCAAGATAAAATAAGCCAATATATTCATGACTGCGGGCTGGGGGCGGCTGCTTTTAGCCAGTGTGGTCAGGAAGGGCCCTTCTGAGAAGGTCACCTGTCAGTTCAGGCCAAAATGTGGGGGAGGCAGGGGTAGAACTCTGGGGTAAGATTGCTCCAGGCAGAGAGACCAGCAAATAGAGAAGCACTAAGATGGAGCAAGCCTGGGGGTTCAAGGGATAGAAAACAGATCAGTGCGACTGGATTATAATGAACAAGGGAACTCTGGTTGAAATGGGAAGCACAGAAATCAGGGGATGATGGAGGCTGCTGCATCCATAGAAAGTCCACCCTGGTTGCTACATGAAAGGTGGGCGATAGTGGGGCCCATTTGGAAGCAAGGACACCAGAACGGAAGCTGTCACAGTAAACTAAGCACAAGATGACACTTGGCCTCAGCTTGTGGTGGTGATTCTCAGGAGCAGTCAGACTCAGAATATATTCTGTATATAAATGAAAAGACACATTGCCATTTTGAAGGTGGAGAGTGAGGAAGATAGGAATTGGGGCGACACAGGCTCTGCCTCGAGCATCTGGGTGCATGGTGAAGCCATTTCCTGAGATGGGAAAGTAACTGGCGGGAAGGAGTTCACACCAGGCAAAGCCAGAGTTCTCTCCTGGCCATTCTGAGGGGCCCATATGACATGTGAGTCAGGGCGCAGCGCGGCGGAGCAGGCCGTGGATGTGGATGTGTCTAGGGCTCAGAGGAGGTCCAAGCAGAGACAGTCACTGAAGAGGCACCAGCACATGGATGGCATTCAAAGCCACAAGTTGCGTGGGGTCACACAGGGACAGAGTATACACATACAGATGGAAAAAGAGCCAAAGAAAGA
This sequence comes from Camelus bactrianus, assembly GCF_048773025.1. Lineage (NCBI taxonomy): Eukaryota > Metazoa > Chordata > Mammalia > Artiodactyla > Camelidae > Camelus > Camelus bactrianus. Next base: position 46,122,713 of record NC_133547.1, on the reverse strand, counting down.
GCCCTCACTTTTTTCAGAATTTAGGAGAAAAGGATGGTTAAAATACAGCAAGGTTTTGAGGCAAAAAAACTTGAGGAACCTTAAGTTAGTCCCCAATGTCTCAGTGAAGTCACGGAGAGGGGTTTAGATCCTGGAGATTGTGGACAAGGTGCAGAATAAGAATCAGAAGGAATATAATAGAAAACCATCACAGAATGAACACAAGGTTCACTGTGGTGCAGTGAAGACACCACAACTGGTGAGAAACTCAGGTGGGTAGGTTTTGGGATTTTTTTGTTCCCCAGTAAAATGACAAAGCTCAGACTTAGGGACTATGGTTGGTGTGTATTACTCAGCTACAGTATGAGAACTGGCAAAAAAAAAAATGTGGCAGAGGGTCCTCAGGGTGTTAACCAGCTCACTGCTGACATGCTGACCACCAGCATTAGAGCCCAGGAAGTGAACATAGCTTGGAAAAAAAGGAACTTTCGGGACCAGTGAGGATGAAGAGTAAGTTCAACAGGTAGGAGGGCATCTGAAAGGAGTCAGGGGACGCAGTGGTGGTCACAGAGGGAAACAGCAGAGGTGACAACCAAAAGGCGAACGAATTCTGAGTGATGACAAGGTCCAGGTGTGGCCATTCAATCTCACAAAGTGTGTTATTTTTCCCAGGGGCCAAGATTGCCATAGAAGGCACTCCCTGAGTCCTTGCTGGCCTGAGCTGGCTACAGGAACCCGAGGACAGGGCGGTGGGACTGACAGACCACGGCGGTGAAGAAGGGTGGTACGGAGAGCTAAACCTTGGTCTCCCTTAGCATTTACACGATGGTTTCTGGCTCTGGTCTGTGGTCATTCGTATCTGCAAATCTTTTAGCCTTCATGCAGGGCGAGGAGGAAGGGTAAGCATATGCTTCCCCGGGTGAAACAGGAGCTTAGTGAGAGGAAGATGACTTCCCACTGCTCTGGGATGGACAGACTCTTCAGTCAGTGCAACTTTCCTCAGCTTCTGCTGCTGAGATAACCATTCCCTCTGTGCTACAGACAGGAAAGGCATGGAAGACAGGAGGTGCGGGGTCACCAGCCACCGAGGAACCACTCAAGTCACTTCTTAAAGACTGGATCATTAACTAACCAAACGCCTTACCAATGAAGCCTAGCTCACGTGACCATGACATCGCCTCCAGTTCTGTGGCCTTTGAGAGATCCTGGGAGGCCAGGGTCACGCCAAATCCTTACTTCTACATCACGAAATTGTGTGGGTTTGCACTGTGTCAACATGGCTAAGTTAGAACTACACTCCCCAGAATCCTCCTCCCTGTGCAGTTTCGGGTCAGAGCTGGACAAGAGAGAAGTGCCTGTGAGACCTGGGAGGTGGAAAGGAAGCAGCAGCCATCATACTGTGGTGGTCGTCATGGTTAAAGGCAGCGAGAGACGTGCACGGTGCTGGTGGGGACCAGTTTGTCCCCACTCTTCTTTCTGCTCTGGGTTTCTTCCCAAATGCTTTCCTTACTGACCGATGTGGCTCTAAGACCACCAGATGCTCGGCTGCAAACTCAAAGGTGGTAGCTCTGAAGAGGCAATTTCCCTTACAGACTCTTATGCCAGCCCCCACCTCCCCTACCCCCACCTCCACTGCAGTCCCACTCTGCCTGGCTCCCCGATTCCTCTGCCACCCTCACCAGTGCTTCAGGAAGGCTGCCTAGTGGCTTTCCCTGACCCCTTTTCAGACCCTCATTTCCCTGGCTCCTCCTGAAAGTGTGTAGTCTAACTCCTCTCCTCCATGCCTCATTTCCTCATATTCGCAGTGGCTCTGCTCCTCTGATGCAACCCTGATACACAAGCCAAGTCTTGAGCGGGAAGCTTTGCCTTCAAGGGCTCGGTAATTGACAAAAACCACCTTACATTTATAGCATGGCTTTACGGTTTGCAAGTTCTGTTCACATGATTTAATACTCAACCTTGAGAGGATTAAATAAGGAAACTGAGGTTCCGAGAAGTGAGGTGACCAAAGAACAACAGAAAGGCGCAAAAGCCACTTCGAGGCACTCTGTACCAACGGGTAACCAAAATAACTCAACCATCATGAAATGATTCAAACAATTCTCTGTCCAGGGACCAGAGACAGAAAAAGCTGAGACAAGATCTATCCACAAGGATTATTTTAGAGTGTTCTATAAAATTAACAGCTGCTAGAGGCCCAAACACTGCCCAGCACCCCTCACTTCTCAGCCATTTTCCATCCTCCCCATGTTTGAACGGGCCAACATAGTCTGCCAAGTTCTGTGTGAACACCTGGTCCTCCTTTTAGTCTCTAGTTTAAACAGAACGGGAGATTCACACTGAGTTTCAACTTGCATCTGGGCATGAATGCACCTGAGATAACTGTTGGTAAAATTCTCCCTCCTTACCTTGGGCAGCTTTGTCCTCTCTCCCCCAGTTTAACTGTTTCCCACGCCCATTTTCTCCTCTTCCTTTGCCTTGTCCATCCCTCCTCCCCAGCACAGCCTTCAGCCTGCCCTCGATGTTTACAGACCTGCTGCCAGATGCCATGGGTGGTTTGGTGGAGGTCCATGCCAGCTTCCCCGCTGATGCCTGGTAGGAGTATAGTTTGGTAGTTTGACTTGAACAGAAAAGACTCTGAGTTCACATGCCCTTTAAGGAAAAGACTCAGACTCCATCAGTCTGATATTTCATTCGTTCACGCAGCAGTTCTCCACTGCACACCTGCTGCGTGCAGAACCAACTGTCAGGTAAGGGGATGAGCCAAGACCTAGCTGTGTCAGGGTCAAGGAGGGTGGAGCAGTGTGGCAGCTTCATAGGAAAGCTTGAGAGGAGACGAGTCCTCCAACAATGAGAATCTTCTAAAATAGCAAGTAAAAAAAGACATGAGGAACTTAGGAAGGCAGAACCAGAGAAAAACAGCCATCCACTCACAACATCAAGTTTAAACGCCTTCAGGTGACATTCCAGGTGCCTCACAATCTTAGGACTTGCCCTCCAGTCTCCAGCCTTTCCCTTTGAAACCCCTAAAACTAACTTAACCCTCCACTCCACCAAAAAGGAGTCTTATAAATAGGTGTTATTTCTCTACCCGTGTTCTTCCCTCTGCCTGAAACAAATAACCCACCCTTTCTCTGCCAGACAAAAACCTACTGATGGTCCGGACTTAATGAGATCCCACGAGTCCATCTTGTGGAAACTTTCCCTGATCCTCCCTCAGCCCCAGCCCGCAGCCCCAGGCAGAGTTCAGAATGTGCCTGCTGAGGGTCCACTTGGCACGGCCGCCATGAGCACCCAGGCTCCTTTGCTGGTCTGCCACCCTTGCTGGACATGAGCCCCGTGATGGGGCAGGCGGCCCCCTGCGCATCACCATGTTCCTAGCCTGGCAGTATGCCTGCTGATGTAACGACTGGGATCACTCCCATCTCAATGAGCCTCTGCAAACTGGAATCCTAGAGCCAGAACTGATCTTTGGACTGTCATCTAGGCGGGTTAACAGGAGTTACTTAACCTCACTTATATCAGAAATGGCCCCTCATTGATGAATTTTCAAAAAAGCTCTCCACTAAGCTCATAACAGAAAGTGAAGGGCATATGATTGAGTGACCATAACACACAGGACCACCAGTCAAGAGACCAGTTCTCAGCACCCCAGGAAGTGATATAATCTCAATATCCCACACCCACATCAGGCTTATTACCACTCTTCTTTGGAGCTAGAGAAGCTGACCTGGCTGCTTTGGATCCTTAGAAAAGGTTCCCAATCCAGAAGTGACACTAAAGCCTAAAAAATGCATATACAGGTAGAGGGGAGCTGCAGGTAGCGATACAAACAGGTGTAGAGAATTACGTCAGTGGTCCCACCTTTTCTGCAAGATCACCTCTGTTGAAACCAGACCAGAATGCATTCCCTTTTCTTTAAACTTTCAGCATTTTTTCCCCTAACAATCCTTAGACACTTCTTGGATGCCACCTCTCTTCCTGTGTCTACGTCGTGCCTCCACATTGAGACTGGCAGCTACAGGAGTCAAGGGACTGGGACCATGTCCTTATATGCCCAGGGCTCTAGACTCACACCTGGCACAGGGTAGATAATAAGAGTAGTTGCGAGCGGGGCCGACAGGGAGGTGAGGCACACGCTGCAGGCAGCAGCCCCGCCGCCTCTTCCTGCAGACGTGGCCAGAGCTGCACTTACGAGAACAGTGATGACAAGCAGACGGTGTGTGGTTTGGACTAACCCAGCCACCAGGCGCTTGAAGCATGCACTGGAACCGGAGAAGTCTGCTTCTCCACGCTGTGAGCAACCAAGATGAAGCCCAGGAAGGGAGCAGATGCCAGCTGGGGATGGGAGAGGCTCTGCCAACCCCCAAAAAGGGAGGAAAGGGTGGAGGGAGCAGAGAGACAATAGTCAGAACCCATGAGTCGTCTGTCTTCTACACCAGCTGCCAAGGAAAAAGGAGACAATCCCACGAGGCAGGGTGAGGACTTTCCCATCCCCTCCTCTTCACATGTGGACTCCATCTTCTCCTACCCCACCCCCACCCACGAACCTCCGTCTCAGAAATGAAGTCAAGAGCAATTATTTCGGAAATGCTACGGTAGTAACAAAAAAAGACAGTGAAGACACACAGATAACCTCTGTCCCCTTTATGGCATAAGGCCCACAATGCAGGCTTTTATGTATGGACTTCAGACATGTGCTGTACATGTCATATATTGTATGTGTTATATATGTATATGTGAGATATATACCGGCATTTTCTAAACACACACAATAATTTAATCATTCAAAGCCTCAAAGTCCTAAGACACCAGGGTAAACAGAAACAGACCTGGCCCTGCTCTCATGGTGCTTACAGTCTGGGGTGAGACAGACAGACACTCAGCCCAGTACACAGATCATTAGAAATTGCCACTGTGCTCTGAATGGATGGGGCCCAGTGCGACCCCACGACAGTGGACCGGATGCAGCTGTGTGCTTAGTTTACAGGGTCAGCAGGCATGCTCACCTCTCCAGGAAGTGAGCCTTGAACTGGGCTCCAAAGAATCAAATGGAAGCAACTCCCAGACCACGTACAAACATAAGACGGGCAATGTGCATGTAGACGACAGTCGTTTCTAAGGCCATGGAGTGAGGGGTGCTTGGGAGAACTTCAAGCGGAGTCATTAAAACGTGATTATGTGCTTCTTTGTCCTGAGGCCCAAATACCATCAGTGAACACGCTGGAGAGAACACAGAGCCTGCCTTACCACTGTTTTCTCAGGACCAAACACAGCCTGCTGTGGGATAACTCCCCTTGGGCCTGGGGCTCCTCGCTGCCTCTGTGACACTCCAGAGGTGCGGTGACAGCGGTACCGTCCCCAGGGACCTACAAGCCAGGTTCAACATGAAGCTTTCTGGGACTCACATTAATGGTCGGAAAAAACTTGTTTTCGGGATAAACTGTTATTAAAGTGGGACTCTGATGAATAAACCACATGACTGCATAAACCTTGTTTCCATAGAAAACCATCTAAAATTCCCCATCCTTCCTCTGAGTCTTTTCTGTGTCTCTTATCAGCTGAGGGTCCTTTGGAGAAATGCTCTGATAAACTACCTAAGGGGCTCATCAGTAATTGCTTGGTGAGCCATTTTCCTTGTGAGAAATGACCAAAAATATGATTATGGCCTGACTTACCACCTTAATTTAGCAGGCTAGCTTCCTGTGAGCCCGGGCAGACCTCACCAGCCTCATGCATGTGGGCTTTTACCAATGATGCCACTGACACTTTTCAGGGTGACTCTGCTCCCGTTCCGCCCCTCTGCCCACCTCCCTTCCCCAGAGTTTAATATCCATACCCCCTGAAGTCTCTCTTACTGTTCCAGTTCAAGTCAGCTAATCCCCAAATGGGACACCATCCTGCACACACCAGTTTTACTCCCACCTCTGAGAAACTGTGCCAGTCATTTTCAGATCCGAAATGCTTTTCCTGCTCTGGGCTCAAACCATTTTCCAGATCGACCTGTTCCATGGAGCCTTACTCTAAAGCAGCTCCTGGTCTCAGTTTTAGCCCTAAAATTCTGCAGCCCCATATGCACAATCTCATAATCTAATAATCTAATCCATCCACTCAGATGTTTAAAAACGAAGATCCATCCTGCTGTTCAGTTCTAACTGGTTCAGTTTCCACTTTGGACTCCATTTCCTAATTCCTTGTAATTCTATTTTTTTTTTAATTGAGGTGTAGTTGATTTACAGTGTTGTTGGTTTTAGATGCACAGCATGGTGATTCAATTATGCATATACATATATATTCCTTTTCATATTCTTTTCCATTATAAGCTATTACAAGATATTGAATACAGTTCCCTGTGCTGTATGGTAGGACCTTGTTGTTTCTCCGTTTTATATATAGTAGTGTGTATATTGTAATCTTTCACAATGTCAGAAACATGGTAAGTAGTCCCTAAATGCTGCTGAAGCACCAGAAAATAAGACCATAGGGAAAAAAATAGGAATGTTGTGTATGAAGAGTTGAGCACAAATTATTTACTCACTACTGTGTTTCCTTCGACCAACATGACTAAGTGCCCATCACGTGCCAGGCTCTGGGCTAGGCACTGCAGTTTTAGCTTACTGTATGGATTTCTCAATCAAAGATGATGGACTGTGATGCCTTCTAATAAATAAGAAAACATTTGGATGTGCCAGCCTTCGGAAAATGGAAAAATGAATAGCTGTGCCAAAAGTGGTTTGGTTTTGTTTTTTTTAACTCCTCGCTGCAGCATAAGCAAAGTCGCAGCGTACTGGACAAACACCAAATCAGCTAACGTTCTGTTTTTAGGATGTCTTAAAGGGGCAGTACCTTCAAAAAGGACGATCCACCCCTTCATCTCCAGAATAGCAGAAGGCAGCAGGCCACTTCAGACACAGTGGAGGATTCATTCCCAGGAGGTTCTGGATAAGCCTCAAAAAGATCTGCATCCATGATGAGTAAGAGAACCTCACTGGGTCAGTAGCAGCATCCATAGGTGCCCCTGAGAGTAGCCAGGAGGGCAGGGTGCAGTGAGGATTGCGGTCATAGCACAGGTTCCCACCAACAGCAGGGAGGTTTTCCAGGATGTATCCTTTCATTTGCTATCGTATCCAACGTCATTTGTGCCTTTCCCTTCCAGGCTAAGAGAATGAAAAAGAAGGAAATCCCCAAAACACTAGAACACATTGCTTAGCCAATTAAGGCCACTGATTGGAGATGCTGGAATTTGAACTTTCCTGCTCTGTAGGAAGGTGGAAAATCCAAAGCACTGCCAACATTTGGACCCAGCTCACAGTGTCTGCATCTCTTCTCGCTGTGGTCTGCCGGTGTCCGGAAAAAGAGGGCCTGTGGTGCATAACTGTCTACCAGCTCAAAGTGAGTGCTCAGTGAGGAAGAAAACACAAGTCACAGCGCTGAGGGCCAAGCCTTGCTCACTCAACGACAACTTACTTGTGGCTGACACCTTCCACAAAACTTGCAAAAAAGAAAAAAAAATCAGTGATAAGAACAGTCTGTCATCTAGAAACACTTTATTGGTTTCACTGTTTCTCTGACTTTTCTCAGAGGTCCATGTGAAAACGCAGTTAGTCCAGTGGTGGTGACACCCTGGTAACCTAGAGCACCGGGAGGAAAGATGCCAGCGTCACTGCACGGACGGGCGCGGAGGAGGAGTAACTGCTGCTGCAATGGCGGAACAGCTAACAGTCCCAGAGCCCTCAGGCACCGATGCCTGGTGTGGAGAGCTGCCAGGCAGGTGAGGGATGAAAGGCACAGGCTGCAGACAGGAGTGCTGGGGAAGACGGGGCGAGGAGCCAGGGCTGGACCGGGCGGCCCATATGGCCGGCAGCAGGGGTCAGCATGGACTCAAAGAATTCCGGAGATGGAAGGGGACTTTGGGATCAGCTAGCCCAGTCCCTTACTTTACAGGGGCGAAGAGCCATTCAGCAACTTGTTCAAGGTCATAAAACTAGCAGCGGAAGATCAAGGGCCAGAATCCCAGCCTCCTGTTTTAAAAGACGAGGACACAGATGTTATCACATTAGCTAAAGCTAACTGTATCATTTCCTTTCTGTGTTTTCAAACATGTCTTTGACCCTGAACATCTGGCCTAAGACAGAGAGGCAGAACAGTGTATTGTGGTTATGAGGCCTGCGTCTGGAGCCAGGCCAGCTGGACTTGAATCCCAGCAGCCCAGCCACTTACTGCGTGACCTTCACCTCTCTGTGACTCGGTTTTCTCATCTATCAAATGGAGGTCATAGTGGTACCTACCTCATCGGGTTATGAGACCTACTAAATGAGTTAATATATGGAAAATACAGTGCCTGGTGCAAAATAAGTGCTATGTAAAAGGTAGGAAGACATTTCTTAGGGAGGAAATAATCCTCATATTGGTTCCTCCCCAGCACACTTGCTCCCAACCCTCCATTCACTTTAGTCACAGGTTACAACTTTTCCCCTACAACACCTGGGACTAATACTTCTAAAAAGTCACACCTTTGTCTCCAAAGCCATTCAAGGCCTGACCCAGTCAGATGCTAGATGTAAATTAGCCAAAATGATGTGAGAGGTGAAAATTTTGGCTGCCACCCACCCAGACTACTATCCCTCGGATTACTCAGAAGTTACTTCTTTTAACCCTCGCCTCCTACCTTCCCGGCTCATCTACTCCCTTGAGCCTCTGAATCTGCTTTTTCACCCTCAACCTGTCCTCTAGTCCCTCAAACCTTCCGCGATTCCCCAGGCCCTCTGGCCTCACTCAGCTGCCTGTCCCACTGGACTCCTTGGCCAACTGTGTCTGGGATGTTGTCTGAGCTTTCTGCAGATTCCTGCATCCCTCACCCCCCACCCTCATCTTGTGGAGACAACACCCAGTCCCTGCCTCGCTCCCCGGCTGCTGAACATGGTGGGGTAAGGTCATGAAACCAGGCTGACCGCCCCCTCTACAGACCTAAGCTAGCCACACCCTTCATGGCTAACTGGACGCCTGCTGCACTCCCATGGAGCCCACGCCATCCCATGCCGCTCTAGCTCTGACTCTCTGACCACAGCCTTTGCCTCGGAGGTCATCAAGGAAGCCCAGGCCACCAAAACACCCACATATCAAGTACTCTTCCAGACAAAGCCTTCTCAAAATTTAGCGTTTGAATCCCCTGGGGGTGTGGCTAAACTGCAGACTCTGTTTCAGCAGACTGGACTGGGCCTGAGATATCCCAGGTGCTGCCTGCCGGTGCTGCTGGTCCCCAGAGCCTGCTCTGAGTAGCAAAGTTCTGGGATTTACGTATGTTAAGTTTAACGTGTGCATTTTTCTAGACATACTATTTTTAATTGTCATGACAAACCTGCGAGAAAGGTACTAGTCCCTTCTTACGTGTGTCGAATATGAGGCTCAGGGAGGTTAAGAAACCTGTCCAGTCTCACATTGCTGGAGGGAAGATCCAGATCCAAATGGGGGACTGATTCCAAAGCCTGAGCCCTATTTTTTTCTCTCCCTAAGTGATTCTGAAGAGCAGAAATAGTCATGTCATGGTTTACTTGTAATACAAACTATTGAAATCTTAGCTGATGAAGATGGGAGAAAGACGGGTTACAAAACTGCCAGGAAGTCCCCATGCTGGACATTCCAACTAACAGCTGAAGGCCTCAAAGCAGGTATTGGAGAGAAGGTTAATTCCACCAATCAACATGGAAGAAGACACCCGAAGGAACATGGGGGAAACTTCCAATTTACACAGAAAATGAAAGGGAACATATAGATGACCTTAGCTGACGTGGCTGGGGACTTTGTGGCCATCCTTACAGCTGAACAGGCTGGGAGCACTGCAGAAACCACATGCCCCAACCGCACTGCTCCCTGTCTGTCCCGCTCCTCCTCCTCTCCCCTCTGCCCTCTTCAGCCTCCAAGTCCAGGGCTTCTCTTTATCTTTATTTTTCTGGTTTTCCCGCAAAACAAATCTGCTCACACTCATCTCTCCTTGGCATCTGGGAGAGTGATCTCCTGGTTCTCCTGGCATCCCTGTGACTACTCCTTCCAGGACTCCCCCTTCCATTTCCCGTCCCCTAACTGCAAGCATTCCCAAGAACTGGTTCTTAACCCCGTCATCCAGGTGGTGCTGCCTCCTGGTGACACCACCAGCCACACATGCAGCGCGTCCTGTCCCACCCTCGGAGGGCAGCTCTGAGTCAGCTTTGTTCACTGTGGAATCCCCAGCGCTGGGAACAATGCCTGGCGTGGAGCAGGAGGCACTCTCAGTATTCACTGAGCGAACAGATGAGCTACTGGCCATAGCAACTTCCATCTTCCAACTGCCCATTCCAATGCTGGGCTGGGGATCAAGGTCTGTGGCTCCCAGGTAAGAGAGAGGACCGCCAATCTCCATCCACTCACAGCACACACAGGAGATGGCACTGGCTGTATGGCTCTCAGGGCAGACAGGGCTTCTGGTTTTGAGGTGGCTCTGACCTGGGGGAGCCAGGGGCTGAGGGTGTCAGTATCATGACACACCTACAACCCACCTGAACCCCATGTGGGTCCCTTACCATGGCCCACAAGCTAGGAAGTCCTGACCTAGTTCAGCCCTAAGTGAGACCAAGGAAGAGCCATTATCAGGACATTCTTGGCTTGGTGTCACTTTTAAGGTCTGAGAAGTAAGCCATCTGTGTGCACACGGCCTCCATTTCATTAGGATTCCACGGTAGCACCCATTCTAAAATATGCCCTGAATCCTTAAGCACAATTCTGTTCTTCACAGTTCTAAGGCAAATTCATCCTAGACAGAGTAACACCAGCCAAACACTGCTTCTCCATTCGCCTGAAATATCCTGAGTGATGTAAGTGCTCTCACATTCAGCTGCTTATAAAGGTGCAAAGCAGGATGCAATTAAGGTCCCAGAACATCATACTTAAACTTGAATCATGCTGCTTAGCGACTCCACAATCCAGCACAAACACACAGGGAGTGTTGTGGAGAAATCCGCCTTCGAAGAACACAAACGTGCCTGCCGTGCCATCATCTCCAGCCTCCTGGAAATCGCCTTGCTGGTCCACGACGGCGTTCACTACCAGGTCTAATTCTGCTGCTTTGCAGAGACTACAGTTGGTGTGGAGGAAAATATTCCAAGATCTGAAAAGCACCGACTGTGCCAACTGCAGCACTTCGCCTTTTCCAGAAGATAAATCATGAAGAATTTTTGCCAGTTCCAGTTATTTTCCCAAAGCAGAGTCAAATGGCCTTGCTACCCTGCCTTTAAGAAACCAAGGCAATTAAACAGAAGAGCTAGGAACTGCCCTGACAGCTTCCCCCAACTTCGTTTGATAAAGTGAGACGCAGACACGCATTGACAGACAAGCACACCTTATTTAACTGGCAGACACAGCGCTGCTATGAAAATATACATGCAACCTATGGGGTAGAAATCAGCTCAGCAGATCAGCAAGGAAACGAAATAACCATATAAATGCCCACTAGCCCGGCTGCCTTGTAAGGAGTGAGCACTGACAACCAGAGTTCCTATTCAGCAAGCTAATAGGAATAATTACAGCCAGGGCAGGCATTAATCAGCCTGGCAGATGCAGGAATTCTGTGAACAAGGCTGAAATGAGCACCGAGGACTCTCTGAAGGCGATAGCATTTCAGAGACCCTTAAGCTGGACGAAGTCACCAGGGTTCCTCCTGTCAGCCTCCCTTCTCCAGCGCTTTTGGGAGGAAGCTGCAGCTTGGCCCCTTTCCTCTGGGGTGGTGATGTGCTTGGGGGTACAGAGCTGCCACATTTGTGAGGTGCATCCTGGCACCGCCCCTCCCTTCAGGAACCATGCCTGGGCTGTGTTCATCCCAGACCTTCCATTTTTTTTTTTAAATTGAAATATAGTCAGTTGACAATGTTGTGTCCATTTCTGGTGTGCAGCATAATGTTTCAGTCACACATATACATATATATATATATATTCCTTTTCATATTCTTTTTCATTATAGGTTACTACAAGATACTGGATATTATTTCCCTGTGCTATAGAAAAGAAACTTGTTATTTATCTATTTGATATATAGTAGTTGGTATCTACAAATCTTGAACTCCCAGTATATCTCTTCCCACCCCCTTCCCCCGCCATCCCCGCCCCTGGTAACCATAAGTTTGTTTACTATGTCTGTGACACACCTTCCTATTTTTAACTGTACTTTTGCTTTCAAACCCCTATCATCCTTCGCCTAAACCACTCTCAAGCGAGACACACGTAAGGTTATGGGGAACCATTATTAACCTTTTCTTAGGGGTGACAAAATTTGAGTCCTGTGATCCAATGCTGGCTCAGCCATGGAGAGGCTGTATGACTCTGGACAAGTTATTTAACTTTTCTGGGCATCAGTTTCCCCATCTGTAACATGGAGGAAATAACAGTACCTTTCTTAAAGCACTGTTGTTAGAATTTAGTGAGAGAATGTACGTAAGAGCCTGACGCTAGGTATGCAGCTGTTACTACTCCATGCCCATTAGGTGCACAGCCCTGTGTAGACCTACGAGACAAGAACAAATATTCAGTTCACGGACACTTGTACATTATACACGAGTGGCTGTGCCTGGGCGGCAGGAGGGCGGGCCCGTTCATCCTTTTACTGTATACCCTTTATAAGTGACCCCGAGACTGTGAGCTGTCCCTCACATCTGTCTTCTCCTGCAGTAGTTAGCACACAGCTACCAGGCTCTCCGCACTGCCCAGCTTCCCTTGCAGCTAGTGTGGCCAGGACTAAATCCTTTCCAAAGGTGTGTATGTAGAAGAGATGTGGGCTTCTTCCCAGCTTGGCCAAAGAAGCCTCCATATATTCTCCTCCATGCTCTTTCCCTTTAATGGGGCTGGAAAGGCGTGATGACAACCCAAGTGATCTTAGAAACCGGGGGTTGAAGACAGCAGAACCGCCATCAGCCTAGGAGCCACAATGCCTGTGTGGAACAGGGATCCCGCCCAAGCATTTCACTGGAAACAGGACTGTTAGGAAAGACACTTCTATTGTTTGAACCACTGTGCTTTGCGTCTATCTGTTACAGCAGTTTAGCTTACCCAATTAATACAACATCCTTCTACGTTATTTGAATCTTAAAATATAGATGCTTTTGTTGTTTAAAAACTATTCCAATGGATTTGCAAAATTTTTTTAAAAGACACACATTAAGAGAGTATCTTAATCCCTCTCCACAACCTTTGTAGCTCCCACTCTCTAATTCATGCTGCGCTCCACGAGACTGCCCTTCCTCAAACACATCGCCATGTTGGAGTAATCTCACTCTGCAAATTTTCAAGGTAAAACGATGTATCCACGCATTCATTCAGTTAGCCAATATTTATCAAATGCCTACTCTGTGCCAGGCACCCGATTAGTAAGAGAAATACTACAGTGAACAAGACCAGCATGGTCCCTGGCCCATGGGATATAATTGGGCTGGGGACTGTGACCAGGAACAACGGCACACAGTGAGATGAAGAAGTGCTGCGAAGGGAGAGGCACAGGCTGCGTGGCAGCGCCCACAAGCCCACATTCACGGTGCGCACGAAGAGCCATCAGGATCCACCCCAAACCCACCTTTCTGGCTTGCCCTCCGAGGATATCCCCCTCCTCCACCTCCAGTCACATGGAACTTACATGCCCTTTCTGAATGAGCCAGGTACTTCCACTCATCCACACTGGATGCCTTTCCCGACAGCCTGGAAAGCTCTTCCATCCTTTCTTTCAAAATACTAATTACCCTCAAGGCTCAGCTCAAATGTCACTTCTTCAGCAAAAATCAACCCCAATCCCAAGTCAAAATTAATCATCCTTTCCCTTGCTTCCTAGCAGCACCTGGGTTTCTATGTCAGGTATTTCATTCTGGCTTGCAGTTGGCTGTTTTATTAACTGTCTGCCCATCCCCACGGACCACTCAGTGAGACGCTGTGTCTTGGCCATTTGTCTGGGATACTCTGATGGACATAGTAGGCACTCAAGAAATGCTGCATTGAATGGATGGACAAGACAGGGCAGACGCCAGCAATGGAAGTGAAAACCCACTCTTTCTGTTGTGATCGTGAAAGGTAGGCTCAGTCAGGAAAGCTTTATGGAGGAAGTAGTTGTGGGGGGGGGGAGGAAATATACAGGCAAAAGGAGAGAAGAAGGAGGGGCATTCCCAGGCCATGAGAAATGGAAAGGCCAGGAGGTTCACACGCATTCCAGGTAAAGGAGAGCAAACAGGTGACTTAGAAAGATGAGTCTGAATCAGAGAGAAGACTAGAGGGGAGAGGACACAAGGGGCAGAATACCCTTGGAAGGAAATCATAAGGAACCAACGAGCCAAGGTGGGACCACCAAAAACAATCCTTTAGGAAAATGATGAACTTAAAAGGGAGGCTGGAGGCAAAAGTCAAACAGGAAGATCTGTGTGGGGAACCGCCAGAACCGTCAGAACCTGGGCTAAGACAGTAGCTTTATATACGGGAAGGAAAGAAGATGCTGGAGTCTGCACCATGGGAAAAGCGGCAGAATTGAGGGACAGTGTGAATGTGGAGGTTGAAAAGAGTGACAGCAAGATTATGTCCAGGATGCAATACAAGAGGAAAGATGATCTAGCATATCAACATATTGGGTTTCAGGAATCAGAACAGTGCCACAGTGGTAGGGGAGGGAGGGCTTCCCAGAGGTCACACTGAAGTCACACTGAGTGAGATTCCGTGTGGCAGAGTTATCAGATGGAGCATGAAGTTCAGGGACTGTTAGGGGACGAGGCACTGGCTGGAGACACCACAGATATTCCCTTTGTGTAGTTGACATGAGACGTCCAGCCAGGGCAGGATACGCTGGAATACATCCAAGACTTCCCCCCAAGCTGTGCTTGCCCCACTTCCATTTTTGCTTTCACCAGTCCCTTTTTGTCCCCTCTCCTTTCTTCTCCCCTACCACAATTACCCACGGACATTCTCTGCCAATCCCTACCTGGCCCCACCCTCTTAACTGGTACACAGGTTGTGAATTGCCCAGCACAACTCTAGGGAGGGTCATTCACCCAGACTATGAAGTGAACGGCAGCTCCTAGAGTTGAGCAGCGCATGATCTGTACAACAGTGGCCACAGCCCTGCTGGACCCAGACACGTCTGCCAGTTGTGGAAGGGGCACGACTCCCACCAGCAGAGTACAACAAACGGAGAGCTGACAAGGGTCCCGGAGTGAAAAGTAGAGAATAAGAGCACTAGGACCTGAGACAACAGAAGAGACGCTCCCAAATTTACTGAACGATCTGGAAGCGTCCTGCACGTGGTGGCAGCTAAAGCAATATGCCTGGGTGAGCTCTCTTGGGGAGTGAGTTCCAGAAAACCCCTCAGAGGTGAAGGAAGAAAACACACTAGCAGCTAGAAAGGCTGCCCCCCCAGAAGCAGGAGTCATGGGGATTGGGATTGTGTGGGCCCTGATGCCAGAGGAGGGGAGTGGCTGCCGAAGGCCTCCATTGGGACCCTCCTCTGACCGTAAGTGCACTGTAGTCATTCACCCTGTGCACAGCTGGGTTCTCCTGGCTGGGACAGACACCACACACCACGCGCTTGCTCAGAGATTCAGACCTGCCTTCTCTTGGGGTGTGGGAGAAAACCCCTGGTCAGGTCACTGATTCCTTCAGTTCTGGTTCACACTGCCCAAAGGGACTCAGGAAAGCGAAAGCATTTAAGAGTCAGTCCTTGTGTTCCATGGTGGGCACTTAATAAGCAGATGGATTTCTGTGGCTGATAACCAAGTGGTTATATTCATATAATCGTATTAGATGAAGTGAAGATGGTGCCTGTGGATGGGGGGGGGGGGAGATAAAGAGGGAAAAATAATAATAATAAAAAAAAACCCACCAAAGATTCCTAGGGTTGGAGAAGGGCGCTGGGCCATAAATCAAGAGGCACCAAGGTTTCGAGAGGGTAGAAGGCAGGGGACAGTAAGGGAGAAAAAGTAACAGGTAGGAAAAGTTGACGAAGCCAAGGCTCCTAGGTCTTTGTGTCTAAATTGCAGCCAGGCAGCTGTGGAGCTGTAGGAGAAGGCTGAGGCAGAAGATCGAGCCACAACGAACAAGACGGGGGACCCGCACACCAATTTTTATCGTAGCGCTCGGGCCACACGGTGACCTTCGTAGGAGGAAGTTGGAGGGTCCTCCGGCTTCCCTGGAAAGGCAGCTGGGCGCGGGCTAGCGAGCGCGGAGCGCGGCTGGGCCGGTCCCGGCCATGGCGGGGCAGATCAAACCGCAGATTTCCGCTCCCGAGCTGGGGCGCGGGCCGGGACCGCTGGCACCTTCCGGGCCGGGAGTTCAAGGTGAGCCGGCTGCCGGAGGCTAACAGGTAGGGAGGGCCGGGGGAAGCCGGCCGCGGGCCACTCCCCCCGCACATGTGGGGACGGGGCTCGGCCTAGAGGACGACGGCTCGCACCCCGCGCAGCCCGGCCGGATTCGCGCCGACTCCGGGCGGCCCCGCGCCCGCTGCCCGCCGGGCCGCGCCGCCCGCGGACCCCGGCCGGGTCTCCCGGGAGCCGCCCCGGCACCCTCGGCGCCCCAGGCCGCGCGAGGCAGCCGCGCCCGCCGGTCCCCCCGCGCCCCGCCGGCCCCGCGTGCACTCACCCAGCGACAGGAGCGCCAGCAGCAGCGGCCTCGGCGCCAGGCGCCCCATGCTCGCCGGGCGGGAGCGACTCTCCCCCTCCTCCTCCTTCCCCGCCGCCTCTCCTCCTCCTCCTCCTCCAGCTCCGGCTGCTCCAGAGTCAGCGCTCCTCCGCCTGGGCCGCGCGCCTGCTCCGCTCTCCTCACGAGCCGAGAAATCCCAGCGCTGAGGCGGACGTGCGCCCTTCGCTCCGCGCCCGCCCGCCCGCCTCCGCCCTCCTCCTCCAGCCGGCCGGGCACCGGGAGCCGGGCGCCGGAGCCGCCCCGCCGAGCCGAGCGTGCAGCCCCGACCGCTTCCCGAAAGGAGAAGGGAAGAGCCGCAGCGCCCGCCCGCCCGCGCCTCCCATCCGGCGCTTTGCCAGCAACAAACACAAACTTTCCCAAGCCCCTCCCCGCTCCAGGTAACGGAGGCAGCGCCGGGGCCACCCGCTTAAAGGGGAGGAGGCGTCGGAGCCCACCCCGCTCTCCCCTCCGGGCCCCCGCCCCGCGACAAACTTTCCTCCGACCTTTAAAAGTTGGCCTTGGAAAGACTCTGTCTGGAAATCCCATCGCTTGAGCTGCATTCCGAGCCACCCCGAGTTCCATCACTCTGGAGTCACCCACGCGTGGCTACTATTCCCTCAGCTGAGTCCCAGCACATTCACCCACTCATCCCAGCTAAGCTCCCAGCCACCAGTCTCCTGGCCCTTGTGAAAAATTATTGGGATAAGACTGAAAGAGATGAAAGGACTTTCAAGGGCAGGGATTCCAGCCTCCAAGGTAGAGTCCTTAAGTATTTTGATGCCCTGCGCAGGATTCACAGCGGAAGTGGCGAGACCAGAACCCAGGTCTCACTCTGCTCTGCCCACTGCCCTGTGGCTGGGTGGGCCTCCCCTCCCCTCGCCCGCCTCCTTCCTTCTCCAGGGTGCCTATGGCACTGATTAGCGCTTCCCACAAATAGATCCATGGTGGGGGCAGGGGGTGGCAGCGAACTGGGAACCCAAGTGTATTAATAGTTACAGTACTTCTATGGAATGTATTCTTTAGACATTATATTTATTGCTTTAAGTGGACACAACTGGTTGCCAATAAAGCTTCCTTTTACCCCCACAATAGGGTTTTGTGCTTTTGATTTGAATACAAAAGGCCCACTATTGGGGAAAAAAATTAGTGTTCATTGTTTAAAACGTCACAAAGATGATTCAAGCATACAGGAAGAAAAAAGATTTTAAAAATGAGCTAAAAAAAGAAAACTACAGGGAGCAGCACTGCCCCCCCAACCCCCACACCACAGCCTTTTATTAGCATATGCAAAACAAATCACAGATGTTAATGGGAAACTGCCCAAACTGGGGAGAGGAACATTGTTTTTACTCTAATGCATCATTCTTTCCACTAATAAGTGTTTCTTATTTCCACTAACAAATGTGCCATTAGCCAGGTATGAACCCTTCTGTAGGAGACTCTTAAAAATTCATCCCTGGTGGGGCCATAATGTCAATGCCACTGAACTGCACCCTTTAAAAATGGTTCAAATGGTAGAGTCTATGTTATATATATTTTAACACAATTAAAAGATTGTTTTAAACTCATTTTTGTCACCAAGGTTTTCATGCTGTTCACCCAGCCTACAATTCCTTTCCATTTCCCTTCCCACAGAATCCTCTAGAATTTCTCTGGGAAATTTTTCAATTTAATTCAACCAACCTTACATGCAAGCATAATGTCAGGCCTTGTGAGAAGCTGGAGCTTCAGAGAATAGTAAGGCCTGGCCCTTCCAGAAGCTCAGATCTTTCCCTTTCTCAACTACCCACAGTGCTTAATGGCCAAAGCACATTCTGGTACTTAATCACATTCAGTTTAGCACATGCTATAGACTGAATATTTGTGCCCCCCCCCACAAATTCATATATTAATGCTCTAATCTCCAGTGGTACTTGGGCTCTTTAGGGGGTAATTAGGTCCTGGGGATGGAGCCCTCACGCATGGGATTAGTGTCTTTATAAGAAGAGACATGAGAGAGATTGTATCTATGCCATGTGAGATACAGCAGGAAGGCGTCTGTCTAACAAACCAGGAAGAGGGCCCTCAGCAGGGACTGCGTGGGCCAGCACCTTGATCTTGGACATCACAGCCTCCAGAACCATAAGAAATAAGTGTCTGTTGTTCACGCCACCCAGTTTATGATATCTGTTATACCAGCTTAAGCTGACTACATACATTCAGCTCCCATCTCTGTCTAATCTGGAAGGGCCAGAGAGACCATCACAGTCTCAATTTATACCCCCTATTTTACTGCAGATTTGATGTTTGCTAAAAACTCTTTTGTTTAACAAACAAGTAAAAGTCTGGCAGTGTGCCTGGCACAAGATAGTTATTCAATAAATACTTGTAGAGTGAATTAGTGCTAGGCACTGGGCTAGAGCCTGGGAATACAGAGGGAAATATGACAATTCCTGCCCTTGAGGTGCTTGCAGCCTGTGCATCCTGACCTCGCAGGTGTAACCGCTTTGCAAGGGACGGTTGTGACATAAGGGAGTGGTCAGTCCTGGGGAAACTTGTCCAAAAAAGCTTCTTGGAGAGGATGACTGAGAAACGAGTCTTGAATGATCAGCAGGTCTTTAGCTGTGAGGTGTCGGAATGAGCTTACAAGAGATGTTGTATATTTAAGGTGGTAGGGATTCTTCTCCCTCCCCTCCCCACCTCCAGGTGTTACTGAATGAATGGAGCACCTTAACAATCGTGGAAACAGACAGAAGAAATAAGACTGTCCAGGCAGGGCCAGTAGAATGAGGACTAAAGTGGGTAGCCTGTTGGTGGTGGGCAGCCAGCTGTGTCATGAGTCAGCCCAAGACAGATGTTTTTGTAGCAGAAAGTGAGGGTAAATGAGTAACTCCAGGTGCTTGGCCATAACACCACATCCTCTGATAGCCCTACTACCAAAGGATAAAATACACTCTGAACTAAGGGAACATCACACCTGAAGCAGACAGCACCATTTGTTTAGTCATGACTCGGGAATCCAGTGGTGCTTTTGTTGCAAAAGGTATTTATATGCCAGCGTGAGTATTCCCCTCTACAGGTAAGGCTTTTGCCCCAACCAGTTGTTCTCAGTTTGCTCGGTCTATATCCTTGCCTGGGGCAGGAAGGCTCACTCTCCAGCACCTCTGACCCACACCTATCCCCAAGGAGGTAAGTCCCTCTGCAAGTTTCTTTGGCCAATCAGTGACCCCCAGAGGCTCTGGTCACAGCAGCCAGCCATTATTGTCTCTTGATTACACGGATCTGTCTGCAGGTGCTGCCTCCTAAAAACCCCATGAGGGTCCCACACTCTCACTTCTAACAGATTTTCCTGCAGAGATCAGTAAAATCATCTTATTATTTAAAGGTGAACATGGAAATATTAAAAGATCCCAGTGAATGAATTTGCTGATTGTCTTAAGATTCCCCTAGATTTGGTATGTTAGCTTTGCTACCTCCACCAGCGTGTGCGCACAAACACACACACACACACACACACACACACTCCAGATGACCCTGACACTACTTCAGCATAATGGCCAGCACAGGAGTGTGTTCAACAGCAACATTTCATTCCACTAATCATTTTCATTCAGTTGTCCTTCTATGGTACCCAGGTGTCTGTTTCCCCTATTGAAGTTAAACGGGATTGCTAATCAAAACGAAATTTTAAGACTTAATCATAGAATTAGAGAATGGAGTTAAGAGTTAAAAGGGGAGGGGGGGACTTCATTTCCTGATGAGTGAGAGTCATTTAATACTGGTGAGGCCTCGAGGGAAGTTGTGGAATGCCCATCGGACAAGTTTCAAAAGCAGAAAGGGACCTCATCTGTTTGGAATGGGTTAAGCATGGTCCTGCCGAGGGCTATGCTCTGTGACCTCTGCCCCAAAAGACTGAAATGGGAGATAGTGGAGAATGTTCTTAGATGCCCAGAACTCTCCCTGAGTCCAGCTCGGCCAGTTTAGAAGGGCCTTCCAAGCGCACACCCTGTAGAGACACCGGGGTGAAAGAATTGGAGGATAAAAACAAGAAGATGGAAGGAGATGAAGCTTTTGCTGTAAAAGCTCTCTATAAAAGTGAGGCATCGTTACTCTATTAAGAGTATGCATGGCCCTTGCCCTACAGGAGTTTATAATCTAGTTCAATGTAGCAAAAGACCTGGAACTCTGCAAAGGAAGGGGAGAAGATTGATGCCAGAAGAGCAAAGGAAATTGAAAGGGAGGTAAGTAGATAAGAGAGGCACCAGTTATTGTGTGTCGTATTCTACAAATACTCCATCATCCCGGCTGAAAATACTTCCAACAATGAATAGAGACAGCACAGTCCATTATGAGAAAGAAGTCTGGCCACATCAGGGAAGTTTGAAATAGCCAGAGGGGACTTCAGGATGTGGGAGGAGATTCTTTACATAAAGCCAGGGTTGCCGACCTGATGGTACCCAAAGGTGCCCCATCCGGCCTGAATTTGTGCCCTGGCCCCAAGCTGGTGTACCAGGGAGGGGGCTTTATGCCCTCATAGGAAGGCACTTTAGCCTGGTCTCCACACAGAAGCATGGCTGGGGGCTGGGGTATGCAGGGGGCAGGGGGTGTCCTCCTCCTTTCCCCTTATCACCCCCCACCAGTCTTCCTCATCTCGCTTGAGCTCCGCTTCCGGGTTCAACTGGAAAATTACCTTAACTTCTAGGCACTAGATTTTTAAAATACTTGCAAACTAAAACACATGCAGAGTATCTAAAATATAGGATGCCCAGTTGAATTTGAGTTTCAGATAAACAAGGACTACATTTTCAGTATAAATATGTCCCAAATATTACATGAAGCCCACTTACACTGAAAAAGTACGCTTTGTTTATCCGAAACACAAATTCAGCTGGACATCCTACATTTTTATTTGCTAAGTCTGGCAACCCTCATCCAGAGAGGAGTTACCTTATATGGAAATCAGTTCTTCTGGAAGACTTGGAGAAGCCAATGGGGAGCTCTGAGTAGTTATCTTCAGATTGTGTTGAAGCTTTGCGTTTCAAAGGAGGAATAGACTTGCTTTGGGTTTTATGTTGAGTCACTGGGTGAAAATTGCCAAGAGACAGAACGGGCCTCATTTGTCATTATCAGAGTTAGTACTCTGAGGGGAGCTACGTTATTTGGTGTTATCCTGTCCTCTCTAAAAAGCATTCAGGGAAAGGTTACATGCCGACCTATAAGGGGGGGCTGTGGGGGAATTACTCTATTGGGTGGGGCCCTAGACAAACTGACTTTGCAGGAAGACCTTTCCAACCTCAAGACTGTGTGATTTACCTACATCCAGCCAACTCTCTTTTCTTCTTCCTCTTCCAAAGTTACATGTTTGCCCCTGCTTCTCCCTTTTCTTCTTTTTTCTTTTTTTAAATTCACTTTATCTTTTTTAATTTAAAAAAATTTAAAAAAAATTGAAGTATAGGCAACTCACAATGCTGTGAACTGCTCCCTTGTCTTGAACTTCCCTCCCTTTGGGCCGGACTGCTGTGTGCCCGTGCAGTGTCAGAGAACGGAGCAAGGTCATCTGCCGCCAGATGCCGGAGCTTTCCTCCGGGAAACTAAGGTTACTACCCCCGCTACCTACCCACCCTCTACCGGAGGGGACTCAGATGAATTATTGTAAAACCAAGCCAAATTTTGGGGAGACAGCTTTTTTGTCCACTTTGTAGCTCATAATCTCCCTCAGAAAGTCACTTAGCGGAGGGGTACATTTTGGCAACTTTGTTTCTCTTGGAAGGTGAATGGGGTGGCATTTTGCAAGTCAGCCACTTCGTGGGTCCTCTCTTGAATGGCTTTTCTTTCCGTGTGGCAGAAGCCAGTTTGTAGCCCCTTCTTTAACATTTCATCTGACCTAAAATTGTTGTATCCATGCTTTAGGATGTAAATCTTGTGGGGCCATGATCACCCATTTGTCTCTGAGTGAGGAAGAATGCGGAGTTACTTTCTGAGGAGAGTCTTGGCGGCCTGCCCGTGAAAACCCTGAGGTGTGCTGGTGTGGCCCGGCCATTTCACAAGAGATGTCAGACCTGCCCCAGGTGGGCTGATTGATGGGGAGAACAGGTGGCTTTGTGCTTAAGCAGCCACCTGGAACCGCCACCATCCAGATGAGGATGAAGGTTTCAAACTTTCTGCTGCTCAATATTTTTAAAAGCTCAGCAGCGAGGAACAATATTTATGGAAGACTCCCTGGTGTAAATACAGTCTGTACGTTCTTTTAGATACCCTAAGATCTCCCCCTGAATTATGAATTAAGGAGCCCATCAGCGAGCTGGCTATCTGGCTATATCATATCAGCACCCCCGTAAAATTGCTTTTACTGAATTGCATTTTGTCATGATGCCATCAGTCGGTATTGAGGGATGTCCTAAGGAGTGGCCCTAAGGAGAGGTTTACAGATGCTCTTCATTACATCAGGCAACAGCCTCTCTACTTAGGACCTGAGCAGAAATTTTACTCTGGTCTCAGGACTACAAAGAATTGTGCTTTTCCTTAGCGACTGGTTTCTTTTTACCTTGTGGACTCTGTAAATATTATAACTGGCAGTTTTCCTGTTATGGTAGTGGTTAGAAACCTTATGGTCAAATTTGTGCCCTTAGGGCTGAGAGTATCTCTCTATGTATCTATGTATCTATCTATGTATCTATGTATCTATCTATGTATCTATGTATCTATCTATGTATCTATGTATCTATCTATCTATCTATCTATCTATCTATCTATCTATCTATCTATCTCAGTGGTAGAGCATGTGCTCAGTATGCACAAGGTCCTGGGTTCAATCCCCAGTCTCTCCATCAAAAAACCAAAAACAATCTGTGGCCTTTCTCTAGCACATAGGAATAGGACTTAGAGCAGGATTTTTTTTAATTGAAATATAGTCAGTTTGCAATGTGTCAATTTCTGGTGTACAGCACAATCTTTTGTTCATACATATATATATTCTTTTTGATATTCTTTTTCATTATAGTTTACTACAAGATATTGAATATAGTTCCCTGTGCTATACAGTAGAAACTCATTGTTTATCTATTTTATAAATAGTAGTTAGTATCGAGCATGAATTTTTGAATCACCTCACTTCCAGCTCCTCCCTCCCTTGCCACTATTATTCCCCCTTCCCGCATTTTACCTTTTTTTCATTTTCATTTCCTCTATTTTGTTCAGGCAGTGGCACAATGCAGGAAACCATTTCTATTCTATTCCACACCTCCTGCCCTTCAAGAGACATTTAAATTCTAACTCCTCACTTGCAGATTAAATACAATGAGGTAATAATCACAATGAACTCCACTTCCAGGGGAAGGCTGGAAAGTGATTAGGCTGTGTCAGCCGCCCTTGAACTTGAGGACTGGTGCGATGACAGAGGGCAATGTGGCCCTTCAGAGTCACCAGAGCTCCTGAGAAAGGACGTCGTTTCCAGGAGCAGCGGGTAGCGGCCTCTCCGCTAATCCTAGAAAAGTGCACAGTTCATTCGTCTGCAAGGGTTAGCAAATATTAGAATGAGCTTGCTCTCTCCAAGCACACAAGGGCTGGAGGGCTGGAGGGCTGGAGTGTTCTGAGGGTGTCCTGGGCAGATGGATAGCAACTGAGCCCAGATTCTATGCAGGCAACAGCTCAAAGGTGATGGTCCAGTTAGCTGTCCTGCTGAGATGCCTCTCACACTTCCTCACTTGACCACCCGTTGGGGTTAGGTTCCCTCGAAGGCAAACATGAAACATCAATCTGGGTGTGAGTGCAAGATTCGGGAAGTGAGCTCAGCAAAACCTGAGACACTGACCTGGGTGTGAGTGACTGATTCAGGAAGTGATCTCAGAAAGCAGTGCTGAGGGAGCAGCAGGGTGCCAGTCCGGGCAGGAGAGGGAGAGAGAGGTTAAAGTCTGTGTTCTTGAGGGAGCACCGCTGTGGGTCATCTGTGTTCAATGTGCCTCAGAACTGTCCCCCAGGGGACACCTGTGTCTCTCCACCTGGACCCCTGGCAGCATGCACTGATCTGGCCCCCTTGGCTGCATGGAAACCCTGGGAGGGGCTGAGGGATGTGACTCGGGGCATCTTGTACAGTTACAGCTGTAGTCCTGTCAGTTTCCCTGGGCTGCTGTCCCCTACCCATGCCCTGTGCGTATCTCTAGCACTGCATTTAAGACATGTGTCTTATGGTTGCACAACTACCCTGCATTTATGTATCCACCCCCTTCGCTGAAGGAGAGCAGAGGCTGTGCTCCCAGCTTTGTATCCCAGCACCCAGCACGGTGTTCGACACACAGTAGACCTGCCTAGTAAATGCTTCAGCTCCAACAAGTGCTGGTATAGCGTGATTCCTTATCTACTGGAGTGCCACATACAGTTTTATTTGAGGGAAAAATAATTCAAAACACTAATCTACTCCAACCCTCTCATTTTACAGATAAAGCTTCAGAGGCCCAGAGAACCTAAGTAACTTGTCCGAGATTACACAGTAGATTAAGGTGCATATGGAATATTAAAATGATTTCACAGAGTATGCCAAATGCAGTCAGGGGAGCCGACTGGAGTTAGAATGTGAGTTATTAGCACTTCAGACGGAGGGTATGACCACCTCCGTGCTGGCTTTCCAGGAGGAAATGGCATAAAATAAATTAACCTGGAAAGTTCTTGAGCTCTGATTAAAGAGGTGAATGGCTTGAATGAGGCTTTCTCTTCTAGGAGGAGAAATTCACCCTCTGTAAACACATTTTCAGGTAACATACCAAGGACTTTGAATCAGAAGGACCCCATTGAGCATTTTCTTCCCTCCACCCTGTTCATCTGACAGTGGCAGGTATGGGGAGAATGATGTTTTTGTTTTTAACCAAAAAAATGAGGTATGGATGGTACTACCATCTTAATAACTGGACAAGATTTCTGCCAGCCCTCCCCCTTGCCCATGCTCCCCTCCTGCCTCTATAGACCATCATTCTACTGTCATCTAAGGTGCATGTATGACACAGAGTACACCAGGGATGGTCAAAGATTGTGATGAAAACCAAATAAGAATTTACCACTTGTCACTGCATGCATGCTAGTATTAAAAACAAAAAAACAGAAAGAAACCTAGTGAAACACTTTATTTTGTGGGGAGGGGGGAAGTGGGGGTTGTCATGTGAGTCATGAGAACTAGTCATTCCGGTCAAATGAGAGAGTCAGGATTTATTTGAACAGACATACTCGCACCAAACTTTTCTTATTTGCCCAGACATGGGTCAACATTACTCTAGAAAAGAGGGGCTGGTGCAATGTTTCCACTGTCCATGGCACCATAACAAAAAAAGAACTTGGTGAGTATAAGGCAGACCCCTGCTCCTCGTCTGTGTGGCCCATTCTTAAAAGTTTTCCTTCTGACACTCATCGGAGCCAGAAGCTCCAAAAGTCAAATGATGCAGAAGGAAGTGGTGACATTTTTCTTCGGGCCATGGAGGATACAGGTTAAGAGCTGTGAATTGGAGTCACAACGCCTAGGTGAACGTTCAGGCTCTGCCACGTGTAAAAGTTCTCTCACCTGACACAAGTTATCTAACCTCCCTGGGTCCTTTTCCCACGTCTGCAAAGTGAGAACAATAACACTATTGTTTGGGGATAATTGAGAAAGGACAGCACATTTCTGTGGTGAAAGCTGTTGGTTTGTCTCTCTACAGTGAGTGTCCCCACCTCCATGTCCACCATGGCAGACGACCAGCGTCTACCAAAATGTGTATCCCCCTCCACAGTGTGGAGTTATCCCAGGGGACCTGCTGTCCTGCTGGGGACTGTATTTCTGGCTCCCTTTCCATCCAGATGTGTTGGGTGAGCATGAGCAGAAATTCCACGTGTAACTTCAAAGGGAGCAGATTAAGAAGTAGTTAGGTGGCGTCTTCATAGTCTCTTCTCTCATCTGCTGGAGCCACAGGGTGGGGAAGCAGGAAGAGTCTTCGGATCTCTACGTGGAGGAAAGCTGCAGCCAGGAACACCTGCATTGTCCTGTCAGGCTAGGGAGAAATGAGCTTTGAAGGTGTTAAGTCACTGAAATGTGGGGGCTTACTTGTTACAGCTGCTACCATTACCCGGAGTAATACACCTCCCGTCCTCTTCTCTAACAGAACGTCACTGCTACAGAGGAGCCCACCCACCTCTGCTGAACCACAGACCTCAGGGGAGGCTGCTCTATCCCCAGGCCCAGTGTGTATTCCTGAGTGCTCTACAACGTCAGCTCTCTGAAGCTCTAAATTCTCATCTTCACATGTACCACCATGCCCTTGTCAGGACTGGCTTAAGCATGAACATGTGAGCAAATTCTAGCCAATGAGATGGGAAGGGAGGTCTCCTGGGAGGGGTTCTTAGAAAAGTCTTTTTCTTATATTAATAGAACTACTCTAGCTTTCTTGCGATTACTGTTTTTTTCCTTGTTTTCATTTTCTTTGTATTATTTTTTTCGTCATTTTTGGTATTATTACTTTAAAGTTTTATTGAGGTATCATTTGCATATAAATAAATAAAATTCACCAATTTTGAATATACAGTTTGGTGAGCTTTTACAAATCTAGACAGTCATATAATTACAACCACCACAATCATAATAAAGAATATTTCTATCTTCCAAAAAAGTGCCCTATGCCCCTTTGTAATCAGTCCCCTCCCTCTGCACTCTCTCCCTGGCTATCACTGGTCTGCTTTCTATCATTATAGCTTTGTCTTTTCTCAAATGTCACATAAATTGAGTCATACAGTTATACTCTTGTATATCTGGATTCTTTCACATCGTGTAATGCTTTTGATATTCATCCATCATTGTATGTATCAGCCATTCATCCTTTTTTATCACTGAGCAATATTCCATTATACAGATATAACATAATTTGTTATCCATTCATCAGTTGGTGCACACTTGCCTTCTTTTCAGTTTTTGTCTGTTATGAATTAGGGTACTATGAACATTTGCCAGCAAGTATCTGTGTGGACATACTCCTCTTCTCTTGGGAAAATACCTGGGAGTGGTAATATTGGATCATATGTTAGGTCTATATTTAAATTTATAAAGCACTGTCCAACTGTTTTCCAAGTAATATTTTGGAATATGTTATTTGGCATTTATACCTGAAACATCAGAGAGTTTCAGTTCCTCCACACTCTTGTCAACACTTGGTATTGTAAAACATTTTTTTTTTTGTCAGACATTTTTATTTTAAGCTATCCTAGTGGGTCTGTAGTAGAATCTTAAGGTAGTTTTAATTTGCATTTCTCTAGTGACTAATTCTGTGGCATATCTTTTCATGTGTTTATTTGCCATCTGACTATATTCTTTGGTGAAGTGTCTACTCAAATAGTTTGCCCATTTTTAATTGAGTTGTTTCTCTTCTTGAGTAACTTATAGGAGCTTACTATATGTTTTGAAAGCAAATTCTTTATCAGATACCTGTTTTGCAGATTTTTTTTTCCAGATTCATGTTTGCATGGTATATCTTTTTTTATCCTTTAACCTTTCCCAATCTGTGACTTTATACTTTCAGTGCAATTTTAGCAGACAGTATCTAATTGGTTTGCTTTCTTATCCATTCTGACGATCTCTGCCTTGTAACTGGATTATTTGGAACATTTACATTTCATGCAACTTCAATATGACTGATTTTAACTTTATGATCCTGCTGTTTGCTTCATATTTGTTTCATTTGGTTTTTTTCTTTTTCTGCCTTTATTTGTATTTAGTTTTATTTTGTTTTTTAGTATTTCATCTCTCCTTTTGGCTATATCTCCCTGCTATTCTTTTTAAAAGTGGCTTCTGTGTTTACAACCTGCATCTTTAACTTGTCACAGTCTACTTCATGTAGCTCTAAGAGACTTACAATACCACTTCCCCTCTCCCTTTCTCCTCCCTTGTGCTATTGTTTGCATTAATTTTCTTCTACCTATGTTATAAATCTCGGACTACATTATTGTTATTTTTTTCTTTAGACAGTCAATTACCTTGTAAAGTAATTTCAAAATAAGGAAAAATGTCTTGTATTAATCTACATACTTACATTTCCAGAGCTCTTCATTTCGTTGTGTGGTTCTCAATTTCTATCTATAGTGTTTTCTTTCCACTTGAGAAAATTCCTTAATATTTCTTATAAGTGTACTTCTTCAGGTGATAAATTCTCCAGCTTTTGTTTGCCTAAAAAAGTCTTTATTTTGTCTTCATTTTTTGAAGGATACTATTTCCCCTGGATAGAATTCTAGATTGTAAAATTCCCTTTGCTTTCAGCACTTTAAAGATGTCATTCACTATCCTCTGGCTTGCAGTGTTTTTGACAAGAAGTCAGCCTTGTCAGTCTCATCTTTGTTTTCCTTTATACACTGTATCTCTTTCTGTGGCTACTTTTAAGATTTCCTCTTTATCATTGGTTTCCAGTAATTTTATTATGATGTGTATGTCATAATTTTCTTTGTATTTAACCTCTCTTGGGCTTAGTAAAATTTTAAGATCTGTGGTTTATAGTTTTCATCAAATTTTGAGAAAATTTGGCCTCTATTTTTTCAAATAGAATTTTTGCACTTACTACCCTTTTTGTCTTTCTGAACTCTGATTATATGAATGTTTGTCACTTGATATGATTCCATAGGTCACTGTGGCTCTGCCCATTGTTTGAAAAATGTTTTTCTGTCTTTGTTTCGATTTGGATAGCTTTTATTGCTACGTCTTCAAGTTCATTGATCTTTTATTTTGCAGTATTGATTATGCTAGTAAGCCCATCCAGCAAATTTTTCATTTCAGAATTGTATTTTCCACTCTAGCAATTTCTTTTCATTATTTTTGTGGTTTCCATTTATGTCTTCATTATCTTTATGTTTTATCTTGAATTCTTGGACATATTTATAATAGCTGTTTAAATTTCTTTTTTGAAAATTCCACCATGGTGTCACTTTTAATCTGTTTCTACTGGCTGGCTTTTCTTCTGATTAAGAGTCACATTTCTCTACTTCTTTGCATGTTCAGTAGCAATTGGATGCTAGGTATTGTGAGCATTATATTGTTGAGTATCTGGATTTTGTCACTTCCTTTAAAGAGTGACAGGCTTTGTAGTTGCCTACAGATAAA
This sequence comes from Camelus bactrianus, assembly GCF_048773025.1. NCBI lineage: Eukaryota > Metazoa > Chordata > Mammalia > Artiodactyla > Camelidae > Camelus > Camelus bactrianus. Next base: position 46,092,994 of record NC_133547.1, on the reverse strand, counting down.
CTTGATTTTTTTAACTATGTTTAAAAATTTTTTATTCTTAGAAGTAATGTGTGCTTATTATATAAAAGTGGTAAGTCTAAAAAGTATAAAAAAGAAGATAAAGCAATGCAGAATATACTCATCCAGCAATAACCACTGTTAATACTTACATATTTCCTTTCAATGTTTTTTAATCTTTAAGAATAAATTTCATTTAAAAATACATAAATATGATAATAAATACAAAACTCTGTTTCCTGATTTTTAAATACAGCAATATTTTCTCATGTTATTAAAAATCTTTTATAGTTACTTTTTTAGCCTTGTATTTTGAAATAGTTTTAGATTAACACAAGAATTGCAAAGGTAGCACACAGTTCCTGCATCTCCTTGATCCAGCTTCCCTTGATGTTAGTATCTTCCATAACCACAGCCCAGGCATACTTGGCCATATTGTACCTCAATTTATTGTCCTCCACAGATACTGCATTTTTTACAAATTGAAGGTTGTGGCAATTCTGCCTCGACCAGGTCTATCAGCACCATTTTTCCAATAGGATTTGCTCACTTCATATCTCTGTATCACGTTTTGGCAATTCTCACAATATTTCAAACTTTTTCACTATTTTTATATTTGCTGTGGTGATCTGTGATCAGTGATCTTTGATGTTACTACTGTAAAAATATTGCAACTCGCTGAAGACTCAGATAATAGCACTTTTTAGCAGTGAAGTATTTTAAAATTAAGGTACGTATATTGTTTTATCAGACATGATGTTATTACACACTTAATAGACTACAGCATAATATAAATATAGCTTTTATATATCCTGGGAAACCAAAAATTCATATGACTTGCTTTATTGTGATATTTGTTTTATTTTAGTGATTTAGAACTTAAACTGAAATATGTCTGATGTATGCCTGTACATTTATCTAGAGTTGCCAGATTTAGCAAATAACACAGAACACCTAGTTAATCTTGAACCCCAGACAAACAATGAACAATTTTTAAGCACAAATATGTCCTAAATTTTTAAGCACAAGTGTGTCCTAAATATTGCAGGAGACATGCATATGTACACAAATAAATATATATGCACATACATAAATATACACATTTTTTAAAAAAACAGCTTGATTCTTTTGAAGACATTTTTAACCTTTGTTAAGGCAGGTAGCCTTTGCTCTAGGGTTAGTTTAGTCTTACTAATAGCCTTCTTGTTAAGGAACAACCCTTCTGGAATCTCCACTAAATGCTCAGGTACCCAGAAAAGACTCTTCAGTCTATCTGGCTGGAATGCACCTGTGTGAACACTGGGAATCATGCAGCTTTGAGAGTTGTTTTATTGCCCAGCCTTATATAGTTTTACTCTGAGTTTATGCAGCTTAATTATCAACCAAAGACTCAAAGCTTCCCCTTAAGCAGATTGCTGGGGGTTCTTCCTCTAAGTACCTTTTGTCTCTCTAGCTGTCTGCCCCCAACTCCAAACTCAGCATCCCCAAACTCTGGTCATGTCTCCCACACTCAGAGAGGCTGCATGCTTTGCTTGGGTCCCTCTCCAGCTCTGTGATCCAGAAATGTTTGCAGGACGATAGCCAAGGCAACTGTGGGGCTCATCTAATTTTTTGCACTTCTCTTGGGGATTGCTTTGTGCCGCTTGTATACAATGATGGAAAACAGTTTTTTCATACATTTTATTCAGTTTTATAGTTGTTTATGGTAGAAAGCAATTCCAGTATCAGCTACAGCTTCATGGCCAGAAATGGAAAAGCCTCTTTTTTCTTATAAAGAAAAAAACCCAACATACACACATGGTAACTTCTCTCTTGGATGCTCTGTGCTTGGTTGTGATGATGGTTGTGTGAGCCAAGTTATAGACATGAAAAAAGCTGGCTTGCTGCAAAGCCAATATGACAAGAATGGAAGGAGACAAAGGTGGAAATTACCTGGGTCCTTGGTGACACTGAGAATCCACTGAATTAATCAATTCTGGAGCCCCCCATCTTGGAGACACTGCTATTTGAAAAAAAAAATGTTTTTTCTTAATTTTTAAACTAGTTGGGGTTTTTGTTATTTGATGTCAAAAGTATCCTAATTAATACAAATTAGTGTACTATTAGTAAACATTCAGTTAATTGTTAGTAAGTAATCTTAAAATTACAATTGTAGAGCACTTTGTGTTATCTAGGTAGTATGCTGAAAGTTTTATATATATTACCTCACTTAATGTCATAGCCAACCCAGCAGGTGGTTAGTATAAAGCCCATTTTATAGATTCAGAAATTGAGGCTGAGAGAACAGCACAGTTTTCAAGCTTACAGAGTTTAATCTAAGGCACTGCCAGGATCCAGTCACAGGACCCTCTGACTTCAAAGTTAACACTGTTATTTAGTCTTTCTAACATTGGCTTTCAAGTCCCTTAACTTAATCGAGACCACAGTTCTTTTTATTTAAAAGGGCAAAACCGATCAACAACAAAAAAGTACCTTTCAAGTTGGGGATCCAGAACACCCGAAAGTTAGCCCAGTCAGGGGAGAGAAAGTTCTAATCTGAGTCCTGGGTCCTCACTTCCCCTGCCTGCCCGTTTCTGAGGATAAAGGTTTGAGTACTTTCTGTTAAGTCAGAACGGTTGGCCTAGTCCTAAGAAAGAATACGTGATGCCAGCGAGCACCTGGGAATTGGAGTTAGGTCCCCAGAAGCAAGACATCCGGATGTGCAGCAGGGTTGAAACAAACAGCCAAGGGGTCGCATCAGGGCCACCTGAGCTGAAAGAAGTTTTCAGGTCCCAGTCAGGGACACGGTGGGGTGAGAAACAGCAGTTGTGGGAAATCCCGGGAGTCCCGCGTCATGGTCCTGCTATGGGCGGTATACAGACACTGTAAATCCTTTAGGAAACTCTTCCCTTAGTCACTCAGTGTAAGTGAAGTTTCTAAGAGCTGTTATCAGCAGAGAGCAAGGGAGAGAGGGAGAGAGATGATAGAGCGAGCGAGCAAGAGAGACAGAGACAGAGAGGGAGAGATGAGATGCTGGGGTGGGGCGGGGCGGGGAAGAGAAACCCAGGAGCAGAACCAGAGGATGGGCAATAATGAAGCAGGGCAGCAAGCCCTGCGCTGGGCTCCAGTGTGTCCACGGTACCGCCTTCTGTGATGACTGATTCTAGGCAGACTTAAGACACGACTGGGCATGAGGCTACAAAACTACGTTTCTGTTCCTCACTAACTTCCCAAAGAAGCTGGGCAACGAAGGGGAGTGAGTCAGCCAGTCAGTGAAAGCACGTCACCCACAGATAGGAGGGCACCTAGAGGGAGGCAGGAAGAAGGGGTGTGTGTGTGTGTGTGTGTGTGTGTGGCGGAGGGGGAGCGGGGGGTTACGAGACAAGAGAGAAGGAAGGCCCTCACCCTTCTCCCCACCAATCCCAGAAACCTGAAGTTGACAATAATTTGGGTAGAACTGCCTTCAGAAGTGAGGAGGAGACAAGAGACATCTAGGCATGACTGATTGAGTAAAAAGAGCAATAAAAATTGCATTAGCTATGGAGGAGAACATGGAAAAATGAAAACACCGAATTTGCTGGTGGGGGAGGATGAGATGATGGATGATTTTTTTTTTAAAGTCTGCTATTTCAATAAATAGCTTTTTAAAAATGACATCCTGTGTTTGAGGGTCAGGATTTGGTCTGGATAGTCTTTGGTCTGGATAGTCTCTGTCCTGGAATTTAACTCCCTGCCGGGGAGGCTGGTAGCACTTTAAATTGATCCTGAGAACAAAGAAGGGAGCCCTGCCACATTTTAATGGCCTCCAGCTGCTGGACCAGCCCCTCTCAGGCATTAGCCTTGACCACACCCTCAGAGCACTCTGCTCTGGGGCAGCCTGTGCTCCCGAGGTTTGGCTGGCTGTCTCGAAGTTAGATCAGCTCCTTGGAAAATGTTACTGCTGGTGTCACCAGTTGCAGAAAGCGGCCTGCCTTTGGCATGAGGACCCTTTCTGGGCTCTCTGGTGGGAGAGAGCCATGCAGCACTGACCAGGGACGCCCCTCTCTTCTCTGCAGTGGCAGGGTGGGCAGAGAGACTGGCTGGAAGGCCTGGGCTGGCACATCAGGGAGAGCCAAGGCCTGACAGTTCCCTTGCCAAGTGGTCCATCCAGCCTAGGTAAAACTACGTGATGTGCAGTCTGCCTTCCAGCCCCACCTTCATGGCATCCTTAGGGGAGGTTTAGCAAGATAACCCATTTTATAAATCACCAGATTTGAAGGTCACGCCCCCTTTCTCCTAGCAGGGAGAACCTAGTTGCTTACATTGATTATCTCCTGTATCACTTAATTAACTTTTTAAAAAATTTTAATTAAATAAAATGGCAGGGAGTTTCCTCAAAAAATTAAAAATTAAAAATTAAAAATTAAAAATTACCATATCATCCAGCAGTTCCACCTCTGGATATATACCCCCAAATTGAAAGCAGGGACTTGTAGAGATGTTTGTACACTTGCATCCACGGTAGCATTATTCACAACAGCGAAAAAGGCGGAAACAACCCACCTGTCCATTGACAGGTGGATGGATAAACAAAATGTGGTATATACAGACAATGGAATACAATTCTGCCTTAAAAAGGAGGGAAATTCTGACACAGGCTACAACATGGATGGACCTTGAAGATATTATGCTCAGTAAAATAAGACAGTCACAAAAGGATGAATATCTTAACATCTGCTTATATGAGGAACCTAGAACAGTCAAACTGATAGAGACAGAGAAAAGAATGGTGATTGTGGGGCAAGTGGGGACTGGAGAGTTGTTAGTAAGTATGGAGTGTCTGTTGGGATGGTGAGAACTTTCTGGAGCTGAATATTGCTGCTGATTACACAACAATGTGCATGTGCTTTATGCTACTGAATTTTCCACCTAAAAGGACTGAGAAATGGTTGAGATGGTAAACTTATGTATATTTTACAACAAAAAGAAAATGAAGTGTATTAAGTAATTTAGTAACTCATTCAGTCAACAAGCAATTGTGGGGAAATTATATGCCAATGTTATACTACACAGAATACAAAGGAGAGTAAAAAAAGTATTCCTGGCTCCCAGAAAGGTCACCCCTAAGTTGCCAAATACAGTCTTGCCAAATTAGCCTCACTTCCTTCCTAGACCCTGTCAAAGGAATCCATTGATAGAAATCCGCCTATTTCTGCCGGACTTTTTCTTTTATTCTTTCTTTTTAAGTCTCGGTCCGTCTACTCAGTCCCTGCCTTCCCCTTACTCATACACTCTCTCTATACCTTTATTAACACCTATAACATCACAATGCAATCACTGCCTGTATATTTATCTCTTCTTCTAGACTCTAATTCACCCCTGTTCCTAGACCCTAATGCAAGAAAAGCTGTATTTATGTGTTAGGTGGAGAACATGAGATACAGTCTTGCTACTCAAATTGTGATCTGAAGACCAGTTGCATTAACATTCCTTGAAAGCTTGTTAGCAATTCAGACTCTCAGACCCCACCCCAGATCTATTTCATCAGAATCTGCATTTGTATAGGATCCCCAGACCATCTGGGTGCACAATCCAGTTTGAGAAGCCTGGGCTTAGAATATCGTTAGATAGTGGGCATGTATTTGAATGTTGTGTTCCCACACACTTTTATGGGGCCTGACCACCCCCTTAGGAGACTCTAATTGGTAGCCTCTAGAACCAGCCCTTCTGATCACTCAATCTGTCTCTAGCCTCACCCACAACTTTCCTCCAAAACAGTAGCTGAGTTAGAAGTAGAAGAAAATGAGCTGTAATAGAGAGGATTCCAGCCTGCCCACGTGAGGCTCCGTTCAGCAAAATGGAACGGTGACTACTTCCTCAGATCAAATCTTATTACCACGGCAAAACTGACATGGCAAAAGCCCTTGCATAGTAAAGATTTCTGCATTTCAGCTGTCTACGTCTTTCAAGGAAGAACTTCGAAGACTCACGATTTTAAAGGTATGAGTACCTTTAACGAACATTTGTTAAGCTTCTACTTTAATCCCTTCATTTCACAGGAGAGCAAATCAAAGGCCAAGTGAGGTTGGAGGAGCTTGAGCTGACTTGGCCCCTGGGAGCAGGGTTTGACCAAAACTGTGAGCACCTTGCATGTGAATGAGTTGGTGTCCCTTCAAACTGATATTTTTGAAATATTTGTTTAACACTTATTTAGGGATTCTAGGGGTAAACTGATCTTCTATTAATAAAAAAAAAATTGCCTATAGAAACAGATTCTCTTCTTAATTTACACCTACTGGCCCAAACTGAGTCTGGGTACCAAAAAATCTTGGCAAGCTGTTTTCCTCTTTTCTGATGTTCTTGTTCTCACTGCCATTTTCTTTTCAATTTTCTAAAAGGACAGCTTCATGATGGGAATATGAAAGGGTTTACAATTTAGATAAAAGGAATTAGATTTCTTAATCTCAGTAAGTAGCACAGTACTGAGGTTCAGAATTCATCTCATTGCGACTCTGGCTTTAGGTATGGTTGCATCAAGCACTTGTATGTGGCACATCTGTACGCAATCCACAGAGGTGGGTCAATCTGGTAGAGTGTTTTTAAATTTACCACTCAAGGGTGCTGTGTGTTTTGAGGAGAGAGACCCAAAACATGACTTCACATGAAGTCAATTGACTTCAGGGGCAATCTAAATTAACTGGCAATTGTTCCGATTTATAATAGTGGTGTTCTGTTACCCTGGGCAGTTGCTTGGCTGGATCTTATTAATCCAGCTCTGACTGAAATTCAGACGCATTTAGGCATATCTGGAGGATTAGAGACAGGCTGCCAGGAGACTATTTGCATGAAGGGCCAAGGAGTGTTGTGGAAGAAGGCACTATTGGAAAAACATCCATGCTAAAGAGTCAGACACACAAACTTGTCTCAGCACCTCTCATCCTCCAGTGGCAGCTTCACTTGCTCTAGGACAACAGCAGGGGCTGTTGGATTGCTCCTTGGCTTCTCCCCCTTCCTCTTCTCACTATGTAAGGATGGACCAGATCCAAAATGGCAGCTCCAGCCCTGAGGAGCAGCTGGCTCAGTGTTCACCGCAGGCACCAGCAGCAGAGCATCAGGGGACCGATGGGGACCAGACTAGGAGAGGAGGAGGACGGAGGATGTCACGTGGCAGCTGGAAGGGCTTATTCATGAGCGCACGTGAGTCTTCCCGGGGTTCCCAAAATAAGGTCAGAGAGCCAGAAATAGCACCATCAAGTCAATTCTGTTTAGATCCTATGCTCATTTGTTCTGATGGAATAAATAATAAACTAGGAGTCAGGACCTCGGCTTTTTCCTAGTTGGGTTACCCGTGGCAATTCAGTGACCTCTCTGCTCCTCAGTTTCCTCATTTGTAAAACAGGACAATAATGATTGCCTAAACCCTTCCCAAGAGTATTGAGTTTCATGTGATACAAAGTACTTGAAAATGTTTGGTTAACTATAAATGAAAGTAAGGCATTATTATTGACCACAAGGAATTCAACCCCCAGGTCACAGCCTAAAAGAAGGGACTGCAGACTAAGGTGACAGAGGCAGCTAGGAACCTAAAGTTAGAGATTTCACATTTGTGCCGAGAGACTAAGATATGACAGGAGACAGCCGACTCTAGGTTACTGGCTGAATAGCCCGAGTGTGAACAGTGCTTCCTGGGGTTGTGTGACACAGAGCCCACGTCCTTTGGGTCCCCATATCTTTCCATGTTGTGCTAAAACTTGATTGTGTGCTTAAATCACCTGTACGAGGCTTCACTGGAATGGGCTGTCAGCAGGGGTACCTTTTGTGGGGGAAGAAACTATTAAAAAATTGGAAATAATAGTCATCCTCTCTGAATGGACACACCTATCTGCATTTTATCCTCAGTGGTGGCAGAAAAAAAAAATTCAATCCAAGATCTCCCAGACCAGCATGTCATATCCTGTCTAGAAGAGGGCTTTCCCAGGCAGGGAGGAGACGCAGCCAGCACTCTGCAGGTATCGCCATTATGTCATGGTCTTGGTTTTTTTGATAATAGACAGGAACATAAGGAGAAACACAGGTCATGACATGCACTGCTCCAACAGGTTCTGGCCACACAAGGCAAGGTGGTGACTTGAATGGTAGAAAATTTAAGTGGCTTTGGTCATGTCAGAAATCACTGTTAGCCTCACCCGGGCGGATCCTATCCCAGTGGAAAATCCGAGTGGCTCCCCAGGTTAGGTAGGTAGGGTGTGCTTTCCTTGGGAAAACTGCAGAATGCTGCGCTAATCACATTTGCACAAAAAGTATTGCAGATATTTCCGTGTTCCATATGGAAAGCCCTTGCAGTCAAACCAGAAAATGCAATCGTGGGAGGGCCTGCTGGGGTTCCTGGAAAGCCATTCAGTGCAGACACCTGGGGCCAGATCCTTGGAGCGACAGAGGTATTCCCTTCCCCTGGCCAGTGACAGCTGCTCTGTGGCCCACTCCCCAGAGTCTAAATGGTTCACTTTTCAATCAAACAATTTTCAGTCAGTCATCAAGGTCCCTCTCACATCTAAATTTCCATGAGTCTGTCATCAAATAGTCATTGCATAGCGAAGTATTCCAGGCTCTACCCCTGCACTGTGGGAGTTACCTGGGCTTACCTCCCCAACCCCATCCTCTCAGGAGCTTTTCTATTTGCAGGACTGGTGAATACAACGAAAGAACGTTCTCCTTTATTTAACATCCTCCGCGAAAGCATTGCAAGCAAATTCTTTTTCCAGATAACTGAAGCTTACTTACTCCATGAAGTGCCAAGAACTTATTTGAGTCTGTTTTGATGGAACTCTTTTCAAAATGTATTATACAGCACTCTATCTTCTTAAAATGATGCTTCTGAACCATATGTAGCTTTTCTTTAAGTGACTATTCATTTGCAACCATTTGTTCAACAAGTGTTTTTCACATCCCTAGTATTGGTTAGGAACCCCTAATCCCTGGGAACTCAATGGGGAACAGTACATAAATCCTCTCTGCCAAGAGCTTCGGGTGATGGGGGGAGACAGAAACCAGCAGGCAGTTGTACAGTAAGCTACCATGATAAGGTAAGCAGAAAGCAGGACTTTATTTAATCTTGAGGTCAGGAAAGGGGTGCCCTTGAGGTTGAGAAGGGAAGTAACAGCAAAAATTAGTTGAAACAGGAATGAGGAGTTGAAGGGCGTCCTTCAAGAAGAGGGAATTGCAAAAACAAATGCCTGGAGGCACTATGGGGTTTGGGAGAAAATGCAGAGAAGACGATGAGGGGACAGGGGGCTGCACAGTGGAGGGACATCACATGATGGTGTGCACAGGGTAGCTGGTGCAAAGAAGGCTTGAGTCTGGAGACATTACCAGAACCAGGACACCAAGAACCTTCTATGCCTTTGGATACGACTTGGATCTTCATCTTCTTTTCAGTCTGTGCACAGCACCATTTGATTAATCAGCAGCCAAATGTTAATTGGCCACCTACCAAACACCAGGTGGTGATAATAATCGCTAACCATAAGTGCTTACTATATGCCAGGCATGACGCTAAGCACTCGCAACCATTGCCTTATTTAATCCTCACAACATAGGCATTAATATTTCCCCCATTCTACGGATGAGGAAACTGAGGTTCCAAGAACATAGGCAACCTGCCCACAGTCACCCAGCTCGTCTGGCCCATATCGTGGCAGGTGCCACAGATAATGAAGAAATACCTGGGGAGATTTTTGTAGAGGTGCGTGGCATTTTTTATGACCTACACCATCATTTCTACCCAACTCTGTTGATCAAAGCAGTCACAAAGATCCTCCCAAATAAAGGGAGGGGATCTTGACCTCACCAGTGGATGGGAGGAGAGAATGTTGCATTTTCAGAAGAGCGTGAGGGACGGGATAGTATGGCTGCCATGTTTGGAAAATGCAGTCTGCTTGGGAGGGTCCCTGGGGAAAAGGTCAATAGGTTAAAAGCTTGACCCACTGCCTGGCTGGACCCATGGTGCAGTGTACAAACTGCAGGAACACATGCAGCTACCTCCACCCAACTGGGTGTGCTTTGGGAGACCCCTGACTCAGTGAATTGCAGAGGGAGGCAGTGTTTTCTGGATCTCAGTACTGGACCACCTGGAATGATTTTTATCTTGTGTTGCTGAGGTCTTACCACCAAGGCTGGTGTGGCTGGGTGCCCAGGTAGTGATAATGCCAGTGATGTGATGGCCTCTAGTGATAATGCCAGTGATGTGGGGCAATACAAGTGGGGGAGGCCACAGTTGTAATGTTTGTCCATGAGTGTTGACTACACCTGAGTCACTACCTCTCCCCAGCAGACAGAGGGGGGCTGTGTTTCATTGAGAATCACAAACCTAGTGGTTACACTTGGGGAGCCTATTTAGGAAGGAGTATCCTGGAAAGGACTGGAATTTCTGCTAGTAAAGTGGTTGGAGGCGCCAAGTATCCAGGTAAACATGATGCCATTTTGTGGGCATTCAACCAGCCAAGAGCCAGAAGCAAGACAGTGTATAAAAACAAACAACCCACCCCTCCCCCAGGGATCTCTGGATGACCAGATCCATTTCACTGCAGGGGGTGGCCTGAGAGGTGAAACAGTGGACAGGAGCTCAGGCAGGTAAGTCACAGAGGACCTTGAACATCAGGCTAGGGAGTTTCAGCTTCTTACTTAGACCAGTTGCTTCCAAACGTGTTTGATCATACAGTCCATTAGTATGACCTTTTTTTGAGCTCTCCTTGTTAACATGAATACTCATCACGGCTGCACTGATAGATGAAGTACATTATACAACCTTGTCAAGCATAGGATTAAGGCAGTGGCCAGATAATTATTAAAGATAATTCTGATATTTCTTTCTGTACCCCAATAGATCAGCACACACATCCCATGTTGGAGGCCACTGGCTCAGACAACCAGAAAGCTTTGAAGGGTCTTGCTCCTGGCAGAGACTTCATTAAGGTGGCATATGAGGACATCGAAGCTGGTGGAGACTCAAGCAAGAGGTGCTTGTTATCTCCAGACCCAGGGCTGGCCCCAGCCCTTTCCACGGTTTTGTTACCAAGAGAATCTATTATTTAAGCATGAACTCACCTGGCTCCCTCCTCGCTTTTCCCAGCTCTCTCCTTTCCCAGCTGTTCAGGGATGGAATACTCACGGCACTGTTCCATCCACAGAGATCTGTAGACCTGCCACATTTCAAATAAAGGAATACCGTCTCGTTCTGTCAAAGCTTTCTCTTGATCCAGCCTGGAAAGATGTCCGGTCTGTCTTCCTCTGTCACCATGTGCTACAATTTCTCTCATCACCGAGAACTTGATAGCTTCCTTTCTCTGGCGGCTTGTGTTGGAACTGCGCGAATCACCCGGTGGGCCAATACTGCAACTCTGCGTAGGAGAAGGTCTGATAATATTGTGTAATAGGCACTCAGCAGTGTGAATGCACACAGCTGTTGAATGTTAACTCTCCCGGCAGGCTTTCAAACCCAAGTGCCTGTCCACACTGAAGTCATGCTCTGGGTTGTCTGGTCCTCTTACTTGTCAATAAGCTTGGGGTGGCGGTTGGTTGGCATCCATGGGCTTACCCTTTCCAGCTGGTCCCAGTAAGCCTGTTAGCCTGTTAGCCTGTCCCCTTCCCATGACCGCTACCTTTTGGTGGATGTGGCCCATTTATTTTTACTGGCCAATGTCGGGAACACAAGTTTAACTAGTTTTCAGGGTCTCACAGGGAGGTGGGCTTGAGGTGGGTGGCAATGATCAAGCCAGAGCCTTGCTGTGGCTTTAGAGCAGAGCTGGACTGGGATAGGCCAGTGAGGTGCCCAGGGCACAAAGGTTAAAGATGTATCAGTTCTCAGCATCACCCACATGCGAGGCCAGCAGAGCCTGAGAGGGATGCCCTCCCGCCAAAGCTTGCCTTGAGGGAGAAGCCCCTTTTCCTGTCTAGACGGACTTGGTGTCCAGGATTGAGCTTTTGAGATATGGGGTGATGGGTCATTTTCAACCAGGGTTTAAGCTGAATCCCATCTGGTTGTATACCAGATTCTGGGGTTTTCCCATAAGTCCAGAGGGGCTGAGCTGGGGGGGTGGGAATGTATCCTGTGGTGATTCAGAATTTTAAAAGTCTCTGTGTGAGTCTCGGAGAACGAAATAGCAGAGATTTGGGGAGGAGAAATAATTCACGTCTCGCACGTGCACGTGGCATCGTGGCCCTTGGTGAGCGGACGGTGGCAGTTTCTCTGCTTGTGGGGACACTTGACTCATATGCTTGCATCCTGTCAGTTTAAGGGACCTTGGCCTTTTGAGCTCTGACCAGTGAGCCATCTGTTACCAAGTTTAAAATGTCGCTTCTGCAAGTTGGCTCTTCTGCCTGCTTGGCTTCGAGCACATTGGCGGTAATATTTTGAATGTAATTCCATTCACTCTTTCATTCCTTCCAGGTCCTTCAGTAATGAATAGCACCTGACCAAATCCTTCCAGCTCACACACTCTAACCTCTGAGGAAACCTTGAGCGCAGGCCAAAGGGTATCACGATGGCTCCAAACCCACAGCATGAGCAGCTCTCCTCTGTCCAAACACAGTCGAAGTAGTCAATACAAGGGAAAAAATGGGAGCAAAGATTGTTTTATTTTGTTTTTTTTTTTTTCTTTTGAAACCAGCTGGAAACAATCTAAATATCTGAAACAGGGGACTGGCTAAGGCAGTTACAGTACATCAGCTTGAAGGCAAGTGCTACCGCAATTAAAATGAGTGAGGAAATAATCTATGAAAATATGTTTACAATGTTATGTTACACTTAAAAAAAACACAGAATTACATGTTCGCTGCGTGAAACACGTGAGTGCATGGACAGAAGAAACAGGCATGTGTAAAATTGGTTGCATTGGGGTGGTAAGTTTCTCCATGGCTTCTTTTTTTTTTTTTCCTTTTTTTTTTTCCAGGTCAACACTTCTAATAAGTTTATTGCTTCTATTTCTGTAATCACTTTAAAAATTTTTATTTATTTATTAAATATGCTTTAAATTATATTATTTCTATAATGATGTAGGTGTTCAAAAAAATTCCTAAGTACTTCGAAAAAAATGAAGATGATCTGATGAAGACTGGAAGTCTGTGTCATCCAGCGAAAAGATCGCACTCCGAGCAGGAGCGTGGGCGCTGCCTGCTAGCCATCTGGGCTGGGACCCGACTTTGCCACTTTCTAGCTGTATGACCTTGAGCATATTCTTATCTCACCTGCCAAATGGAGACAGGAATGGTGTCTATTTCATGGGTGATTGTAAGTCTATGTGAGTTATTAGTGTATGTATAGTGCTTAGAAAAACTCCCGGCCCGAGTGAGCACTCAGTATATATTAGCTCTTGTGATTATATTGTATATCTGTCATATGCCCTAAGCCACATTGGCCTGGGCAAAAAACTAAAGCCATAGGAATTTCTCTGGCTTGACCATAACCCATTCTCATAGGTCTCTGAGTTTTTCCAGGATGCCTCAAGGGTATTTGGCAAGTGAGGGGTCCTCACTGCTTCAGTAGACTGGCAAAAGGGAAGTCCTCCACCTGCCCCTGGCAACCACGCTAGCTGGAGGCCCACTGCCCACCGTGCAGAAGCTGGTGATCCCTTCCAAGGACAGAGAGGCACCTGCTGCTGAAGCTGCAGAAATGGCAGTCAAGGTGGCAGCTCCTGCAGATGCCACAGCTGGTGCCGTCCCCTGTGGATGCCCAGAGTCACAGGCCAGCTGCCCCGTGTCAGTCTCCTCTGTGTCCTGCCACCGTGTCCTGGGGAGAGTATGGCTTTCACTTGTCGCATGTGTGCAGCCCTCTCACATGTGGTCCATTAGGTTGGAGACAAGTCTGAGTGACAACACTGCATTGCTCTTCACGCTGCCCCACCTTCTGCCGCTGAGTCAGTGCACCGACTGGATATTGTGTGCGGCGTGCCCTTCCCTCTTCCCCAGGAGGCCCCACCGCCTTCTTGCCACCCGCCTCCCGCTTACCAGTAGGACAAGCCCAGACCTGACTGTATGCTCATGTGAGGACAATTCTGCTCCAGCTGGGACCCCGAGCAGCACAAAGCCAGAGTGACATCCAACCTGGAGAAAACGTTTGGATGCAGGAATGAGAAACAGATGCCCAGACAGCCAAGGGCAGGGGTGGCCAGAGTGGGGGCGGGTGCCTGAGGCTGCTGCTGACTGGACACTAAAGGTGGGGAGAGGAGGAAGGAGGGGAGGCAGCTGCTGAAAAGCAGGAAGGGAGTCCTCAGCAAATGCTGAAAAAAGACCCTTCAAGCTCATTTGCACAAATCAGCTTCAATCTCCCCAGAGTGTCTTCCTCAACCCCTACCACTCCTCACCCCCTATTCTTTTCTGGCTTGTAATCTTTACAAAATAGAGTGAGGTTGGGGGCAGGGGTCGTTCACAAGTGTGATTATCTCACATGCCTCCTTCTAAAGACAGATCTATTATCTCAAGTGATGCTTTCTTTTTCCTTCTAAGAGTGGGATTAGAAATGGGGACAAGTTTCTTTAATAAAGGGGAGGAGGTGTGTCTGAGGAAAACTGGATGTTGTGAAAAGGGAAGAGGATACAACGGAAAAAGCCCTGGTGGAAATAAAGTGCTCAACTAGTCCTGTATCCATTAAAGTAATAACATCGTCGCATGGCAGGTTTATCACTCCCTTGCAGCTCTCAGCGTGGGAGCTGTGGCTCTTTTTAAAAATGAGAACAGAGTCGCGAGCTGCCGCTCCAATGTGGAAGGGCAGGTCTCCCTGTCCCTCCCTCAGCAATCCTTCCTCACCACCCCCTACCCCAACCTTGGACTTCTCCCAGCCTCTAGAACCATCACGAAAATTCATTTCACTCTTTAATTAGATTTCATGGAGTAAGGGATTGGGAGGGGTGCTGGGAAAGGCATTCATATGACCTCTTTCTGTAGAGAGGGGTAATGCTGTTGATAGGGGAGGTGGGACAATGGTTGCTATGGAGACATATTCCCAGACATACAGACACACACTCATTTTAATGCCTTTTTTTTTTTCCAGCAGGGGAAGGATCCAGTACCCTATTTTTAGTGTCAGATTTCAGCAAAACAATTCACTTTCGTTTCATCACACACACACTGCTGGGTTTTAAAGTAGGTCACATTTTCCAACCATATCAAGGGCTCAGATCTGTCTTGCTTGAGTAGTGCAAGGTTCCACGGAAGATTTTACTGATTGAGATGAAGATCTCAGAGTTGCCTGGGTACAGTTTCCTTTCATCTCTTGTTTGACAGGCATTAGAATAGGCAGAATGAATAGCTGTAGGTAAATTTACATTTTAAAGGCTAATGCAAAATGTCTAGGCAGTGATAATAGTAAGGGGAGGTATAGAAATTAAAAATGACAAACTGGTCTGTTATTCTGTTATCAGATTATCACTGATTATTATAAAAAAAAAAAGTCCTTGAGTGCCAATTCCGCACAGCACATTGGGGAAGAAATAAGTCCTGAATGGTAGCTGTCCAATTTAAATCTTTATCTTTGTTCCAGTTTGACTGGGTATGTCAGAATATGTGAATCCAGAGTTTGGGGCTTTATTTCTGCCCCCTGCCAAGCTGTAATTTTTAAGTGTTTCTGCCTGCATTTCTTGCTTTGTGCTCTCTGTCAAATCTCACAACCCCTCTGTGACTAGAATGCCCTATTGACTGGAATGAGCACTGGCCATTCCCCAGCAGAACTAGCCTGAGGCAAGACTGTGAATTGGTCCAGAATTTTCAGGAGCCCTAGACTCACCCACCCTCCTAGATCATCCCAGTGCCCCCCGGCCCCCAGGTTTGGTTCTTTTCAAGGTGGCAACAAATCTAGACTAATTTAGGGAGGATTACCCTCTCTTTCCTTGAAACTCGGTATATATTAAATGATCCCTTTTGTTTCTAATGGGGGAGTTATTTTTACACTGGTAGAGACCTCTGGTTTCCCTTTCATAACATAGAGTGGGGAACTGCCTGTGTGTAGAATCAAAGGATACCCGTGGTGCACAGCCTTAAAAAATAATAGCCTGATAGGAAAAGAAAGACTGCAGTGAAATCATCCATCACAGAATATTGACAGTGTCACTCCAAGTAGTGGGCATTCAGTTGATTTTAATTTTCTCTTTCCTAACTTTTTGTATTTTCTAAACTTAGTTGAGCATACATTGCAATATTAATCAGAAAGAAATAAAAAAATAAAAACAAAAATGATAAACTCAGGCAGACATCAGCTCCAGGAACACTCCCCCTAGCCCCCACCCAGACTGCACAGCCAGCTATGCCAAGACCCAGTCCCGCTCACCAGTGGGCCAGCAGCTTTCACACCAGGTGGGGCCTCCCAGCCAGCAGGGCCGGGGGCCAGCCCCACCTACTAGCACACCCACAGTAGTCGGCACGGCCGGAAGAGCAGGGCACACACAGCCCACACAGGGGTTACCCCTAGAGCATACAGCCCTGGTGATCAGAAGGGAGTGTGCTGCTGGGCCCCATAGGATATCTCCTGCATGAAGCCGCTTCTTCAAGACTGGAAAATGTAACCAACCTACACAATACATACGAATAAGCACAGAGTATTAAGCAAAATGAGGTGACAAATGAAAATGTTCCAAATGAAGGAACAAGATAAAAACCCAGAAGAAGGACTAAGTGAAGTGGAGATAAGCAATCTACCCAATAAAGAGTTCAAGGTAGTGATCATAACTGTGATCAATGAACTGGGGAGAAGAATGGGTGAGCCCAGTAAGAAGTTTCACAAAGAGTTAGAAAATATAAAGAAGAACTGAACAAAGCTGAATAATAAAATAACTGAAATAAAAATACACTAGAAGGAATCAGCACTAGATTAGATGATACACAGCAAAGGATCAGAGAACTCGGAGACAGAGAAGTGGAAATCACCCAAGCTAAATGGAAAAAAATAATTTTAAAAAATGAAGATAGTTTTTAAAAATGAAGATAGTTTTTAAAAATGAAGATAATTTTAGAGACCTCTGGGACAACATCAGTCATGCTAAGATTTACATTATAGGGGTCCCATAAGGAGAAAAGAGTGATAAAGGAGAAGAGAACTTATTTGAAGAAATAATAGCTGAAAACTTTCCTAAACTGTAAAAGAAAACAGATATTTAGGTCCAAGAAGCACAGAGAGCCCCAAACAAGATGAACCCAAAGAGGTCCACACCGAGACACATTGAAAGATGAATGGGTAAAGATGTGGGAATATTGAATGAATAATTCAATGGATATATAGTGAAATATTACTCAGCCATAAAAAAGAATGAAATCTTGTCATTTGTAATACTGTGGGTGGACCTAGAGGAAATTATGCTAAGTGAAATAAGTCAGAGAAAGACAAATACCATCAAGTTTTACTTACATGTGAAATCTAAAAAACAAAACAAATGAATAAATATAATAGAACAGAAACAGACTCATAGATACAGAGAACAAACAGGTAATTGCCAGAAGAGAAGGGGTTGGGGGAAGGAGTGAGATAGGTGAGGGAGATTTAGCAGTACAAACTTCCAGTTATAAAATAAATGTCATGGGGCTGAAATGTACAGCTTGGGGAATATAGTCAACAGTATTGTAATAACTTTGTATGGAGACAGACAGTAATAAGACTATGGTGATCATTTTGTAATATTTAGAAATATTGAATCACTATGTTGTGCGCTTGGGGGAAAAGAGGTACCATTATTATTACAAAATGTAATATAATGAATATTATTTAGAGATGGGGAGATAAGTGGCAATATGGTAAACTAAACTGGTTTCCTGGGGGGCAGGCAAGGGAAGCGATAAGCAGCTGCTGTTTTTCACAACATCCTTTGCAAAACTACAGGACTCTTTGTCTGCATGTAAAGCTTTGCTAAAAATAAAGAAACATATTAAAGAATAAAAGTGATAACCTCGTACTGAATGACTTATTATGTGCTAATTACCATGCTATGTACTAATTGCTCTTTTGTGTATAATTCTCACACCGCACTCTGAGACAGGTATTATGATCCCCATTTAACTGAAGAGGAAACTGACAAGGAGAGAGTTTGCGCCTGGTGGTGCTAGATAGTTAGGTAAGAGGGGGCACCGGACAGATTGGTGGAGGAGAGGGAGGATGGTCCAGAAGATGCCATCCCACCCGCCTCTAGCATAAAGGGACATTACTTCTAAATGAGTGCCAGCAAGAAACCAGTTAGAACCTGACAGCCACAACTGCCTGGTAGCAAAAAAAACTTAACATGATATGACACAATGCTCATTGTAATATAATTAACATTGTGGTTTAGGCACCACCCTCCATGGCTTTTTCTGTGTACACCATGTAAGAACATGCACAAAGGGGCCAAACATGACTAGGCATTCCAGGGGCAAGAGCCGTAAGTCAATCAAGAGACCACCTGTAAGCGAGGGTATAAGAGAAAGAGGAGCAAAAACCATCGCTTTTCCTCCCGTGAACCAGCCCGCCTCCTGTTCTTGGAGGTTTACTTTTCCTTTTCTAAATAAATCCTTTAAAAATCTTTTGATACACAACGCACTCCATCTCCCGTCTGTAATCGTGTCTTTCAGGCAAGACAAGGACTGGGATCTTTTCGTTTTTTGGAGGTAGCAGTGACACAACTTGCAAGGAGCAGTGTGAGGATCCAAACCCAGATCTGTCCAAATTAAGACCCAAGTTCTAACCTCCTAACCACAAGCTCCTAAATAAGTATAGCTACCATTTAGTAAACACTAAATGCCGAACGTTTTATGTGTGTGTGTGTATACATACACATATACATTATAAAATTATTATGTACATTACATACATATACATTTACATATATGTATATATATAGTCGTATTTGTACAACAGGTAATTTAGTTTTTCAATCTGTACTCTACAGTTAAGAAAACAGAGGTTCAGAAAGGTTAAGTAATTTGCCCAAAGTCACAGAGGTAGTAAATAATGGGAGCAGGGGGAACCCAGGTTGGTGCAAAGCTCTTAGTATCTCTCTGGGACTGTGGGGTCGGACTGAGGGATTGAGGGAAGTCAATTTCTCAGTTAGGGAATGGACATTGTCTAATTCAGGTGCCCTATTGCCACACACATAAAAGTCTGTTCGTTGAAAACTCTGAGTTTTGACTCCCTAGCAAAATTTATTTCCCTGCTGTGTAGATTGCATGTAGGCTCCATCAACGCTTCTTACCAGGACAAAGTCTAGGAGAGAAGCCCCAGCCGTCCACTGTAATGGCTGCTTTGTTTATGAAGACAGCCTCAGGTGGCCTGAGACCCTGAGCGTCTAGGGCATCTATCCTGGACCATTACACAAAAGGGAAGTTTGTTTCTTTTGTATTAGCATGATGAAATTCTTAGATCTATTTTTGGTAGCAATTTCGCCTATCTCAGCTAAAACATAAATCGGTACTAGGATTTGGAATTGGGGTAGGGTTACAAAATTGTTTCAAAATCCTAAAATCCTTAGGCAACAGGAAGAGTAGGAAAATAAAGCTAAATCTATCCAATTGTTTAAATGTTGGGAAGAGTGGCGAGGGATGTGCTTTCTGCCCTGGGCCTGCCATCTAAATTGACTAGCAGTCCAGTGGTTTCGGAATTTAAAAGTGAAAAAGGCAAATGGTCTTATGCCTCCAAAAGATGCATTTATAGGGAATGGCTCTAAAGCTGCAATAAGTTTCATTCAGGTAAGTGCCATTAAAAGCTCTCTGTCAGACAATGGGTGATAGCTTAGCTGTTAATATCCAATTTAAAATGTTGCTTCCCTCCCCAAATTTACTGTTTCAGATAGCCTCAACTAACTGCCATTAAACTGGGGTGGGGGGGTGGTAAGCAGAGGACAAAGGTCTACACCTCAAAGACATAAGTCTTCAGGGTTTTGTTTTTTTTTTAATTGAAGCATAGTTGGTTTACAATGTTGTGTCAACTATTACAGCGTAGTAGTTGTCACACATATATTCATTTTCATGTTCTTTTTCATTATAGATTACTACAAGATATTGAATACAGTTCCCTGTGCTCTAAAGTATAAACTTGTTAAAGTCTTCAGGTTTAAAAACTATTTTTAGACAAGATCTTTAGCTGCTGTTACTCGTGCATGGAACTGATAGAAGACACAGGGAAGAGATGCCTATTGAGTTTTTGAGGGAATTGCGTTGCCTGAGACACCATAAGCCTAGCCTGCAAAAGCCTGTGACTCTTCAATGTCTAAAGCAACCCTTGAGCTTCCAAAGCTGCTTCAGCAGGAAATAGGCTCTGAAAGCCGTGCAGCCTTCAAAGGGCGTGCTCGCTGCTTCCGCTTCAGCTCTGGCCATGCAGGGTTATGGACACAGAAGAACCTCCCAGAGGACAGTTGGCTGAGCTCTTCTGTTTCAAAAGACAGTCTCCTCTACTCTTGCTCAGCAGGATTTGGTAATTGTCTTAGACTGACTTCTGGGGATTCCCTATTTTCTGAATGGCAGTTTTCATTATGATTTTCCTGTTCTTACTCCATCACTGTATACGTAGTGTGATAGGGTACAGATAACGTCTTTTAGTTTGTGGTTTGCAAGATCTTATAACATCACATCTGCAGTCAAACTAGGAGACGATATATCACCCAAAGAGCTTGATTTTGAGCTGGTGACAGTCCCTTGATAAGATCTGGCTGTTTCTTCTTTTGGGGAGGGACTGTGTCCTATGAGGGGAAAGAAGGGTGCACATATACTTTTAGGATGTCAAAGGGATAAACTATGGCAGAGACTGCTTAATTGTCCCAAAACATTAGTTTTCTTCAATTCTGTAGTATTAGAACCCTTAATATTTATCCAGGCTGGATATGGTGCTGGAAAGATTTCATTTCTCGGTCTTCCTGATTCAGCTTCTGGTCAGGTAAAGTCATGTGATTAAGGTTTGATCAACAGAATGTAACTAGCAGTGTGAGCAACTTTCAGCAAGTGTTCTCAAAGGGAGGCGACGTCCTCTTCTCTTTGTCTTTTTCTTCTTCCTTTCTCCTGGCTGGAGTGGGAATGTGAGGGCTGGAGCTAAAACAGCCATGTTGGACCATGAGATGATTTGAGAACTGGAGATGATTTGGGAACTGGAGATTATGCAAAGCAGAGAATTAAGGAAAAAGAATCTGAGTCTCTAATACTGTAGAGCACACCAATCCATGAACTACTTATCTAGGTTTATATGAAAGAAAAATAAACTTCTGTGTTGTTTAAGTCACTGTTTATTTGTTCTCCTGGCAGGGGAGAAGATTAAGGGAGTTCAACCTCCTGGTCTCAAATCTAATTAATACATGAGAAATTACTTTCTTAAGTTATCACAATTTCCCTAAAATGAGCATATTTTGGAGGCTGAAGACCAAAAATGGTTCAGAGAGGCCATGAATTGAAATAAACATGATGCCAACTTGCCCTATGATACATAAGTCAGAGAACCCCATGCTCTGGGTGTTCACATTTCATTATACTACAATCTACATAATTATTAGTATCTCTAGGAAACACTGATCCACCCCCCCAGTTTTAAAAATTTGCTTTATGTCATTTGCTTTTAAGAAAGACTTATGTTAGTACCTCTCTTCACTAACCAAAAGAAATCCAAAGAGGATTTTCACTTTTATGAAAAACTATTTTGCAGTAAGCTGTGTTAGAGAGAGTGCATGCCTGTAGCAGCGAGAGTGGCACCACCAAGCTCCCTCCCTGGGAACCACCCTCAGCATCTCAGCATCAAGACACCCTAGCTGTGAACTCTGTCTGGGAGCATCTGTGCTTTATCTCAATTTATTTTGTGCATCCATTGGCAAGATATGTCATAAAGTAATTGCTTTTTGCTTTAGACCATTTTGATTTAGGAAAGTTTCCTAGGAATGCTCTACTTTTGGATAGTGGGAGAGAACTGTACCTATTAGGTACATAATACCTCTGTATTAGGACACCGGAGCTTCAGAAATCCAGATTCATTTACTTCTCTAGGTTTTTGCCAGGGAGGTTGTTTGCAAAGCCCCCTTACTTGACAACTGTCTGCTAGATTGATTTAGAAAAAAATTGCACAACTGGCACAGAATATCTGTGGCTCTGGAAAATGACTCAACTCTTCCAAACTGTTTTCAAAGTAAATCCATTCTTAATAACCTAACAATTGTTTAAATTTTGTTCCATCTAGTTTGGTGTAAATTTGTTTTTACTTCTTAACTTCTAAAATCCCCTGTTGACTTCAGTTTTTAATGGGGTAATTTTAATATTCGAGTTCTTCCAAATTATATTTTATTAATTTGATACAGTTGCAGCCTGCCTCTGGTGCCACATCATTATTTAATCACTTCAGTATAACAGCAATTCAATGATTTTGCTATTGGTTACCTAAATATTACTAGGTCCCTTCCGTTTCCTCTCTTGTACAATGATAGTGCTTGTTTATAAAAACTGCTTTGAAATTACTAAGGGGAAAGAGCTACATCAAGATAAAGTGCTGTGTTGTTCTCCCCTTGGAAAGATGCCTGGGATCAAATTTGAACTTGGGGTACAAATTGTAAAAGATTCTGCCAAGGGTACTCCAGTTCTGATATGCAGTGTTAGACGAATTTCTGCTTCCGAGCCAGGTCATTGTGCTCCTTGGGAGAGATGGGAAGGAGAGGCAGGAGAAGGATGGGTTTTATTCCAGGGCTGTCTTGCTACCCTGCACCCAGAAATGGAAGCTGAGTTCCATTCTTCCCTCCCTCTCTCTTTTCCTTCCCCCTCCTACACGTCCTCATTTCTTTCCTTCTAAAGTTTGTAATTTCTCCCCTCCTACCTTCTCCCCTCCCTTCCTGCCTTCCTTCCACCCACAAATACTTATTGAATCCTGTGGAAGCCAATCTTCAGAGACGTTATCCACAACGAACTTGGAGAGGTCATGTGTAGGCACTCCAGACCACAGACCCAGCTGAACTCCCAGCCAGCAGCCAGCATCACATGTCAGTCCTGTCTTTCCGATGACTCCAGCCCCAGATGCTATTTGACTACAAACATGAAAGAATCCCACCGAAGAACCACCTGACTGAGCCCAGTCAACCCAGGAAACTGTGAGATTATAATGAGCTGTTGTTTTAAATCACCAATTTTAGGACGCTTTATGATGCACCAACAGATAACTGAAATGAGCGTTTACTGTGAGCCAGGTACTGTTCTAGAATATGGAGGTGAACAAAACAAATAAAAATCTGTTCCTTCTTGAATCCATATGCTAGTGGAAGAGATAGCCAATGAGAAAGATAAATATGCAAATAATAATAAAAGCCAATAAGAGAAAATAAAGTAGAAAAGGGGAGTATAAAGTATGGGGAAACAGAGAAGGTTTGATTAGGGTGGTCAGGGAAGGCTCACTCAGAAGATGATTTCTGAGATATGGACTAAGAGCAGTGGGGAGTAGCCATGTGGCTACCTGGGGAAGTGTGTCCGGGGAGCCAACAGTCACTACTAAGGCCCTGAAGTGTTAGCGTGTCTGGGAGAGTCAAGAACCTCAGAGGTGAGTGTAGCTCGGGCAGCATGAACCAGGGCAAAGTGGCTGGGATGAGGTTAAGGGGCGGAGGGCGGTGCGCAGCCATGTAGGAGAGACACAGTGGTGGTCTGGATCTAGGTGGTGTCCACAGCAGCCGGCGAGGAAGAGGTTGAACTCTGGATTCTTTGGAAAGTATAGGTGATGATGGACTGAATTTTCTTTGGGAGAGAAAGAGAGGAGTCAAGTATGACACCAAGGTCTGAGCCACTGGAAAATGAAGATATCATTAACTGAGATGAAGGATACTGTGCAAGGAGCTGCCTAAGGGAGAATATTTGGTGCTCTTTATTAATTTCCTAATTTATGCCCTTCCCCCCTAGTTTGAGATGCCAATCATGTGCCTAATTGGTTCCCAGGACACCTCACTCCATATATTGGTAATAGCAGGAAGTCCAAAGGGGGAAGTCAGTCTTTCCCCCTCTAAATCTGTAGCCATCATTTTGTGCCTAGGGGTCCCAGAGTGCAAACAAGTGTCCAGTCCAGTTGGGTCTCTCTTAGTGTGCTCTCTGGGCAGAGAGATGCTGGCCACTCAGTACAGCTCGGCCAACATGGATCATATTCAAAACGTGGAAGCTGTGTGAAGTCCCTTCCTCTCGTATCAGCCACTGGTTCCTGGATGGCCTGCCTTGTCATGCAAAAATATCTTTCTGAGAGCAAGCCCACTCACTAGAGTTATGCTCAGTGATGGATACTTTCAACCAAACTGCCAGGACTGCTCAGAAGAAAGATCCTGGGGTCCCTCATTCTGTTGCTTCCCCAAAAGATCGTAGGCATCTTATGGACACAACAACAGCAGAGATTTGGACTAAGGAGAGATATTGCCACAAGGTGACTCAGAAACCGGGTAGAAGAAAAGTTGAATCAGTGGTTGAGTCTCTCTGTTGGAAAGTAAGAATTTCAGGAAGATGAAGCAATTCCAGAATCATTCAAGCCTGGAGAATAGTGGTTGCACCTGAGTCTGGTTCTCCGGATCCTCCCATGTGTGCTCTCCTAGTAGGCTCAGTCATGAGGACCACACACCCTAGCTGGTTTCAGCCAGTAAGGACAGAACAAATGAGTAATTCTCAGGGGTTATACTCAGGGGTGGGCTCTTAAATGTTTGACTGGCTCCCCTGGTGGGAGGGAGTATTGATTAATAGAGTTTGCCAGTTCCCATGGTATGAATACACTCACCATGACTGATTTCAAGCTACCAATGCGACGGCACTGAATGCAGAGTTGGGAATACACAGTAGCTCACCGTTACGAAAAAATTTCCACCATACAGCTGCAAGGGATGCAGATAACCTCCAGAGCATAGGTAATAGTAAAACGTGAGAAAATAATGAATAAATGATTGGTTTTGAGTATTTATTCTCTTTGTTTTTAATATAATAATTTAATTGAAAGTTTAATATAATAATGTAATTTAATATGATAATTTAATGGAAACTTTACATATTTAATTTTAATAATGGCTATATTTAATGACTGGCTTGCAAAATTTCTGAAAAGTTAACAGACAATTCTTGCAAGCCATTAAGAGCCAGCTACAGAACACCACTGGCTTACAGCTCTTACCAGCCAACTCTTTTGTAGACACACACACACACATACACACAGAGTCACTTCCTGGTGTCAGGCTGGCCAAATGTAGTAAGTTCAGGACTGGTGCCAACCTTTGTCACCCGGTGGACCCATCTGACTTGTTGAAGATCTGGCCGTCTGGTAAAGCTCTCTACCAAGGGCTAGGAACGCCTGTTGCTCTCTTGCCTCCTGGAACTTTATTGCCCAGCACCTGAGTCATGCCACCGAGCGATATGTTCTAGACTTTGAACCTCAGGGAGCGGGGGGGCTTGGACTTTAATCCTTCTCCTCCCGGGAGGCACTGAATTCTCCTGGAGGCAAACAGGTCCTCCACTTCCAGAATGTCCAAATCTGTATATGAAAGAATGAGAAAGGTTTTTTACTAGGAAGGAGGTGAGAGAGAGGGAAGGAAAAAAAGAAAACAACCCTGCTACAAATTCTCCCAAGAGAAAGGGCCCATTTGTCCTACATTTCTACAACTAAAATAGGCTGTGAGTGACTTGGCACTGAGCAAGGAGAATCCACTTCAGAATGATTCTTCTACAAGACAATGGGTCCAACACGCCTACATTTCTGTAAGCAACTGCAGGAAACCACTACTTCACAGAACGAGGAAGATACACTTCAATGCCATTTTCTGTCCTTGACTATAGACAGAAGCATCACCCACTGCAGAAAAGAAAAACCCAAATTTAATCTATGGTGTATCCCTCCAGCGGGGGGGAGTGGAGAAGCCTCTGGTCTCCCTCCCTCCCTCCTTCTTTTTGTCTTCTCCCCTCTACCACTTCCTTCCTTCTCTAAATATTTATGTAGTGCCTTTCTGAAAGCTTGCTACCAAGCGTTATGAATGCCAAGAGGAGTCAGAGGAGAATCCATCCTTGTTCCCCTTCAATTCTTTCTCTGCAAATCTGCCAAAGTGCTCTTTGAAAAATGCGGATCAAAAGGTAACTCAATTCTTTTCCTTCTCATTTCTATTCCATTCCCTTCTCTTTTTTTCTCTTCCTGTCTTTGAAAAATATTTATTGGCTTCCTTCTCCTTTGTTTTCATCAAAAAATCTGAACGAGGTAGGTAGCCAGTTTGGAGGATGCAGGCTTGAGGAAGGGTGAGCCAGGAGGCATGACCTCATGGTGAAAGAGATCAGCTACACAGAGGTAGGCTGAGATGGTGGGAACAGGTTTTTCCCTGTTGGAGAAGAGAGGCACAAATACGGCAAGGGGGAAAGAGAGATGGACTACATGGTGTTGGATTGAAACGAGCTATCAGGGAAAACTGCGGTCTAGGTTCATAGATAGATGGATAGATAAATGAAAAGAGATGCATATGTGTGTGTATACATGTACACATATATTTTCCAGCTCTGTCCAGTGGAAGAATCTAGGATGACTGACACCCCAAAGGGCAAGAAGTATACTTAGTGCTCAGATCTTGGTTCTCAACACCACTCCCTGCTACAAGAAACCTTGGTTTCCTTGGACAAATGGTTGATTCCAGGGCTGGGGCAGGGAGAGAACAAGATGGACCTGGAACATCTTTTTTTTTTTTTTTTTCTGAAAGTCTACTTTTATTTTTTATTATTTTTTTAACATTTTTTATTGATTTATAATCATTTTACAATGTTGTGTCAGGACCTGGAACATCTTGTACTAGCAGGTAAAGAATTTCTCCAAGAGTGATGAAGATGTGTCCAAAGGACACAGAAACCATCTTGAAGGGGCTTCTATTGATCAAATCTGGGACAATTTGAGGATCAAAATGAATAGTGATAACCCACTGAGTAAAATAACCTATGAGTCCATACACATATAATGGTATTAGAAAGTCACCATTTGGCAATCATCAGTGTAATAATTTAGGTAAGAAACGAGTGGTGGTGAATATGGGTAACAGTGGGGTGAGGAAAGGGCCCACAGGGTACCCCCTCCATTGTCTGGACACTCCTGGGTCAGCGTGGGTGGCAGGGCCCAGGCAAGGGTCCTTCTGAGTCACACCTGCATGTCTGGCCTGGGTGCATACCTCTCTCTGTCTCCTGGGCTTTGTCTCTTTCCTTATTGCTCATGATCTTTGTAATTCACAAGCTTGAACTAAACTTTATGGAAAGATTTAAAAAAATATTCCTTGGAATTAAGCACCATGTTGTAATATCTTTTAATAGAGTAATGATAAAATAACAACTAACGTTGATTTCACATGTGTTCTCCCATTTAATCCTTACAACAATCCTTCCATGGAGGACTGTTCTCAGCCACACTCTACACATGAGGACACTGGGGTCCAAAGATATGAAATAATAACTTAGTGAGAAAGAAGTGCTGGCTTATAAATTCTGATATGACTGAAGGTGGCGGGGTGCGGATAAGGGTCAGGCCCCAGATAGGCCCCACAAAGATCAAGTTTAAGCAGCTAAGATTGACGTTGACCTGCCAATGGAACTCATGCCCACTCAGCTACGGACACTTGTTTTCCAGTGACAGTCACGTCTCCAAATGTCAGTTTTCTGTCCTGCCTCTACTCAGAGTGGCTATGCTACCTCATCAGGGGGAGTGGTTGGAAGCAGGAGGGTTTGGTGAGGGGGCCAGCAGGAGACGTCAGTCCAGGTGCAGGCAATAAGGAGCATATTAGTCTGTAGAGAGTTGAAAAATAATAATAAAACCAACTAAAAGCCACCTGGTTTGAATTATCACCATGCACCATGGCGATTCTAAATAATGTCATTGACAAAATGCTCCTTCCAGCCAAGGGCTGACTCCTCTACCTTCTGCGCCTTAAAATGCCCCCTAGTTCTATGAGCTTCATCTTACCAGATAATAAGCTTTATCCAGTTTTGATTTCCCAGAATTTGCATTGCCTTGGTGTAATAGATGCTCAATAAACATTAAATCGGGGGAAAAAACCCCCCAAACCATAAACTTGACCTCAGATGTGTGTGTGTGGCCCTTTAAAACTGGGCTGGAGATCCCGCCCCCAAGGCTTGCCTGGGTGTCACCTATCACAAAGGAAACTTGAGGCAACACAGGCCCACTCTGTTAAAACACAGAGGAAAATTGAAACAATCACCCAAGATCTGGAGGCGCAGTTGGAGATTTGCCTGAATGATACAGACAGCTGCCTTAATTTTTCACTCTGCGTTGGCAGTGGCTATCAGGCACGCCACCAAGTGATTTTATTCATATATTTTATTTCCTTTTTCTGGAAAACCAGTGAAAGTCACCTCATAATTCAGAATATTAAAGGATCCATTAGTCCTAGTTGGGCTTGGGATCCTAAGGGAAGCTAAGTGCTTAGGAAACCCTCCTCCTACTGCACAGACACCCTCCAAACTCTCAAATTACCCAAACCAGCTCATAATTGGGAACAGCTGGCCCGATGAGAGAAGAGGCCCCTGCACCAAGCCAGGAATCATGTTACAAATTTCATCCCTAGAAAGGAGCTCGGAGTTGGTTTTGTTCCATGAAGGGTTAAGATGTGGGAGGTCAAAGGAATAGTCCTTAGGAGCTGGAGCTTAAGTTGGCAGAATAGACCCTGAAAGTAAAGGGCACTCACACTGGCAACCGCAGGCCCCCGATCTGTCGAGGACAAAGTGAGTTGGGAAAAACTGAGTTGACCACGCAGGGCTACAGCATCAGCTGAATTTCACTTTAGATTTTCTCTTTACAGAGCTGGTGTAACTGATTTGTATCCTGCCCAATAGCATTACTTTTCCCCGAGTTATTCCCGCTCAGCTTGGGAGTACAGAACTTTCCATCTGTGCACCAGGAATAGGGAGGATTTTAAGAGTGGTGTCTGGGACACCTGGTATCTCCTGAGCTCAAGTGTTTCTTGAGACCCGCTTTCTCCTGCTTTCTTGCTAGGCAACCAGCGCCTGGGCTCTGCACCCCAACCTCACTCTAGTCTGAGCCAGAACTACAGCTCTGCTCTTGGAGAGCAGCTCACAAGGCGTGTCCTCCCAGCCCTGGCACTGGGTTCTCCAGCCTGGACCAGGAATCCAGAGGAAACGAAACAAGCCCTTAGAGTGAGTGCACTCGTGTTCAGTAGATTCAAGCGGCAGCAGTGGCGGTTAGTGGCTGGTGGCTGTGGTTCTGATGGCACTGTCCCAACTGAGTGTTGTGACCTTGGCTGTCTTCCCTGGTGCCAGTCTCCTTTGGTTCTTGCCCGTTGGCTGAGCCAGATTCTCCGGGCTTCCTGTCAATTCTGTTAACTACTTGATGGCTTTCCAATATATTTTTTTTTTTTCCTGCTTAGCAGAGTCAATTTCTGGTGTCAGGAACCAAGAACCCTGACTGGTACAGCATCTGTCCTCCCAAGACTTGGGAAACAGACACTGGCCCTTAAGAGGGAAAAGGAGAGAGAAAAGAAAGCAGGAAAAGCAGAATAAGGAAAGGGAATTAGACATGAGAAGAGGCTGAGGTGCCATGGGAGTGTGGGGCGAAGGCAGGAGAGCCACAGAGGAGGGAAAATGGGGGGAGGGGAGAAAGGAAAGGAATTGGCAGGTGAGGTGGAACAGCCTAGAAGGGGTCATTCACCTTGTTAATGCTTGCAATAGGAGCCTGGAAGGAAATTGCCAAGTGGCCTCCCTGAGGTATTTCTACATTTCTATTTCTGGCAGACAATGTGCTTTAGATGGTTTTATGGGACTGTTTCAGGAACAACCGTTCCTTGATTTGGGTTTGCTTCTGGAGATACATGGAGGTGTTTGCTTTTACCTCATACATTCATCAAACGTGCTGCATGCTTGGAAGCCCACAGATACATGGGCATGCATATGCATACCGTGATATGATAAATCTGTGCATGAGAAAAATGCATCTTGGAATAATGTAGGTGGGGAAATTTTATGTAACAAGCCTATTTAATATCTCAAAGGGAAAACATTACTTACTATGCCATATTAGCATATCATCCATCTTACTGGGAAGACAGAATGAAGAATATTTAACAATTAATAGAAATCATAGGAAAAATTATGATTAAGTGCCATCTGCTGGCTTCTGTGAGTTTTATTTTTATGCAGCATCAAGCCTGTCCTCATAAATATTGCCCGTTTCTTGCTGGGGGTGAACTCGCTCGTTCCATATTTGGCCTATTAACGGAAGACTCGTTTGTGGATTTGGACATGTGTGTGGATGTGTGAATGTGGATGTGTGTGTGTCTGTCAATGAAACTAATTTGGGAGAACAAATTCACCCTAGAAAAATCCATTTTCCTCTAAATTCTGATTTGAGAGAACAGACTAGGGTTGATTTTAAAATTCTGTTTTCGTAGCAGATTGCAAAAGCTCTGTGTGCTTAGCATGTGTATGTAGGGGGAAGGCAGGGGGATGGTTCTTTGAAGAGTGACTTCTCTCTTCCATTTCACTGCTCTCCTCTGAGAATGGATATGGTTTGCATCTCAAAAGCTCGGTCTAGCTTATAGCAGGTGAGAAATTTCCATGTCTCATTTTTTTTTTTTTTTTTTTTTTGATGACATTGCAACAAGCAAGCTTCTCATCGTTCAGAAGTTAGTGGAAAGGGAGACAGGTTCCATTCGAGTATATTTGACCTCTTCCCCTGTGTCTAGTTCTGGAGCCTGGGCTGGAAGTGCTCGGCAGGAAATAGGTCTTGCTGTTAGTAAATTACCATGACTTGTGTTTACATGGCGAATCAACAGGCCCAGGTCAGCTCTCCTCTCCAAGCAGACCCTTGAGCTGATGATTTATCAGCGTAACTCACGTTTCAGATCCATTGTCGGCCTGTGATTTATGAGACTGATTGTCAGGACTTCCTAAGTAATAATAGTTACCACTAACTGAGTGCTCACTCTGTACTAGAAACTGTGACAGACGATTTAGAAATATATAAATGCATGTTTAAAATAGTTATAGATTCAAATATTTACATAATTGAAATTAGCTTTAGAATTTCAACAATATATAATGTCAAGCAAGTGTCCTTTATTATTTTAGTGTAATATTTGATCCATAAAGAGTATAGGTAATATACGTGTTGTTACATATAATAATAAAATGAATAAATGAGCCTGTCACATGACTCAAGATGAGCACCAGAACATCACCAGTGCTGCTACCTTGCAGTAGATTCTTTATGTGCGTTAGTTCCATTTCTCACTGTTATGTCATAGATGTTATTCTCCCCACTTTACAGATTAGTAAATTGAGGCTCAGAAAGATAAAGCAACTTCTTAATCACACACGGCTGGTAGGTAGGAGTGGCAGTCTGGTAGACATTATCAGGGTTCAGCAATATCCACTTCTCCCTCCCTGTCTGGGGGCAGGGCAGCCTCCTCCTCCCAGCCCCATCACAGGAGCACCAGGCCACTAGCTCTGCCCACGGGCATGTGAATGTGTCCCTCCTGGGCTGAGGTAACATAATATTCCTGAGAGATTGTCCCAGCTCTCTCCTCCCT
Source organism: Camelus bactrianus (assembly GCF_048773025.1). NCBI lineage: Eukaryota > Metazoa > Chordata > Mammalia > Artiodactyla > Camelidae > Camelus > Camelus bactrianus. The sequence continues at coordinate 46,061,540 of NC_133547.1, read as the reverse complement.
GGTGTGGCAGATTCTGTTAGTGCTCGACCTACATCCGCCTGGTGCTCCCCCTTCCCGTTGGCACCAATGCTTCTTCCCATAGTCACCTGCAACTCTTTGCCCAAGTGGTCCAGGCAGGTGGGAACTGCCTGCAGGAGGGACCTTGCATAATGACACACAGGATTTGGTGGATAAACACCACCCCTTCTTTGCCCCTGGGAGTGGGACAACTCCGGGCAAGTTCTTTTCCGTCTTGTACGGTTCTCCAGCAGCATCCTGTTCCTTAAAGCACTCTACATTAATTTCCTTTCCTCCCCTGCCTCCCTTCCATATGCCCAAACAAGCTAGTTGCGCTCACATCTTGGGCTGAATATCGGCCTCTGGAAGGGAACCCAAGCTGAGTACCTTGGTGTGTGTTCTGAGGAAGCAGCCACTACGTGATGTGGATCCTCTGCGTGGTTGCTCTGTCGTGCACTATCCACGCCCCTTCCAGGAAAGACTTATTGCCCCAGGGGCTGGAGTGCTGCCCACAGACAGCCTTCTGTGGTCAGTCCCTGTAAGTATCCCCTCGCCCGTGGTCTACCCCCGGCTGACACGGAGTTATAAGGATCCAGCCATCTTGACCCAACCTGGGGTGGCTCTAAAGGCTGTTCACTCTAGGAGACCCCCGGGGTTAGGCCACGGCCGTTGCTGGGCCTGCACTGCATGTCAGCTCCACCCTCTGCACAGTCCTCTTTTCTGCTTCCATTTTTCACAGGTGTTGATCCCTAACAACACCCCTGCATGTCGATGTCCTTTCCCAGCCTGCTTTGCTGAGACCCCAACCTGCCACATGCCACCAGTATGGGTCTGAGGACTCAGCAGAGCAGGAGCCTGTCCCCAGGGTGGTGTGTACTGTGAGTGAGTCTAGCCCTTTGTTGTGTTAAGCTGAGGATATTTCAGGGTTAATTTGTGAGCACAGGATAACACGTGACCTTAAATGTATCTGCCTCCCCTGCCTGCATTCTTTCCAGGGGTCATTCCTCCCCTGGGTGTGGCTGGCAATTCTAACATCTCCATGCATCTTAACTGCATTCTGGCTCTTCTCATGTACGTCCTTTGACCTTCTTAATTGTCTGAGAGACTTCTGAGGCTGGCTACGTAGGTCTAAATGTGAGGTTTCAGAGGGCTTAAGTGACGCATCTTAGCATCATGTCCAGGGCGGGGACTTAGAGGCAGTGCAGTGCACTGATCCAGAAGACAGGAGGGTGTGACTGGTGCTCCTTAACACACGGCACATGTTAATTCCACACACCTTTTTAAAGCATTTCCTGTGTCCCATACACTGAGGACATGAAGATAGATAGGAAACAGCCCTTGTTGTCAACTTGTCAGGGAGATAGGCAGGTAAACTAGGACTTGCAATGCAATGTTTGAAGTAAACATAACCCCTGCAGAGAAGGGGCCCAGGAAATCCACCAAAGGAATTTAGGGCTGGCATCATTAAAGAATCAAAGGAGCTCACCAGTGGAGTAAGTGCAGGGAAGATGATTCCAAGCAGACAGAACAGTCTATGCAAACACACAGACATGAAATGTAAGAAAGCTGGTTGATAGGAGCAGAAGTGTGAGGTCAGAGGAGGGTGTGGAAGGTCAGGCCCTTGGAACCCATTGGGCCTTTTGACCTGATTATGCAGGTCAAAAGAGTTTATGGTACCAGAATTTACTTTTTAGGAAGAAGATAGGAATCCTAATGTTTATTGAGGAATTAGCATGTGCTACACATTTTACATAGATTTCCTCATTTATTCCTTATAAGAGCCTTATAAGATAAAGAGCATTAGCATCATTTATGGATTATTGTGCTTATTGGAAAAGCTACCTCTAGGGGGATAAACTAGAATGCACAGAGCCTGGTGGCAGGGAGAATAGGAATTATGTGACACTGGGGCAAGAAATGGCAAGGCCCTGAGCTAAGGGGCAGCAGAGGGAAGGAAAGAAAAGTTCAGGTGTCTGAGCTGTTTCTATGTACTTGGTGCTTGATTGGCTGGAAGGCCCTATTCACCATGGAGAGGGATGGCTGGAAGGGCAGGTTCATGGGGGACCATGTTGCATTTGAGGTTCCTGCTGATGTCCAGGTTGAGATTTCTATTGAAGACTTGGATTTGGAGACCAGGAGGAAGGCCTGGAGTGAGACTATAGATTTGGGACTCTCTCCCTGTAGATGGTAAATGAGGACACAACAAGGTGAGTGATAGAAAGAGCTTGTGCACTAGAGAGGAACAGCCCTGGCATTAAATCCCAACTCCATTACTTACTGATGGCATGTATGTATGACTTTAAGCAAATTCATCTGTGACCTCAGTTTCCTCATTTGTAAACTTGGGGATGATAATGCTGACCTCATAGAGTTATAATAAGCATTTAGAATGCCTAGTAGAATGTCTAGAATGTAATAAGTGGTCAATAAAAGGTAACTATTATTGGATGAGGTGAAGAAATTGCAATGGGCATATACAATGAAAAGGAAGCAGGTGAGGCTGGAACCCTGGAGGACAGCAACCGTCCAGGGGTAGGCAAAGGAACAAAAGCCAGCAAAGGGCAAGAAAGAGGTGCTGAAGAATTAAAAGATAGAAGCATCCTGAAAGCAAAGGAAAAAGGTCCTTTCAAGAAGGAGATGGATTTGCTGGTACCAATACCTAGATGACATCCAAGGGAAAAAAAAATACAATGGCAAATAAATACATCATTACAGAAATGCAGATTAAAATGATAACGAGATACTATTCTTGCCATTAGATCGGTAAAGATGATAAAGTTTCGCAATACCCAGTGTTGGCCAAAGTGTGGGAAACAGATGCTCCCAGACACTGTGGCAGTGTACGTTCAGGTCATTTTTTAAAGAGCAATTTGTCAAAATACATTCAGATTGTGAAGGCACATGTTCTTGACCCAGGCATTGCACTTCTAAGAGTTTGCAACAAACTCATAAGCATACAAAGACCTATCTTCAATGATACTAATGATCACATTGGTTAACACAGCCAGAGAAAACTAGAAGCAACCTAAATGTCCATCAAAAAGGGATTGGTTAAGTAAAACTTACATCCTTACAACTCAGCTGGAGACATCGGGAGAAGGTAAGTGTTGCAATGGGGATGCAGGGGCCTTGGAACAGGCTTGGGCTGGAATTACTGAGACTCTGTGTGTGGTATGTGTGTGGTGTGTGTGTGTGTGTGTGTGTGTGTGTTGGCAGGATATAGTGAACAGGGACCCAAAGAGGAGAATGCCTAGTATGGCTGGCAAGACTGTGGAGGAGAGACATGTTGAACATAGTTCTGTTCTGTTTGGTTTAAGAGAGTGATGCTGATCCTAGGCAATGTCACCCTTCTCCCCAGTCCCATCAATCTTTAATAATAATTTAAACATCAGAATCTATTTGATGTGATTGGATTTCTTATACATGCTCCTTGATTGGGGATTGAGTTTGTGTCAAGCATGGCATGGGACCAAATGAGAGTCATCTGTGCAGACGAGGTAGACAGCCAACATCTGGGTCATATATGCACTTCTGTATGCATAAAAATCATCTAATGTGTATGTAAAAATCTGTTATCAGGGTGATCTCTGGGAAGCAAGACTGGGGATATAGCATAGAGATGGTTTTTACTTTTCAGTTTATATCCTTCCAAACCATTTGGTACTTTTACTTCAAAAACTATTTAAAAAATTATCACTCAGACAATACAATTGGAGAATAATGAGAACACCTAACCAACTGAATATAGAGTCTCAGCTTTTCCCTGAGTTGATACTTGGATGACTATGAAGACATCTACACAATGATTCTCACAGAGAAGTACAGGGGAAGAAAAGGTACCTGCAGAGGTCTGACTATAACACTTCCCTGGAATTACACAATTCATGTATTATAAAAAAAAAAAAAAAAGGAGCATTTACTCTACTTCTTGGTAGCTTGTAGGTGCTCAACAGATGTTTATTTGCTTCAATAAAATTTAAAATATCTCAACTTTTGTCCAGCATTAAGATATACATGGATAGTCTCATTTGACTAAATTTTAAGGGAACCATAACTCAGTTTATTGTGAACTGCTGCCATGATAGTAATCCCTTACTCTGTGTTTGGCATCAAGACTGCAGCGTTCTCCTCACTGATGTCCTGAGTGATCTATTAAACCAAAACAAGACGTTAAAGTTCCAATGAATCACCCACACGATACTCAGTAGTTACGTATATGCTATTTCCAGGACATTTGAGACTCACTTGACAGCAGTTCTGAAATCTTACCATTTAATACAGCTCTCGAGGAGGGTGGTGCCTTTCACAAAGTCCAAAAGTCCCAGTTGAAATCCTGGGACTGAAATTTTCCATTTTGAAAGCAGAGTCATTGTTTGTAATGCTGTTCCCCCAAGGCAGGCTGGAAGCAGAACTGGAAATGATCACGGCTTGTCTGGCAGGAGAAGTCCTACCCAGATGTTCCAAGTGATGTAAACTTTCCTGGCTGCATGAGCAAGACCCTCTGTGAGCTGGGATTCTAGCACCGTGTCCACCCATCAGGAAAGAGCTGCTTCCTCCGCCTCCCTCAATGCACCCGACACCTTCGTTTCTACTTCCCCAGCGCCCATTCACTGGGTTTATAGATCTGGACAGTTCATTTCCATTTACTCCGCTGAGGCTGTTCATGGCCATGACAGCTCAGAGGGGCCACCAGATGTTTATTTTAACTTAATCTTCCAGTGTTTTATTAGAACAATTTTCAAACATTCAGGAAAGTTGAAAAAAATGTACAGTGAACAGCCATATACTTTGCACCACAATTCTAAAATTGACATTCTACTCTGTTTTGTCACATGTCCTCCTGTTTTTGGTCCCTTGAGTGTTCAGCAACCACGCTGATCCTGGTGGCCACAAAACTCTTTCTCTGCCTCTATGGCATTTATAGACTTGAAAGCACAATTTAATAGGTTCTTATATTCCAAGAGACACTAGCATTTAGTACCTGCTTTGTGTCAGGTCCTGAGAAAAGCACCATGTACTTTTACACAGAAGATCATCTGATTTTTGACCCATGAAACAGATACAATTATTGTTCCTAACTTATGGCTGAGAAAATTGAGACACAGAGAGGTAACGGGACTTCCAAAATTATTTATGGCTAAAATTATTGATATAAACAAAACAGTTACAAATAAAATAGCTTATCTTATATATTTAAAACAAAATAAATAGTTATATTCAAGTGCTCCTGTTGGTGTTTAAATGATACACTGGCAGAATTACGTTGCAATCATTAAACGTGCATTTCAGAACAAGATGTTTTGAAGTGATTGTTTGCGTGCAGCTATTTGACATGGCTGTTTAGATGTCTACACCGCGTCCCCAAAGAGGTTTGTTTTTGTGTTTTATTTCTGTAGTTGTTGTTGTTATTATTTAACGTCAGCCATTTTAACTGTAGCACTTCGTTTCTTTTCCCCCTGGAGATTCCAAAGTGTCTCATTTCTTTTCCAGCGTTGCTTGATGAAAATTCATGGGTCCCGATGACTTAGTGTAAATAATCTAATAGAGAATTCTGGACAACAGCAGAAAATACCATGCAGTTTCATACTCGTTTTACTAGCCTAAAAACAAGCCATATAACTTTCAGTTATAAACAGCTGTTGAGGATGAAGCCTCAGGTCCCACAAGTTACAAAACAACAAAGTACACCAGGGATGGTGGCAAGCATCCAAGTGCACCACCAAAAAAACATCTTCACCACTGTCAGTTAATACTGATGTAAGGGATGGATTTTGGAATGCGAGGAGGTCTACAGGAAGGGAAGACAGAAGTGGCCAAGAGCAAGCTTTGCATCGCCCAAGACCAGCCCCTAGAGCTCACCCCTTGCTCCCATTTTTATAGAGGCCCTGATAGAAAGCTAGTCGGTATGACAACCTAAGTTTATAAGGCACTTTATAATTAACAAAGCATTTTTTTTCTAGAAATTATCAGACTTGAATTTCGCAACAAGTAAGAAAAAGGCAGGTTCAGTAGCGTTGTTCCCATTTTTCTAAGGCTGAGAAGTTAAATGACTTAACCAGGATGATTCAGCTTTTCTTCCGCCTCACCGGGTGGAGCCTGGGATTTAGAAAGAGAGGACTTGGATCTGAAAGGCTTTGTGCCTTCTGGTAGCGCCAGACCTCTGAGCCGCTGACTTAACCACTCCGAAACTCTTCCCTGTGAACAGAGGATAATAAAACTTATCTTGTAGGCTTGAGGTTAGGATTATGTTGAATTATGTATGAAAAGTGCTCTATGAACTGCAATATATCATATGAATTTGCTTATTATTAATACGTAGATAATGTATCACCTGTGGTAACATATGTTTTACTTCATTCAACTTTTTATGATGACATTTTTAAACAGACACTGAAATGTGTTTGAAAATAATAAATATATACAAAATCAGCCTCCATGAACCCATCACCTAGCTTTACCATTTATCAACATAAGACCATTGGCACTTCATAACCTCCACTATCCGTCTCTGCTAGATTATTTTTAAAAACAATCCAAGAGTTTATATCACTTCATTCAAAAATACTTGAATGCATATCTCTAAGAACTCTTTAAAAAATAATCCATAATGCCATTATCATACCTAGAAGAAATTAACAGTAATTCCTTAATACCATCTACTATTCAATCAGTAGAAAAATTCTGATGATCTCATAAACAGTTATTTTACCTGAATTGGGATCCAAACAAGGTACACACATCACTTTTGGTGACATTTCTCAAGTCTTTTTAAATATATATGATACTCTCCCTCCCTGTCACACCCCCCACTTTTTTTACTTGCAATTTATTTGTTGAAAAAATTTTTTGAAAAAATAATTTGTCCTACAAAATCTCCCATATTTTGGATTTGGCTGTTGTATTCTCATGGTGTCTTTTACATGTTCTTCTATCCCCAGTGGTTTATATATACTAGTGATTATATCCGGAGGCTTGATCAGTTTGAGATTAAAATTTGGCAGAAGTGTTTCCTGGATGGCGCTATTTCCTTTTCCATCCAACACAGCAGGTGTGTCATGTTTGGTTATCTCTGTTTTTGTGATCTTAAGGTTGATCAGTAGGTTCATGCTGTGGTCCAGGTACATGGAGAATAAACTTTCCAATTTGAGGAACTTTCTTTAAGAGGGAGAAAGCTAAATTACAAATATAAAATTAGGTTCTAGGTCTTGGAAGAGAGCCGGATAAGTGATTAGGGCTGAAGCTTACACTATATCAGCTCAGGGTAACTCCACCTCCAGATTCAGGTAAAATCACCCTGATCCATTCATTATTAGGTTCCCCATCAGCCTTACCAAGTGGTTGAGCATCACTCATGATCATTGCCTAGATCTGGTTTTTTCACTGTGTAATATTCTAATTCTGTCATTCCTTACACATTTCTTAGCCAGTCTTCTTATGTATAAAAGAACTTTCCCACATCAACTATTTGATTACCATGTGACTCAGTCAAGGTCCAGACAGGAGACAGAAAACACACAGAGATTTGGACAGAAAGATGTTAATATAAGAGATTATTAAATGTAATAGAGGATTAACCAGTAAGGATTAAGAAACTCTAAAGAATACAGGAATAGCAGCTCCAGGGAAGAGCCATACCTCCAGAGCTGAGTCAGAGCACCCAAGGGAGTGACAAATTGGAAGAAGGTCTTCCCACCCCAGAAGATGGAGACAGTGTGGCTGTAGCCCTCTGGATAGCGAGGAATTCATGGAAGTACGTTAGGCCAAGGCTGACAAGCAAGAACTGCCCACTGGGATGCCGACAAAGCCCCATAGGGAGCCATCTACCAGGGCACTGCTGAAACTCACTGGGGTGTCCTCCACAAACAGGAGAGCACACTGGAGCCAGAAAGAGAAACTCCTTCCTCCTGCAATGTCCTTCCAGCATCCTCTACTGACAAAAGCTTAACACTACTCCAGGCGGCAGTAGGAGAAATACTCACAGGGTCCAGTACCAGTATCCCAACACAGAGCTAGGAAGAGTGGGTCGGGAGCCCGTACAATGGTAACTGACATGTCATGAAATGTGGTTCATACAGGGAAGGCAGGAAGAACGCTTTGTCCTTCCCTTTGTTATCCAGTTTTCTGAATGACTAAGTGCCCTGGAAACCTCCAAAGATTGCCAGAATGATTTCTATTGTTGTCATTGTTGTTTTGAAACCACTATAAACTCATGAATTTTAACATCCTTGAAGTACCCGATTCAGTTATTCTTTTAGATTGGCAGCATATATTTTAAACAGATCCAACGCACAAAGAATGCATGTTTTCTCCTTAAGTGTTTATGGAAGATAAAATGGAAAACTATCTCAAAGATTTTGGACACAAAAACTCTCATAGCAGAGAAATCAATAGCCCAGAAGAATTAGAGCTGGGGAGTTTCTTTTCTGTTGGCTCAAACATTACTCTGAAGCCTGTGAGAAATCTGGTTCTCAAATGCATGCTAGCTATAAAATAAGGAAAGGAAGCTTTGTTTATCACAGCGAGCCCATCAGAATTTCCCAACTGGTGTGTCATGACCCACACACATATTAATACTTTCTGTGTGTGCTATGAAGTGACAAATGATGGGAAGCATTGGATTGAGTGACTGAGGCAGACTTTATTTTTCTGAGTTGGCTAAGACAACCTCTCTCACCTTATATGCTTCTTTGTAACATGACTTTGTCACACCTCCATCAGGAGGTGGAGCCTAATTCCCCTCCCCTTGAGTCTAGTCTGTCTCATATTCACTTGTAGCCAATAGAATGCCATGGGAGTGGTGCTGCATGACTTCTGAGGCTAGATCAGAGAAGGCCTTGCAGCTCCAGCCTGGTTCTTTGGGGATGCTTGTCCTGGGGGAAGCTAGACATCAGGTGAGAAGTCCAACCACCCTGAGTTGGCCCAGCTGGAGAGGCCATGTGTGGGCTTCCTAGTGGACAGTCCATTCAGTCAACATTAACCACCACTCACGTGAATGAGCCATTTGCACGTTCAGCCCAGCTGAGCCTTCAGATACGGCATGCAGCTCCAGCTAACATCTGACTGTAACCACAAGAAAGACCCCAAGTGAAAAGTGTCCAGCAATGCCCTTTTAAGTAAAATGATATGATTGTTTTAAGGTGCCAAGTTTTGGGGTAATTTGTAGTTCCACAATAGACTGGAATAAGGGCCTAGAAGGCCTTTCCTACACAGGTGACAAGTCAAGACTGAGCATAGGCTGTGGGCAAAGAATGTCACCTGCCATTTCAGTAAACCAAGGATGTTGCTGCCATCAAGACATCAGCCACTGCAGCCACCCCACAACGATGCACGCTGAGGGGAATTTAGGTTGGAGAAAAACAGGACACTGAAACCCTACATAGCTAAGATGCATATCAAAGGAGTAATTTCAGTGAGCACAGACTCTTGCCTCTTTCCATACATTGAAAAGCACTAAAATTGAGATGTCTGTTTTTTGATTAGCAGTAAGCTTCTCACATTCAACTACATTTTGTTTTTGTTTTTGTTTTCAGCAAATATCCTATATATCCTAGCTCCTCCCTCACCTCTTTGGAACAGTTCCTCAGAACTGTCTGAGAGGTTGTCTCCCAGTCTATAGTCCTCAGTAAGGTCCCTGAATAAAACATAACTTGCAACCTTTAGGTTGTGTGTTTTTCCTGAGTCAACAAGATCTATGAATTATGGGTGTTCTGCAGAGGTGATTTTTTTTTTAAAAGAAGCCTACTTCTAAGTTCGGATCTGAGGATCCTTCGAGTCCTTGTGCAAGCCGTGGTCACTCCTCAGTAGACGTTATGTCTCCTGAGTCACCTGTCTCCTAGCTGATGGACTAGCACTCTTTCCTGGTCGCTCCCAGGCATTGCAGCTCAGTCGCTCATTCTGGGTGACAGCAGGAGAGGACCACTGGCTTTCTTCCTAAAGTATCCTGTTGGTTTAGCCATCAGAAGAGTATACTGTTCTTGAGAGACAGTGAGAAGTGGAAGGGGGAACATGGACTCCAGGGCCAAAAGATCGGGGTTCAATTCCAGATCCACTCACATACTAGCTGTGGGAACTTGAAGACATTATTTAACAGCTTCAGTTTCAGTTTCCCCACCTGAAAATGAAAAAAAAATAACCTGTGTCCCATAGAGATGTTCAGAGGATTAAATAAAATTGCACCTATGAAACCCTAGGATTTCAATCAGCTTGTTTGAGCTTCTTTTATTATGTTTATGCCTTTCCATTTTATTTTTAGAAAATTTTAAAATCCAATAAAGAAAAGAACAATCATCTGTAGTCTCACAACTTGGAATTACCGCCGTTTACATTTTGAGTTACTTATTTTCAGTCTTTTTTTTTTCAAACCACTTTGCTGGTTGTTTTGGGAAAACTGAGAAATATCATGTATTTATTAGAAACTCTTCAATCATACAGAAAAGTGCCCCCAAATATGGAAAGCTTCATGAAGGTTCAAGTTATCTGGTGCAGGGGCCATGATAATCTCTGTATCATTCCAATGTTTTCACATCTGTGATGCCCCAGTGGCATCCTGGCATGCTTTTAAATACTAGGGTTTCACTGGTACATAAGAAACAATTCAGTTATATCTGCTGTCAACCCCCTGGTCTTTTAGATGTCCTTTAACCTTGGATCTATATTTGAGTACAACCCTATTGCCCTGGCTGGACCCTCCTATCCTCAGGAGGAAACACTCGCTATTGTTCTAGCCAAAGGAAAACTGTCTCCATCACCACCCTGTCCTCTGCCTCTTTTTGCAACAAATTGTACTCAATTCCATGCTACATCCCACTGCCTGCTCAGCTCCACATTCCTTCTCACATATCATTGCTGTTTTGGAACATACTGTCAGTTGTATCAAATTTTACACACGCACCTGCATTTGGTGGCACACGTGGGAAGGGTGTGTGGCACTGCAGTGTTGGCGGTGTACTGTCCTGCTGTCTTGGCGTTTGCTTCTGTGTGGGCCACACAGCAGTCACGTCCACATGGTTGACTCTGTACCTGTTTTGAATTCATCCTCCCTCCAGCCTTTGCGACCTCCCAGCCTCTCCCCAGGGTCGAGCCTCTCTCGCAGGAGCTGGGAAGGCAGAGCCAGTGTGCTCCCACTGGACACAACAAACCACCCAAGACTCCGGGAGGAGAAGCATCATTGGCTTGCTGCCTCCGAGAGGACTTACCTTGAGCTTATCTACACCTTCCCTGGGAGTCTTTAGAAGCCTTCTAGGCTTCAGCCTTCCTGCAGGTGAGCTCTTGATATAAGATATTAAAGAAAAAGTATTATTCTGTTAAAGGAAAAATTATTTATGACATTTATGAAAGCATGGTAAGGCAGACTTTATTCAAGGGGACTGTTGTGATAGTTGCAATGGGCTTTTGCTGTAGGAAAGAGAGATTGGGCTCAACTCTGAATACAACAAAGAAAAGTGGAAATTTATGGCCAAAGAGCAGGATGGGGGTCAGTGGATGGAAAACTGCCATGAGGGTAAAGGAGGATTCAGGTTAAACTGACCTGCCAGGATTCTTGCTGAAGGCAGGCCAGGGTGCTTGGACATCCCCTGGGGGGTGGAGGGGAGGAGGAACCCAATCAGATATTGAGGATGATCAGATACTGAGGGTGGGGGTTCTTGCTAAGCTGACTTAGTAGGATTCTTGCTAAGATTAGCCAGTGCCAGGGGGAGGATATAGCTCAGTGGTAGAGCACATGATTAGCATCCATGAGGTCACAGGTTCAATCATCAGTACCTCCATTAAATAAATAATAATAATAAATAAACCTAATTACCTCCTCCCACAAAACAAAACAAAACAAAACAAAACAAAACAAAACAAAAGATTGGACAGTGCAGAGACGGACATGGAAGCCCAAAGTCAGGACCCAGCTGAGAAGAGAGTTGAGAGAGTCTTTGTCAGGAAGTAGGTCTTGACCAGTGTTCAAAAATCTGGATATCATGACAAAACATGACCTGGTACTTCTGCCAGACTTGGGCCCAAGCCCTGGTGGGTGAATGAGGGCAGAGTGCTGCTGGTTGTGTCATTCTCAGCGTTTCCTGTGACCTGGGTTTCCTCTACCCAACACTGTGCCCTGTCAAGACTAAGGAGGAACAGGACAAAGGAATGGAGGATGAAGGCCTGCTTGGACTTCAGCAAAATGGGGAGCTGAGGGCAGGAGCTGGGACTGGTAAAGAACTTTCCAGATAAAACTGGCCTGGAGGGTGCTAAGTGCGTCTCCTGTCCACACACATGGCATCTTCAGAGTCACCGCTGCTCCCCTCATCTTCTTCCTGAGGAAGCTGGTGCAAACAATCTCACAGTGCCTGCTTTAAAGCCATGTCTTCGGAATAAGTCCTTCTCTCTCTCAAAAGTGCCTCTAAGCATCGTTTTGCCCAGAAACCACTTAACCCATTTGCACGCAAGTTAGTACACAGCAGACTAATAACTTAAGACATTAACTGCCATGTTCTGTTTTTCTCTTCCACCACCACTGGCATTTGTACACTGAGACAGTGAGGCTGCGATTTGCCCCAGACGGGAGCTGTCAGGCAAGGATAAGACGTGTGAAAAAGTGCCTGATCCCTGACTTCGGGGTTCAAAGGGCAGCATCTCAGGTGAGGCTGAGGGGCTGGAAGTACACACCAGCAGAGCAGGCTTCTGTCCAGGGTCCCCACCCCGCAGATGTAAACCTAGAGAAAGAACATGGGCCAGAGGGGAGAGGGAGAGAGTTCTGGAAGTTCCAGCAATAATGCAGGAGCTATAAGGTGTGCTCCCATCTTTATTCCAAACCAGAAGGAGTTGGAGGAACAGGATCTGAGTCAGAAGTGCCTTGGAGCCTGCAGATCTTCCTGCTGGGGGTCATGAGGCACAGAGAGAGGGTTGCATGGGTGACTGAATGGGGAGGAAGGGGATCAGCCCCCTCTGAGCAGGAGGGCAGTGCCCATCAGGAAAGCCCAGGAGAAGGGACCCTGGTTTAAGGGGTGTAGCAGGGAGCACCTCTTGGGAGTCAGAGGGGAGCATGACTGTTCCTCTGTTGGCCATTTTCAAGGAGAGGTGGGAATGGACTCAGCACGGACAAGCTGCTGAGATCAGCCCCAGGAGGGCCATACATGGTCTGAGCTGAAAGGAACAGGTGGGAAGAGGCCATAGGCCATGGACAGGAGCACAGCCCTGAGATAATCAAGGACTGAGACGTCTCTGCCAGCTGCAGGGGCCCCTAATGCGGAGGGGAGGCAGTTAGCTAAGTCTCTTAGAACTGAGCCTGGGGAAGGCTGAAGAAGGGCATTTTAACCCTAAATATGAAATGTTTAGGAAGGCAAAAGGTGACTACGTGGCCTTTTAGTATCATACCCTAATGCTGTGAAATCAGCCCACCTAAGAGTCATCTGATGTTCTAGGGCAGGGGTCTCAAAGTATGGTCTGGGGGTCCCTGAGACCCTCTCAGGGGCCCATGAGGTTAAAACAATTTTCACAATAATAATGTTTCAGTCGGTTGATAACAAATGTTATCTGCCACCTATACAGGAATTCCCCACATTGGATTTCTGAGGGACAAGAAATAAATTCTTCTTTTTAGGCACATATGTAGACTGTTTGCAGCCTCCCTGTGGTTAAGTTGGCCCTGCCACCAAGTTTTAGGCAAGAGGTTAAAGGCAGAAGTGATGCCCTCCACTCCCACACTTGGCCCCGAAGTCCTCCCATGGGTCACCGTCCATGTTCTTCCCTGTTGTGGGACAAGGTGGTGGCTGTGGACTGGTGACATGGTGACTCATGGGTTAGTAAAAGAATTTGCCAGAGATAAAGTATGAGAATAGGAGTTTATTAGGGTATGCTGCTAAAGGCAACAGTGGGCCACACAGACAAGAGGTGCTGTGTGAGCATCGAGGGCCAGTTGTTGGGGTCTTTTATAAGGTAGGGTCACAAAGTGCCTGATCGGCTTATGCACAAATCTGATTGGTTGTAGATGAGGTAAGACGTTTAGGGTATGTGAAGGGCGGTGGGGTTTATGACTCTGGTAACATGGGCTGAACAAACCAGCCTGAGCTGTTGTGAGATTAGGCTTTACCTAGGGCTATTAGTTTGTTAGGGGAAACTTGCCCAGTAAAAAATATACTTTATCTGTTGAGGGATCACAGGCAGGCATCCGAGAGCCCAGAAATGGGGGTCGCCGGACTCTGAAGGACGTCAGTTGGCCCCACATTCCCCACGCTGGCTGGTTGGGATGAAATTGGCTGCCCTTCCTGCAGTCTCCCATCCCCAGGGCACTCTTGGGAACAGCCTGTCGACAATGGCAGAGAAGGAGGCTGGATCCCTGAATCCAGCTTAAGAGAGAGCCACCCATGCAGGAAACTCACATTGGATAAAAAGAGACAAGAAATAAACTCTTATTGTGTTAAATCACTGAGCCTTGAGGCTTTATCTGTTACTAATAAAATGAACTCCATACTATGAAGACTGAGGCCACTTATCTAGAGTTAACTGCTGTTGTCAAATTCAACGCATGGCAAATGTAATCTGACAAATCCCTCATTTGTTTGGCAGCCCTTCAGGTTTTGACATCAGCTGTTATTGTGCTGCTTGACAACCAGGCATCAATAATAAACATTTCACAAAAACGGTTGTAATAGCTTTCGCTTTTTAAAAGACAAACTAATTTCCTACTCTTTTCCTCCTCCAGTCCCTACGCTTGGCATGAGTCAAAAATTGCTTCTGATTCTGTGCACATTATCATCCTTAAAACCATGGCAATAATAGGCATATACTATCTAGAAAGTGGGGTTGATAACCTCACTGCAGGCTAGGCTGGTCATCTTATGACTGAAGGGGAGCAGAATATGCCACCTTGGCATAAGGATTATTTTGAGCCAAAGGCAATTGAGAAGAAGCAGATAGAATAAAAGCTCTCTGCTCTCCCTGTTTGCCCCAAAAACAGGGCATAAATTTGAAAAGGTTCTCCCAACTCCGCCACCCCACCATCCCTCCCTACTTGGAGAGGCAGAAGTTAATCACCAGAGATAACTGGAGGTCCTTATCAGCCCAGAGACCAGCACCAAAGGAATCTGCCTAACAGCCTCTGCTAATACCAGCCCTTATGTACCATTACTTTCCCCTCGGGTTTGCCTTCCAACAGTTTCCCACCCCCGGAAGCTCAGTCCTTTTCCTCATTACTTCTCTAAAACCTTGTTGTTCTTAACTTATAGTTACCAGGGGGTAAAGGAGCTGGGAAGAGATAAACTGGGAATTCGAAATTTGCACCTCTTGGGGAGTGATGGAAATGTTAGCTATCTTGATTGTGGTGGTGGTTTCATGGGTGTAGCCACCTATCAAAATTCATCAAATTGTACATCTGAAATATGTGTAGTTTACTGTACGGAGTCACACCATAAAAAGGTGTTAAAAAAAAAAGCTTGTTCTTTTGTTGAGATGTTATATAAACCCAAGTTCTAGCTACACCTTTGAATTACTTATTAGTGAGCACTCCCACGTGTTCTTGCAACGCACATACGAATAAACATCTGTTTTTCTCTTGTTAAGCTGTCTTCTGTCAGTCTGATTTGCAGAGCCCAAGACAATGAATATAAGGTAGGTAGAAGAAAAACAGTTTTTCCTCCTCTGTCACTGGATCTTAACCTCAAGTCTGGGCTCCCCTCTCTGTACTGGGGAGAGACAAAGTGGAGCCTAAGAACACATCAGCCAGGATGGAGAAGGGGTTCAAAACTGCCATTTGGGAGATAGCCAAGGGACTGAGAGAAAAGAAAATTCCAGGAAGATGTGGTAAGTGTCTTAACCTATTTGAAAGGCTGTCATGTTGAAGAGGGATTAGATTTACACTCTGGCCCCAAGGGGCGGAAACAGAACCAAACGACTGAAAGCTCCCAGTGAGAAATACTTCAATAAAGAAAGAACTTTCTAACAGGGCAAGAGTATCCATAAATGGAAATGACTCTGGTGTGAAGAAGGAACTTACTGCTGATTTAAAGGAAGAAAGGGAAGGGAGAAAAGAAAGAAAAAAACCCAGAGACTTCTGTACAGAAGTAACAGCACATTTCATTTCATTTGAAGGTTGGAAGTGGTTTTCTGCCTTGGGTTGATTTTGAGGCAGACTGCTTCATTGTTCTGGGGAAAAAATACCCCTCAAGAACCTTTGGTTATGCAAATATAAAACAACAACCCTTTTCTAGAATGACAGGTTTGAAAGCCTGGCTCTCAGGACCTAAACAGCATTATATAATAATGAAAAATATTTTTCTTTTTTTTGTGGGAAAAGTTACATCTTTGCTAATTGAGTTTCTGGGAGGAAAATATTTCTTCCCTAAGTGTGGATTTGCACTCCATGCACTATTTCTATATTATAACTTGTCCTTGGGGAGGTGTGGATGTGTATTTTGCCTCCACAGTTGCTCAGGAGAGACTCAGACGATGGTGGGAGGGCCTGGCCAGCCTGCCTTCATTCTGAGCTGGAGACAGTTTAGACAGTATACGTCCCATTCACTCTCTAGGAATGAGAGACCCAGACGCGGGCAAAGTACTGGTACAGAATTCTAAGGTTTTGATGGATTCAAATGGGGGCTTTAGGGCAGTGTTCCTCAGAGCCTGATTCGAGGATAGATAGATTCCATTTAAAGAATAATTATAAAATGAACATTTATGTAATCAATCAGCGTCAGAATAGAACACTAATTTCAAGATCAAGTACCCTGCTGCCTTCCAATCACAGCTCCTCTCTTTCCCAGAGACGGCTGGGAATAATTTTGTATCATTCCAATGCTTGTCTTTATAGTTTTGACATGTGTGTATCTCTAAAGACCATTTTCTAAGTTTTGCCTGTTTTTGAACTTTAATTAAATTGATTCATAGTCTGCGTATCCTTCTTTGATTGGCTCTTTTAACTCATGATTGATCCATGTTGATGTCTGTTGCTGTGTTTCATTCCTTTCTGGTGCATTAGCATTCCGTATACTGTTGCCACCCGGATCAAGTAGGGCCCCCTTGCCCGGTGTGGTTCGGGGCAATAGAATAAGACTGAGTTTGGTTGAGGCAAAGCAAAGCTTTAGTCTTTGATCAGAGGATGGAGAGGTGTGAGCTCAGGCACGCTAGTGTCCACACTCTCCCCAAGAGGTTGGGGGCGGAGCTGCTTCATAGGGATGGGGGAGGGGCGGCGCTCTCGCGGGCGGCGCAGGCGTGCTGCTCCCGCTCCAGACCGCAGTGCGCAGCGCGGTGCCTCTGCACACGGCCAGCCGCCGCCATCTTGAATTGCAGTGTCGTGGGCGGGGCTTCTGCACACCGCCCGGAGCTGAGGTGTCGTCGCTCGGCCACTGTGCACGGGGAGCTCTGGTCGGAGGGCCCGGTGCAAGGCCTCTGCACAGGCACCCTTTGAGCAAGTGAAACTAGACTGAGCACAGAGGAATAAAGGTTAGACTTTATTATCCATATTCTATTTTTATTCCCGGGAATTGTTAATGGGCTTTGCCGGTGAACAAAGCATTCCTCTGCCTTTTCTCCTGCTCCTCATTTGAGGGGCACTGAGGGGAGCAGGTTCGACTTATGTAACCACTTCCTGCTGATGTGGGGCATTGCCGTAACCCTCGGGGAGAAGAGCAGGACTTCGCCCCGGCTGCCTTTAGAGGCGTTTGGTTGTCCAGGCCTCAGCCCTGACTGTTCATATTCCTGAGCGACCACCATCCTTCTAAACTTTTGGAGACAAAGGTGAAAAAGAAAGGTGTCTAGGTCTTTGGTCTGTAGGCACAAGCGTGCCCTGGTGTGGAGGCTCACTGCCACGGCCTGAGTAGCCCTGGTCACACTTTTGCTGTTTTGGGGGAAGAAAAGATTCAGGTCAGAGAGAAGTTCACACGAGTAGTCGGGGGCGGGGAGGGGCCTGTCCTTTGCCCCAGTTGTCTCTCTGGAGGTTGGGGCTCGGGGGCCCTCTTCACTCGAGTGTGATGTTCCCACAGGGAGGTCCCCTGCAACTTAAGGGCCGAATGGGAGGTTGGGATCATGAAGTGAGATCAGTTCCCCTTAGGAGTGAGCTGATCTTGCCGGCTATGGGTTTTCCAGATTTTTAGGTCCACCTGGGCTCCTGGCTGGAAGGGGTGGAAGGCCAGGTCGGTGGGTGCGGGCAGCACCTGGTTTCTGTACTGTGAGCACCTTCATGGTTTCTCCTCCCGGGAGGGCACACTTGAATCATTCCATTTCAAGGGGATTCAGATGTCTGGCTTGGGGAATGGGTCTACCATACAGGAATTCAAATGCGCTTCACTTTAACACCTCCCTTGGGGCTAATTGCATGTGGTGCAGGGCAATTGGAACCAGCTTCATCCAGTTGTCTTGAGTTTCCTGACATAGCTTGGCTAAGGCCTGTTTCAAGGTCTGATTCGATCTCTCTACTTTTCCCTTTGGTTGGGGTCTCGAGGCTGAGTGCAAGGTCCATTTATGTCCAGGGCACTCCTTACCCCTTTGCCACTTGAGACACAAATGCTGGACCATTATGCTTTATTGGGATCCTGGGAGCCCCAACCTGGGGATTATTTCACTTAGTAATACCTTAGCCACTTCAGCTGCTATTTCAGTTCTAGCAGGGAATGCTTCTATCCACCCAGAAAATGTGTCTACTAAGCACCAAGAGATACCTGAAATTGCCTGGTACTCTCAGCATGACAGTGAAATCAATCTGCCAGTCTTCTCCAGGATATGCCCTTCTGGTCCGAATGGGCCTTATCTGGGGGCTTCTCAGGGGTCTGATGTTGGGGCCATTCATTGTAAAGATGGGGCATGTCTCACCTATTCAACTGATTATACTTTTCACACTAGAAGTTACCATGACATCAACTAACCAGTTATGTAGGGCTTCCCTCCCATGGTGAGCTCCTTGATGAGTCTCCTTGATGGCTTAACAAGCTTCAGTTTGGGGAAAAAGTATTGCCTGTGTTCATTAACTAGCCCC
The DNA here is from genome assembly GCF_048773025.1 of Camelus bactrianus. Lineage (NCBI taxonomy): Eukaryota > Metazoa > Chordata > Mammalia > Artiodactyla > Camelidae > Camelus > Camelus bactrianus. The sequence goes on along the minus strand of NC_133547.1, from coordinate 46,042,594 downwards.
CCATGGCCTCCTAGATCCCTCCTGAAGCCCCATTTTCAGGCTTTGACTAGTTCTTCCTTTGTGTTGTTGGGGGAATCATTGGATGGATCTGGCCTTTGCAGTATGAGGGGTAGGTGCCAAGTTACTGGTTCTAGGCAGTTGTGTCTACCTTGTTGTTTCCCTTTGTTACCTCGACATCTCCCTTTTGGTGACCTCTACAATGACTCACTCCCACCTTTTTTGGGAAGCTGTACTGCTTCTAAGAGCTTCAGTATGCTTGAACCATGTTTCACCTGATTTTTCTCCCCAGTAAGCACACCTCTTTCCTTCCAAATAGCCCCATATGCCTGTAGGATGGCATATGCACGTGGGGAGTCTGTATTAACATTTAAGATCTTCCCTGTCCTGAGCTCTAAGACGTGGGTGAGGGCTATCAGCTCCACCTTTTGGGTAGAAGTCCCTGGGGGTAGGCTTCTTGTTTCTATGGCTTGGGTCTGGGTGGTTACTGTGTACCCCAGCAGCCTTTTCCCCTTTTCTCATAAAAGTGCTCCTGTCTATGAACCATTCCTTTTCATCCTTTGGAAGAGGCTCACTTCCTAGATCAGGGTGGCTGGAACAGATTATGTTTCTGGTTTCTATACAATCATGCTCCAGTGGCCCTGTTTCTGTGGGTAGCAGGGTGACAGGATTTAGTGTATGACACGTTTTTATGGTAGCCACTAGGTGGTCTAAAAGTAAAGCATGAACTTGAATCGGCCTTCCAGGGGATAGTCATTCTGTCCCCTTACAACTTACTAAAGCCTGAATGTGGTGTGGAGTGCATCTAGTGATTGGTTTAAAAAAAAAAAAAAAATTACAAGCATATGTTGAATTTAATCGAGATAATCATATGGCTTTTCCTATTTCCTCTGTTAATTACATTTATTAATTTTTGAATGTTAAACCAATTTGCATTCCCAAATAAACCAAACTTGGTCATGATGTGATACCCCTTTTATACTTTGCTGGACTTGGTTTGCTAATATTTTGTTTGGGATTTTTACATCTGTGTTCATAAGTGAGATAAGCCTAATATTTTCCTTTCTTGTTATGAGCTAGCCAAACATTAGAATCAAAATTATGTTGGTCTTACAAAATGATTTGGGGATTATTCCCTGGTTTTCTGTTCTCTGAATTTGTATAATGTTGACATCTTTTTTTTTCTTCTTCCTTCAGTGCTTGGTAGAATTTGCTGGTGAAGTTAACTGGGCCTGAAGTTTTCTTTGGAAAGATTTTCAATTATGCATTCAATTTCTGTAATAATTTGCAATTAGTGGAATTTTTCTTTCTTTTGGTAGACTGTATTTTTCTGGGAATTTAATTATTTCATCAAAATTTTCAAATTCATTGGCATAAAGTTGTTCATAATATCTTCTTATTATCTAATAATTTATCTTAAATTCTTTCGGGTTCTTCTACAGGAGTTCAGAGAAAGGTGGAGAGTGAAGTCAGGGTATTTCTCCCTGGCTCCCTCCCGATAGTTATGTCACCTTTTTCATTCCTGACATTGTTTACATATGTCTTCTCTCTCTTTTTTAAAAATCAGTCTTGCTAGTGGTCTAACAATTTTGTTAATCTTTTCAAAGAACTGACCTTTGATTATATTGACCATCTCTATTGCATATTTGTCTTGTATTTCAAGAATTTCTGCTCTTACATTTATTATTGTTTGCTTTTCTTTCCTTGGGTTCAGTTGGCTGGATCTTTTTCTACTTTCTTGGGATGAGTGTTAACATTTCCTCTTTTCTAATATATGTGTTAAGAATTACAAATGTCCTTCTAAGAATGGTGTTAGCTTTGCCCAACAAATTTTGAAGTGTATTATTATTATTTAGTTCAAAATATTTTATAATTTTCATTGTGGTTTCATCTTTTATCCATAGGTTATTTAGAATCAAATTGCTTAATTTTCAAACATTGGGGAATTTTTCTAGCTTTATTTTCATTATTGACTTAGTTAAGTTGTTGTGACTAGAGAACACTTGCTGCAGTATTTCAATTCATTGAAACTTGTTGAGATTTGTCTTATGGCCAAACATATAATCAGTTTTTCTAAATGTTTCATGTGCAATTAAAAAGAATGTGTATTCTGCAGATGTTGGGTGCAATGCTCTATATATGTTAATTAGGTCAGTTTTGTTGATACTGTTTTTTCATATATTCTAAGCCCTCTCTATTTTTAAAAAATCTTCTTTTTCTATCAGTACTGAGATAGGGTGTATTAACTTTTTCAACTATCATTGTGAGTATGTCTATTTTTTCTTTTATATATGTCAATTTTTATTTTACACATTTTGAGGCTATTTTGTAGCTGCATGCAAGCTTAAAATTTTATATCTTCCTGGTAGATTGAATCTTTTATCATTCTAAAGAGTACCACTTTGTAGCTAGTAATGCTTTTTGCTTTAACACTCACACTGTGTAATTTTAACTTAGTAATACTAACTTTTTTTAAAATTAGTTTTTACATAGCATATTTTTTTCATCTTTTTCCATTCAAACTTTCTGTAGCCTTAAGTTTAGGCAGTGTATCTAAAATACTTTATTAAGCCTGACAATCTTCATTTTCTTAATTGAAACGCTTGTTCTGTTTAATTTTATGTAATATATTCTGGTATATTTGTCCTGCCACCTCTATGTTCCTTTACAACTGATTACTAGATAGTTTATACATATATTTGTGTACTATTTAAATGTATTGCTTACGATATATTTTATTCTCTGCCCCCATGTTCTCACTCCTGAGTCATTTTGCAGAGAATTCACGCACAGGTCCATGAGGCCACGCATGAGGATGTACCTAGTAGTATTGTGGCAAGAATTTGGAAGCAACTGTGGAAGCAAAACTGCTTTGTCCTCATGCAGTTAGGACAGTGTGCGTCACCTCCCACTATCTCAGGATGGGACGTTTTGCACGCTGAGACAAACAGCAATAACAACAACTGTGGCAAATGTCAGGTTTGCCTGTCTAGTTCTGTTCTCCAAAATAAACGGAAGCCATAAGCATATCCCATTTGCTACTGACTGACTAAAGGAAACAGCTCTACCCCTGACTTTGTCAGTGCTGATGTCTGAAGGCTGGTGATCACCTTCATGGATAGGAAAATCATACGAAAAGAACAAACGGTCTTTTCCCACCATGAACAGATGAATGAGAACTTGGTAACATCGCTCACACTGTACCTTTCCCTTTAGATACCTCCTGTGGTTTTTATTTGAAGAACCAGTTCTTTTAAAGGCTGACTCCTTAGTACCTCTTCGCATGCCAACTTCTGCTTTTCTTTTCTAAATAATCTTGTCTGAGTCTTCTAATACAACTCAGATTTCTGTTTTTAGAGAATAAGTGGGTAAAATGTGGGGAAAGCAAACCTCAGGACACTGCCAAGAAAGCTGGAGACACATACAATACATAGATATTTTAAAATATGATGCTAAGTTAAAACCAAAAAACATGATATAAATAGGATTTCAATGTTCTAATTTACTTCCTCCTCACAGCAATTCTAGATATAAGCTTCATGAAGGCAGGAATTTTGTACCTAGAACAGTGCCTGGCACATGCAGTCCCTCAGTAAGTACTTGTGAATCTTTATTGAATGAGTCTTCATTTTGGAATCATAGGATGGAAGCACCAACGGTTAAGTAACTTACATAGAGTCACCTGGGGAGTGAGTGGCAGAGCTGGGATTCCAGCCCACACTCTCACCAGTGCACTCAGAGTCTCTAGTGAGAATGGTAGAGCTCCGTGTTGTCTGCGTATGTTAAAAACACACAAACACAAAACAGTACCATTGTTTTTTTTTTGAGTAACACAAATTTAAGTACTTGGGCAAAACAGATTTGAGTGTGTGTACATATGATGGAGGAGAACTGGGATCAGTAACAAAGGGAAGAGAACAAAATAAAACACAGAGGGGCCTTGTTCACAGTGAAGATGGTACTCGTAAGTTGAGCAGCAGGCATAACTCAACTTCTTGCACCTGCAGCTCCGAAATAAATAAATAGCAATTTTATAGCAACAACAATAATAAATAATAATAATGATGATAATGATGATAAATGATGAAAGGAGGTGAGAAAGTAGAGATAGTGGATAAAAACAATTCTTCCAAAAATCTTGCTCTGAAGGGGAGCAATGAATGAGTCAGTAAATGAAAGGCAATGAGGGTTCAAAGGAGATTTTCTTTTTCTTAAAATAACAGCTTTATTGGGATATAATTAACATACCATACAATTCACTCATTTAAAGCACACAATTCTGTGGGTTTTAATATTTTCACAGAGTTGTGCAACCATCACCACAATCAGTTGTAGAAGTTTCTTATGATCCCCTCAAAAAACCCCATTCCCAGCAGCAGTCACTTCCAATTTTCCCCAACTCCTTCACCCCTAGGCAACTACTATTCTACTTTTTAAAAAAATCTCTATAGATTTGCCTATTTGGACATTTCATATAAATGGAACCATATAATATGTGGCCTTTTGTGGCTGGCTTCTTTCACTTAGCATAATTTTCAAGGTTCATCTGTGTTGTAGCGTGTGTCGGCAGTTCATTTATTTTACTGCCAGATAATATTCCCAAATATGCCGCATTTGATTTCTCCATTCATCAGTTGATGGACAATTGAGTTGTTTGCACTTTTTGGGTCTCATGAAGGATGCTGCTATGAAACATAGACAGGTTTTTGTGTGAACATTTGTTTTCATTTCACTTGGGTATATATCTAGGAGCGGAATTTCTGGGTCATGAGGCAACTCTACATTAGGTTTTTTTTTTTTTGAACTGCCAGAATGTTTTCCAAAGTGGCTGCAACATTCCCACCAGAAGCGTGGGAGAGTTCCAGTTTCTCCACATCCTCTCCCACACTTATGATCCCTCTTTCTGATTGCAGCCAACCTAGTAGGTGTGAAGCAGTATGTCATTGTGATGTCATTGTGGTTTTGATTGGCATTTCCCTGATGGCTTTTGATATTGAGCATCTTGTCATGTGTCTTTTCCTCTTTAAAGATGAGAGAAACAAAAGTGTGCTGCAAATGGCTCGGTGGAGGGAGAACTTGATAACCCAGGAGATACTGGGGAATCTCTGCAGGAGAAGGGGAGAAGAGGAGTGGGGTCTGGACCTCAAGCCAAGGGACTGGCTGATGAGAGGAAGGATACTTCCACCCACCTAACTGGCCTGAAGAAGTGAGGCTGGTGGGAAGGCAGGTAGGGTGCTAGATGTGGTGATGGGGGGATGAGAGCATTCCCATCCGAAAGCTTCTATCTTCTCAATGAAGTATGAGGTGAGTTTATCTGCTGAGAAGGTGCAATGGCAGGAAATGTGAAAAGTCCAAGGCAAGAGCAAGAAGATATGAGGTAGTCACCCCAGACGGTGGAAAATGGTAGTCATGCTGGGTGGCTTTGAACACCCCAGGTCTGGGTGTCGTCATAAATGCTAAGTGCACAGTCAGCCTGGTGTCAGATCTTCTCTAGAGACATTTAGTGGCTTGGGCACATGCGGAGAGAAGCAATCATAGAGTTTTGGTCAGAGTGTGGATGTTGCCAGGAGGGAAGGGAATGGAGAGGATTTCAAGGGAGTGTTTATCAGGATGGGCCCTGGGATCTAAGCTGTATGAGGAGAGATGTGAAGACAGGAGGGACTGTTGAAAAGTGAGATGCGATGTGTCTCAGTGTCACCAGAGAATTGTAGCCAAGAGGGTACTAGAGCAGGTGGACTGGAAGGACAGGAAGTTAGTTGAATTTTTTTTTTTATATGTCATTTCTTAGAGCAGTTTTAGGTCCACAGCACAGTTTGGTTAAAAGACAGAGAGTTCCCATATACTCTCTGCCCCCACATATGCATAACCTCCCCCGCTGTCAACATTCCCCACCAGACGGTACATTTGTCGCCATTGATGAATCTGATCTTTTTACAGCTGATCTTTTTACTGTCTCCTTGGTTTTGCCTTTTCTGGATTGTCATATAGTTTGGATCATGCAGTATGTAGCTTTTTCAGATGGGCTTCTTTCACATAGTAATACACATTTAAGTTTACTCCAAGTCTTTTCATGACAGAGTTGGGATATTTGAAAGGGAAATTTCAGGGCTGGTGCAGTTCTTGGTGATGACAAGGTCCGAGGTAGCTGCAGAAATCAGTGGCTGAAGTGGAGTGAAGGAAAATGTTGTTGGAGGCGAACAAATGGAGGAACTCAGAAGCCAGATTGTTGGCTGAGTCATCCCCTCGGTCCTAAAGGAGTCAACCATCCCATTGTCTGTCAACCATCCTGGGGAAAGAGTGTCAGAGGCAAGAAATGGGGCTGGAGTGGGATGAGCAGAGCTGCTGTCTCCTTTCCCTGAGCCTTAAGAGGTAGAGCCGAGGGCCTTGTGAAGGGTGAGGGGTAAGAGGCTCGAGGTGCACTGTGATTTCAAAGCTCAGACGTGGGAAGAGAAAGGTTGGCTTCTTCCTGAGTGAAGCAGGCTGGAAAGGAGGGCAGAGGGATGTCCAGTAAGACTACCTCTGGGTTCTGTGATCCCCTACACCTAGCATGGGCATCTATATTAGTTTTGTGGGTGCTCTGATGCCCTTGGCCTCAGCTTTGGGTGGAGTCTGGTCAAGTGTTATCAGTCTGGTATTGCTCTCACAGCAGGGAATCGAGGGAGGGGCCTGCACCCAGCTTGAGGGACTGCTGTGCCAACCAGGGAAGAACTTCCAGGAGGGTTCTCTGGAATATATGAGGGGAAGCGTAGGGGAAGACAAGTTTCCTGTAGTCAAAGGGGGTTAGGCTGGGTTTCACGACTTGTTGTTAAATAGAAAGGTGACATTTTTGTTTAGACAAATGCTGGCCAGGCACTTACACTTCTGTGACCCTGGCAAACAGTCAGTCTGTGCACCACCACAAACACCTGCCCTCTCCTTGCCCATCCCCACTCAGTTTGCCGCCCTTTCCCACGAGGCTTCTCTGGAAGTTCATTTGTATGCCATTTCCCCAGTGTACCCTTCCTGATGGCCCACCTTGGATATGGCTTGACATGCTTACTCTGCGGCCCTGTCCTCTGTGTTCGTGCCCAACAGCTCAGCATGAAGAGACCCATGCCTGCAAGGACCTGGGCATGTGACGGCCCGGGTGTGCAAGCACTAGCGTGTGCACAAATCTGGGCGAGTGAGGACACGGGTATGTGAGGTCCTGGGCATGCAAGGACCTGGGTGTGTAAGGACCTGGTTGAATGGAAACCAGGTGTGGGGAGACCCAGGACCCAGAAACCGTGTCTGCTCACCATCTGTGATTCAGCTCCCCACGCCTGCGAACTTCTGAGAAGAGCCGCAGGCAGGGGTGCCGTGCACTGAAGGGGCAGGCCCAGGGTCAGGAAGTGGCATCTGTGCTTCACTGTAAACTATCACAAGGCACTTTGAACAAGGTTTATGGCCTTGGCTTGGTGCCAGCCTTCTGAGGTCTCAGGCTGTAAATTATCCCAAAGCTGTTGATCCTGCTGGTGGGGCCGAGGCCGTCCCTCAGGGCCGGTAAGGGAGGAGAACAGAGCACTGTGGGCCCCCTCCTCCCCCTCCTCCTTGTGTCTGTCAAAATCACATCAAGACGAACATTCTGAGTGGCCTCGATGGGAAGGGAAGCCTCACAGGGCTGTGTGATTTGCAGTTGGGCTGTTTTGGAGTGACGGCAGGAGTGGAGAGAGAGGAAGAGGGTCCTAATCTTGTGAAAATTTGACAGCAGCCAGGTCTATTTTTAGCCTCTGCTGGTGGGGCTGGCTCATTCTTCCTCTCCTACTCCTAGCTCGGTCTCTCAGGCTTGCCGGTCCCCTCGGCCAGCTCTGTCCACACCCAGCATGCCCCACCAAGGTGGGAGAGAGGGTCTGAGGCAGTTCGGAGTCAGATCTGCTGAAAGCAGAGTGGAGAGAAGGGAAACGGTGGATTCTAGTGTAGCAGGGAAGCAGGGGAGGACGGAGCGAAGTGCTGCATAAATCTGCATGGCTAATGAAGTCAGGACAGAGCCGGCTGAGCCCCGGGACACCAGGTCGAGGACAATGGGGAGCTGTGAACTCGAGGCGAGGAACACACAGCCGGGGAAATCCTCTCTGTCATTTGGGAGTAAGAGGAATTGGGAAAGGAGGGTGCGCGGAGGGCAGATGTGATTTTCTAACAAGAGAGGGAACAATGAGGTAATTGTCGGCCAATCAGAGTGAAGAATGGAATTTGAACCGAGGAAAGGGAATAGAAAAGACCCCTGGGGAATTGAGAGTGCCACATTCTTGGGCCCCCCGTGAGACTGTCTGAGAGGACGGTGAAGAGCAGGAAGGCCGGTCAGGGGCCTGTGCTGCTCAGGGTGAACCTTTGTGCTCCAGATTTCCCTTTGTGCGGTTTTCACTGTGCTAGGAAATGTCCCCATGGGGCAGAGGGATGGCCCTCGCTGGGAGGTGGCCCTTCTCCTTCAGGCCCTTGCCTTCCTGAATCCTGGCTCACAGGCAAGGTTCTTGGCTGAGCCTGTCCCTCAGCAGGTGGCTTCCCCCTCCCTCACCTTGGCCTCCGTTTCCCAAAACGCTGACCCACCAGCAGATGGGACTTTGAGATCCTCTGGGAATCCCACCCTTCACATCCTTGGCAAGTGGCCTTCCGGCCTCGACTTGAGGACTTCCAGAAACAGGGAGCACATTACCTCCCAATGCAGCCATTCTAATTCTGGCTTATTTTTAGCAAGTTATTCTTTTATATCATGAGAAAAGATCTATCTCCCTCTAACTAACCCTAGTTTTACATCTTAGAGTCACACAGAATACATCCGATCACTGTCTAATACGACAGCATTCCAACATGTAAACATTTGTAGGATTGCTCTCATTTCCCAGGAAGTTTTCCAGAAAGTTACCGTTCCTTCACTCCTGTCTCTCAGAAGCAATTTCCTAATCACTTGCCTTCTGAGTTGCTCTCCCTCGAATATGCATCCATTTTTTACTTAGTTGTTCTCTTCTTTATTCATAACCTCAACTTATTTTCAAAAGAGCAAAGCATAAATGATATGGCAGGATTATAAAAGCAATGGAGATGTTAGTGAAGGGAAGATAAATGCAGGAAAAACTGATCCAAGGCAAATGTAGTACATAGACATATGCCATGCAGTTCTCTGAACTTGGCTAGATGTAGTCCCTAAATTTGCCTTTTGAACTTCCTGGCAACCAAAGCAAAAAAGGGAAATATGGGCAGTTATACAATTCAGTGTCCTTTAAGAGCAAATAGGAAACACAGCTATGTATGTCTGGATCTGGAAATGAAAGAAAATTTTCTGAGTCCTCCTGAAGAACACACCCAGTAATTTTCTTATGATAAATTCAATAACACATGCTATTTCTTAGAAAGTAATCTCTCAACGTAGATCTAAGTCTTAACTCCAAAGCACAATTTCAATAAAAGCAGGCACTCTAGTGTGCTAATGTGCCTCTTAAAATACAGCAACAAGATTTTTTGAACTCAGTCTGACCAAAGAAAATTGCAATGAAATATTTCTGCCTGTTTTGGGAAAACTGTATTTCTGTTAATGCAGCCTGCAATTGCATTAGCTTTTTGGGCAGCGTCATAGTTATTGACTCTTCATTAGCAGCCTACTTAAACTGATTCCTGCCACTGTGATAGGAACTGAATTTAAGCCAAGCTGTCTTTATCTTTCACTGTGCAATTGGTTTTTCAAAGTTAAGTGCAGGACTAAACTGTTTATCACTACACAATTCCATCTTGTTAGAGTCACTCCCATTTGTTCTATTCATTGATAGTCTTTGATTTGGATTACATCAGCCAATATCCTGTATTTCATCAAATATAAGACTCTTTTCATTGTAAGACGCACCATTTAAAAAAAAGTTACCATGAAGAAGAAATCCTGCTAATTAAAGTATGACATGCAATTGATTGTGTGATGCATCTGATTTTAGACATGTTAGGATGTGCATCTTAGACTTAGTGAAGTATGGTATTAATAAACTCTCACATTCTGTTATTTGTAATTTAATGAATGTATCCTCCTAGTACCATTTAATTGGTTTTTGCAGAATGTAGCCTCTGATGAAAACATTGAACTGGACAGGGGCAAGGACAGAGTTCAGGGGACCTCTAAGTTGGGCTGGCAGGAGGTTCCCTTAGGTTTGCTTGCTCATTTGTTTGGACACCTACTCACCAAATAAATATTAGTTTATCCAGCGAAGGCACAAAGGACTCACGTTACAAAGATGAAGACCTGGTCCCTTCAGTCCCAATCTGGAATTCACACACTAATCCATTAACACATACTCTCTGGGTGTGGTTATCCCAGGCCCTAAGAATTCCCTTAAATGAAATGTAACATCAGAATTTGAGGCTCAGTCAGGAGGGGCAACTGGAGGAGGATGGAACAGAGCAGAGAAGGGGCCTGGACCTGGTGCAGGGCAGGGAAAATGGCCTGGTTGCAGGTGTGAGTCAATAGGTAAGGAAAAAAGTCATAGTGCCTGATGTAGGGAGTGAGTTCAAAAAAAGACTCAGAAAGAATGGGCAGCAAGACCAGAGATGCCCCAGCTGTCAGTCCTCACATCACATGCCATCAGGTGGATGGCAGATGACATTCAGAGATCTGTCATGCATGACCAGTGGGACAAGGGGCTGGGCCCAGATGGCAACAGAAGAGGGCACCATGGGCACCCAGCTCATACTTTGGTTCTGGATGGGGATCAGGGCAGCAGGAGGCATAACCAGTCAAATCTAAGAACCAGGTTCCAAAACCATAGACTGGTCCTCCTCCCTGAGTGTTCACAGGGTGAGACGGGGAGGTGGACAGCTGTCGGGAGGGACTTCCTCCTCAGGGGCAGTGAAAGCTCAGGTGTGGCCTCGGTGTGCAGCAGTGGGAGCTGGACTCCTGGGCTTCTGACATGCAGCCAAGGAGACCTGGAGGGGGCACAGGGGAGAACGTGGGGAGGAACACAGGAGCGATGCCGACTTCTGAGATGGGGTCTGAGAAGGGGAGTCATCTCCTCAGGAGGCTGAGGTCTCTGACGCATGGGAATCCCAGTCAGGAACTCGCTCAGGGCAGAGGGAGAGCAAACAGGCAGTGAGTTCTCATCTCTCCTTTATTGAGTCAGTCAGTCTTTACCCACCCTTTAAGATCATCAGTGAATGTTGCTTTATTAAGCATCTACTCCCTGCAAGGTGTGGGATGGGTGCAGCTGACGGAAGGCACTTGGGAACAATCCCTGATCTAAAGACCTCAGTGACCAGTGAGGAAGCTAAGACATGAGCTGAAGTACTTCAGTCGTTAGGATTAGGACTTGTGTGGCTGCGGTACAGAGGGTGGCTCACCAGTCTCTACGGAGGGCCCCCAGGCCACCTGGACCTCAGTGCAGCCTCTCTCAGTCCTAATGCCGCAGCCTTTCTGCCAGACTGGCTTGCTGCCCTCCTCTGTCTCCTCCATGTCTCTGCTCTGAGCTTGGAGATCTTAGTAACGGGTGTATGTCAACCAGACAAAAAGAGAGGAAGTCTTCTAATTAGGTCGTAACCTCTTCAAGAGCATGGGGTTGGAGGGAGGGTATAGCTCAGCGGTAGAGCGCTTGTTTAGCATGCACAAGGTCCTGGGTTCAGTCTTCAGCACCTCCAGTAAACAAACAAACAAACAAACTGAATTACCTCTCCCCCTCCTCCCCCCAAAAAGAAAGAAATTAAAAATAAAGAGCACAGGATTGAGGGAGTTTCCTTAGTGTTAAGCAGCTAAGGCATGTGTTCTAAAGAAGCTTATAGATTACATTAACTAGGCTGAGATAAAATGATTAAGATAGCAGTCTACCGACTAGTCATTAGTTCATTTTAAATACGATATAATATCTTCTATGCTTTTAAATATGTATATCATACCTCCATGCCATTAATAGTAAAAGTTGGGTTCAATGTAACTTTTATGATACCATTTTAAACATCCCAAATTTATTCAGGTCCATTTATATTTTCTATTATTTTTGAAAGAGAGAGAGAGAGGAAAGCATGAGTCAAGGATCAACTGTATTGAGTGCTTGGTAGGTGCCAGACCCCAGGAGGCAGGAGCCATGCCAGTACAAAGATGTGATGGACATTGTCACTGTCTGCAGTGACTTACAATTAGATAGACTTCTTCCCATGTTTAAAATTGTCAAGTCACCTTTACTGGGACCAAAAGGTTACCTCTTCTTTAATAAGAGTTGAGAAATAATTTCATAATGGTGGCTTAGAATAATAATTGTAAATCAAATGCAGAACGTTAGTTTATTTCTATGTTAGAATGAAATAGAAATATAACCAATTCTGTCCAAATTGCAGTTTAATTCTGAATGAAGCAAGGTGCCCAGTACCCACATGTGGGAATAACTTCATTATTTATACTGACTCAGATTTCTCAGATTTTTGACTCAGATTTACCTTACGTGATTTGGTAGTGCCCTCTCATTTCGAAGGAAGCCTCTTACAAATACCCCATCCTTTGGTTTGGTGCTTTTGCTTTTAAGAGAAAAAAAGACCAAGACCTAATTAAATTCTGAATTTTGACACTAACTTTAAAATGGTAGGGATTCTTATAATCACATTAGGGTCTTTCTATTAGTAGAGAAGCCTGAAATTTACAAAACATTTTGTCTCCTGGGCTAAACTTAGGTTGAAATGAGGAAACAGATGATCAAGATTTGGGTTTTTGTACTTTTCTGTTTGGGCAGACACAGGCCCCAGCCCTGGAAATTTTTTATAGGCAACTTTCAAGATATGACTCACTCAGGGTAGATGGTGACATTAGCAACAAGAATACCGAGGTCTTCCTATCTGGAGGATCCCTCTCCACCTGGGAGGGTTCGCTAATTCCTGTACCAGAAGGAAGGGAAACGAGTCCTGGGAGAGGCAGACGGAGGTGCCCAGCTGGGCTCCATCTCTGCAGGCTTGCAGGGCATTGTCATGTTATCCTGCGCACCAGCGGCCACCACAGAAGGCATGGGAAGCATACGAAACCAGCAGGTGGGGCCATCAAGAAGGAGTGAGGGGAGGGCAGTGACAGAGTGCCGCCCCTCTGATGTGGGGTGGATGTAAGTTCCTGCTCTCCCAGCAGAGGGCAGCAAGTGATGAGGCGAGGCATTTAAATAATTCAGGGGACTCAGTAATATTTGGGAAAAGCAACCCTGGAACATAGTGGATTTCTTATTAATATAAGATGTAGCGATCCAGAGTAATGATTCGGGTATTAAAGTAGATGAGACTCTGTTTTACAGTCACAAGCTGGTGTGGCCAGAGTATTTGAGTTATGAAAAACAAAATGTTAATAAATGTTAATGGAGGACTTAGACAAATCACAGCAGAATGAACGCAAACTACAGAATAAGCTTATGAAACTATTTCAGCCTCACCTGGACAAAGAAATATAAACAAGATAACATTTTAAAATCTGTCAAACTATTACATTTTTAAACAATTTATAACATCAAAAGTTTAGGAAAAAACTAGTAAAACCAATGAATCACTGAGGTAGTAATCAGTAAAACTTTATTGTGCACACAGCAAAAAGTTTGCAAACTGGGAACACTCAAGTCAAAACATGGACTGAGGCTCAGAGGTTCGTTATAAAGCAGGTTATGTGGTGTGGAGGCAGGGAATGTCTCGTCTTCACAGTTGTTGGTTACAATATTAGAGTTTTCTCACGTAAAGGGGAATTGGTTAGTGGTTACCACATACAAATTTGGGGGAACAATTTTAGTTTCATTTATGATTTGCAGAGACATAAGCAAGAAGTGACCCAGGTCAAGTTAGCTTGGCTTGTCTCACAAAATAAGCTAAATTAAATTTTGCTTGTGTAACTGAACTGGTTTTGTTTGCTCAGTAAATTTTCAAGTCTCGTCTCCATTTGTGTTTGTCTTTAACAAGTTTCCGACCAGTTATGAAGAATTTTGAAGCTTTGGACTCTGTTCACACAGCCTCTCAGTCCCAATAATCCTAAAATAGTCGCAAGTATCAATGCCATTTCATGAATGAAGAAACTGAATCTCTTAATAATTTGCGTGATGCAAAGATGTCATTTTGAATGTATGTATGTGGATATCTTCTCTATGCTACTACAATGATAAATAACTTTCTGTTTTGGGACATGTCCTATGCCTTGTGAGGATGTTAAGCAGCATCCCTGGTCTCTACCCCCCAGAAGTCAGTAGCAACCCCCCTCCCTAGTTGTGACAACTAAAAATACTAAAAAATATTGCCAAATATTCCCTTAGGGGCAAATGTGCCCCCAGTTAAGAACCACCGGAGGAAGGCTATCTGAGGGTGAAGAAGCCTAACAAAACTCGTGAAGAGTGGTGTTTGTTGGAGCCGGCTGGAGGAAACCAAAGCTTATGCGCCCACTGAGCCACCGTAGGATGCAGAACAGCCTACGGCACCTCTCAGCGTAGAAGCTCCAGGTACCAAAAGGGACAGAAGAGGCTTGGAGAATTGAAAACCGGAGAATTGATTAGAGGGCTATGTAGAGAATTACTTTGATTCCTGACCCATCTTGAAGCAGGATTTTGAAGGCAGAGAGATCTTCAGGAACATGGGGGTCTCAACAAAATACCTGATAAAATGATTTTTAAGATGTGAGTGATGATGAAAGAAGATAATGCAAGAAGGAAAGAACATCAGAAATCACAGCCCAAAGAAAACGGACTGGGAAAGTAAATGTAATATTAATGTGCAATGTGAGTCTATGCTGAGTGTTTATATAGTTATAATAATTTATTATTATATTAATCATAACATAAACATTAATAAGTATATTAATGATAATCAAAATGAAATATTATTGTTCTGCTACTTCATAATTATTGATGTGTTGTTGCTTAAACTTAAACATAGTGATATATTTGTTGGAAGGATGTGGGAATGAAAAGTGGGGAAAGGGCAGCTGGTGCAAATAAGCTAAATCCTTGTCTGCCGCAGCAGCAAGTGAACAGATAACATCTACACTTTGAAATCACAGAGTAAACATATTATCGGAGGTAAGCACCTAAAACAATAACTGCAAAAGCTGAATGGATTGTCCCTGGGCTGTGGACAGGAGGGGAGCACAGTGACCCAGGGGACTAGTGTTTACTATTATATCTTCTGAGTGATGTTTATTTTTAAACAATATGCATATATCATTTTAGTTAAAAAATATTTGTAATATGCAGACCTGTTGAAACTGCAGTGAGAAGAGGACTTCCCTCCTTTGCTTAAAATATTTATAATTTCTAGACATGTATCCTTCAGAAGAAGCTAGAAATGTGGACCAGAATTTATACACAAAACCTCATATCGTGTTATTTGTAACAGCAAAAAAGTTGGAAGCAATGTAAATATCCAGCAATTAGGGAGTAGCTAAATGAGTATATAGATAGACAATATTATACAACCATTAAAAGTGTTTATGAAGAACTTTAATTATGCAGAGACATGCTCACAAAATGTTAAGTGAAAAAACGCAGGGTACACAACTAAAAGGCCTTATCTCAGCCATGTAAAATACATACGTGCGAGAAAAAGACTAGATGAAAATACATGGACATGTTAACGCTGGCTATCTCTGGGATTATGGTAAATTTCATTTTATTCTCAATTTTCCTTAGTTTTCTAATTTTTCTTCAGTTGGCACATATTTCTTTCATGATCAGAAAGAACATAAATGTTATTATTTTAAAAGAAAAGGAAATAATCTTGAGTGCAAAGTGTCTTGCTACAGAGCAGACCTGCCTCTCTGTGGCTAAGGCCTGGAGGGTGGTGGGTGGAGGTTGCCTGTTACCTGCTTCAGGCCTTCTTGGAACTGCTGAAGGTTGATTTCCCACTTTGCAGTCAGCTAGAGATTAGGAATGGAACAAAAGACTAAGGCAGAGTTTCACTTTGCATGATTGATTTAGCTCATCAAGGCCTTGGAACATACATTCCTTCTAATCCCCAGTCTAATGGGAGCATTGCCATTTGCTGTCAGTTTCATGCAACTGAATCTGGGGAGCTGGTCCACAGGAATCCATGAATCCTCTTTTCCTTTAGTTTCAGGTAGCAAATGACAGATGAATGATGGGACTTCCACTTATGGCTGTTTAACCAGTGAGGCTTAACAAGGCATGGCTAAAAAGCAAGCAAATGAAAAAATATTGTTTATTTGAGAGTCATTTTTTAATGATCTTTTTCCTAATAAAATGTAGCTTTTCACCAAAATGCTAAATTGAAATAGTCTATCATTCGTTAATAATACAAAATAGAACAGTGGTTCTCAAACTTTAGAGTTGTTGATCATCTGAGAAATGTGTTTAAAATGCAGACTAGCTGGCCTAACTCCTGAAGAGTCAGATACATAAGCTCTAGGATGAATTCAAGAGTGTGCATTTTCAACAAATATGATGAGCTGATTTTGGTCCTTGTGTTTCTGGGACCAATTTTGACAGTTACAGAGTAAGTTTTGAAAAGGTGCATACCCATGGATGTAAATTAAATACCTTCCAAACTAAAAATATTTGTTAATCATTGCTTAATCTAACTAGTTTATAAATAACTATTTTTAAACTTTCAGTAAAAGATGGGGGGATTAAACATGGGTAATTGAAGAACATAGTTATCTTCATCTCACCTGAAATTCTAATGAAATGGCAGTAAGTGGATTTTTGTAAAAGTCATAAATCCACAAGAACAAAGAAAAACAGGAGAAAAGACACTAGAAGAAAGATCATGAAAGACATTAGAACAAGATCTTGGGAGTTATAAAGTGGACAAACAAGTGGTAAATGATGCAGTGATGTGGAGGAAGCAGAAATCTCCATAGAGACTTGGTGATCAGAGGTACCAGAAACCTCTGGACTTAAGGATAAGGAGTAGGGCTGAAAAGAGGAGCACTGATTCACAGTCTGTATAAGCAGCAGTCAGATCCCAGGTGCCTCCCCCTACCTTACCAGGAGACAGAAGATTAATGCTCTATAAGTTGACCAAGAGGCTCTAAGCTCAAAGATAGCAGGCCAGTGCAGGGCAGGGTGCCAGTTATCCATTTGTTGTTTCTCACTCTCAGATCCACCCTTAATCGTCCTGATTTGTGATATGGGAGCTGGACCTTGTGAACCTTTCTTTACTGACTGGCTTGAAATTAGGCTTTGTCAATAGAAGGTTCTAGAGTGACAGTCCAAGATGATAGCTGCAGGAAGGTGCCTGCTTCCCTTCTGGTTGTTTCTCTTACATTTCATTCAGTGAGGGAGCCTGTGGGCTGATGTGGGAGACCTGGTGGTGCTTACCTCAGTGGCCCTCATGACCAGCCCATTTTGTTTGCCCAGCTGCCACTTGGATGGCAGCTCTGGGAAGGCCCTCAGAAAACCGTCCTCACCTGATGGCCATTTCTACAGCAGCTCAGCCCATCCACACCTCTGTGGTAGTAGGCCACCTCTACAGATCATCTCTGGCAGGCCTTTCCCACAGGTAGGCTGCAAGTTCTTGCAGCAGATGTGCCCTCTTTTTTTAAAAAAATTTTTGGGGGGGTGGTAATTAGGTTTATTTATCTGTTTGTTTTTAATGGAGGTACTGGGGATTGAACCCAGGACCTTGTGCATGCTAAGCACATGCTCTATCACCGAGCTGTACCCTCCCCTGAGCTGTGCCCTCTTTGAGGAGATCTGATCTCAGTTTGTGTGTGTGGTGGGGAGGGGAGCAGCCTGCCTCTCCTAGTTCCTAGTCCCATTTCCTTTATGGGCCCACTCTTCCTCAGTCTAAACAGTCTAAAGGTAAGAACTGCTTTTTCTACTTCTGGAGCTTTTAGAAGCTTTTTTCCCCCCAGTAGTTAACCACCTTTAACTAGTTAATATTTCCTTAAATTAAATTTTCCTCTGTTTGAATTACTAGTGTGGTTTGTCTTTTGATATAATGCAAGGGTTTAAAAATTGGGAGCAAATGAAAATCCTCCTATCTGAAGGTGAGATCCATAATTTCCTTCCTTCCTTGACTCCTAAAACACTAGCATGCACGATTATCATCCTCAGGCAGGGGGATTCCTCCAGGGAGAGACTGACCCAAGAGAAAAGACTTACCTCACTGACATTTGAAGTTCTGCAGCAAAGTGGCCAAGCCCCACCTGATGGCCCTCCAGTCAAACCCATTGGTCAGCAAGCACTATCTCTGCATGTAACCAGCTTTTGTTCCTTGCTCATGAGTATGAATAGATAGCTAAGAATCACCAGGAGTCTGATGAAAGTTTTCACCATAAGAGATAGTTTTAGTAACAAAGAAGCAGAAAGAAATTAATTAAAAGAAGCATCCTGGACTTAAGATCACCTAAGTCACGATATATTGCACCCATAAAGAAAAGAAAATCTAAAATGGACATTCAGAAAAATGAAATAGAGCTCTTGGAAATTAAAAATATGATATCAAATTATAGGCTTAACAGATGATTGGAGGACAAGGTGGAGGAAATTCCCTAGAAACTAAACAGAAAAACAAAGATATGGAAAAATACAAAAATTAAAGCATCAGTTCAAGAAGTATAATTACACTAAGAGGCCTTTCAGAAAGAGACACCAGAGAAAATTAAATAAGAAAATTTTCAAGAAAATTATACAAGAAAATCTTTTGGGTTTGAAGGACATGAGTTTCCCTATTGTAAAGGGCATACCGAGTTCCCAAAACAATGACACAGACTCATCATTGTGAAATTTTAGACAATTGGGTAAAAGATATCCTAAAATTGGAAAACCAGTAGAATTCTAATCAGCAACACTGGAAGCCAGAATACAGTGGAGGAATGCCTGCACAATCCTGAGGAGAAATTATTATCAACTTGGAATTCTATACCCAGCCAAGCTAGCAATTAAGTGTGAGAGTACAATAAACACACTTCCAGACATGCAAGTCTCAAACGTTTCACTCCTTTATGCCATTTCTAGTGTTGCAGAAAAGTATGTTATAGCTCATTTGTGACAGCAACCTGGATCTGGGCAAGAGACCAAGCAGCACTCAGAGACTTAGAGAACTAAGGTTTATTACACCAGTGGGCCCAGAGGAGTTAACACTCCAAGCTCTGGACCTCATCTGTAGGTTTACACAGGCTTTTATAAGCTGCCAGTTTACACTTTGCAACATCATGTGCAAATAATGTATAACAAAAGTTGACTAATTAGGAACAAGCTTTGTAGAAATGGACCATTCAGGGGGGAGAGAAATAACCAATCAGGAGTGAGAGAAATAACCAATCAGGAGTGAGCTCCATGCAAATGAACTACTACAAATGGACCAATCAGGGGTTAGCTCAGGGAACCAATAGAATATTAGGGGTAAGTTCCACTTTCCTAGAAGTAAGTCGTTTCAGAGGCAAAAAGTGAGATAGAGCCTCTGGGCCCGGGAACCTGGATGGTGCTGGCAGGAGAGTAGTGGCCCTGCCTGGGGGTCCTGCCGGTCTTTTTTATGGGGCTTCCCACCTCACTAGGAATCTCCTGGAGAATGCACTTTATGAAACCAAGACCGTGGAAAATATGAGAGCTGTGAAACAGGGCATCCAACAGAGGAGAGAAGCAAAGAGAATTCCCAGATGACACATCTACAGCAGGAGAGGAGGACAGAGAACCTTAAAGGGTATCTTAGAAAAAGAAATACAAATTATAGATTACCTTACTTGTTTGCCTTGCTGAGAGGAGTTTTAAAACTTTGATAGAGTTTAGAAGAAGAGTTAGTGATAGAGCAAAAAAAAAAAAAAAAAAAGTAAAATAATTATCTGTAGGATTTTTTTTTAAAAGTTATATGAGAGGAAATTAATCACAGTGCAGTTTGTGGATCTGCTGTGATACTAGGTAGTCGTAGTCATGTTAACACTGAATATTGATTTTTAACCAGAAATCATGCTTGAAAAAACCATACTGCAAAGTGGAGAAAAAGAAAAGTTTGTGTGGGTGTGTTGGAGGGGGAGGTGGTTGACGATAGTTAAATCCGTATTTTCCATAGTAGGAAGGCAGTAGGTAATACCAAAACTTGAAAAATCAAGAAATATTAAGTGTAAGCATATATATCAATATGAATATAAATAGCAAGAAATGTCTGAAAGAGTTGGAAATGATTCCCTATAAGGAGTAAAATTCAGGGTGTAGGGAAGAGGTAAGCAAGAGACTGCCCATCTTTATTGTAAGCCTTCTAATACTTAGTGAATTTTAATACTCTGTGCCAAGTATTATGTGAATTAATAATTAAATATCAAAACAGAGTATTTCAATGACATGAAATCCAACACTATTTTTCTTGCTACTTTTGAGGCATCATGTCAAGGGTCTCCAAGACCACCACTAGGTTTGGTGACTTGCTAGGAGGACTCAAAGGACTCAGCATGCTTTATTACAGCTAAAAGATCCAAAATAAAATCAGGGAAGGGGAAAGGAACTTAGGGCAAACTCCAGAGGAGACCAGTCACAAGCTTCTGAGAGTCTTCTCCCAGTGCAACCACACAAAATACTTTAAATTCTTCCAGCAATGACTGGAGACAACACATGTGAAATGTCTTCTATCGGGGAAGCTCAGAGACTCTGCGTTCAAGGTGTCTACCTGGGGGCTGGTCATGCCGATGCCCTCTGCCTAGCACATAGTGAAACTCCTGACCCCTAGAAGAAAGCAGGTGTTCAGCACAAGCCGCGTTGCTTACGCAGAGTTTAGGCACACTGAGCCCTCTTACCATTTGGGGAAAGTTTTGTATCAGTCTAGGGAACTGTTTATTGTTCAGATTCACAGATGCCAGACAATGGCCAACCTTGAAAAGCTGGCCTTTCCAAGGATAGCAGTCTCAGGCTTCTATGTGAACTCTTTTTCCTGCCTCAGCCTTAAAAGTCTTCACAGTTTTTCTTACAATATATCAGAAAAGTGCTGAGGAACTGAAAAGATCCCTGCTTGCAGCCAGTCATAAGATGTGAGGTCAAGTCTCACACAGACCACTTTCATGGTCATGTGATATTGGGAGAGAAACAGACTGTTTGAGACTTAATTTTCCAGAGGGCTAATGGAAAGTTTGAGGGATACCATACACCAAAGCAGGTGCTCAGAAAATCATGGTTTCATACAATCTTGTGATTTTTGCCTTCTCTTTTCTCCCTTTCAGGTTTCAGCTTTTACTTCTCACTCAGCCTGCTTGGCTCTGTTTTTGCATTAAATATAAATGTATTCTATTCTAAGGAGTTTTTAAACATTTCCTTCACATAGTTTGTCTTAGCTGCATAGAAATTCCTGGTCCTCTTTATGTGCACTTAGCGGCAAGAGGCCATGTACCTTCCCCGGCTCTGGGTAAAAACACTTTGATGGGTCCCTTACCAAGAGAAACCACATCAGTGTAACCGACTTTGAGTGAGTACCTAGTGGGCGACTTCCAGTGGCTTTCCTCCGTGTGTCTCTGCTTTGCTTTCATTCACAGAGACTCCCCCAGGGTTGAAGAATGAAGGATATCTCCCCCAGTTTTTCACCTTTCCTCACTGTGCCCACATGGCAGCCCTCAAGGAATGATTTTGTGCAAAAGTCAAGGAACCATTGACTCCATTATTATTGCCATGGCTCTTTTGGCTTGTCTTGCCTCCCCAAATCCACTGGTTTCTTTTTTTGGAAGATGGGTAATTAAGTTTATTTATTTATTTATATATGGTGGTATTGGAGATTGAACCCAGGACCTTGTGCATGCTAAACACGTGCTCTACCACTGAGCTATACCCTTCCCCTTGGTTGCTGACCATCTGCTCTGAAGTAATCCAACACAAGCCTCGGTCCTGTGGCACATCACCCACTGTCCACCCAGCCCTGAAAGGGTATTTTCTGTATCATAGGATTATTCTGGGGATTACATGAGGTAATGAATGTGAAAGTGTTCTGGCAAATGTAAAATGATATGTGGATCCTGAACGTTGCTTTATCACGAGCTTTAGGATTGTGAGGCTCTAAGATTGCACAACTCTACCTATTAAATGACAATTATTTATACATAGAATGCCTCAGTGTGACACAGTGAGGGTCCTAGAGCCACAACTAGGCTCTAAACATAACTACAGTTTATTCCACTGTTCTAAAAATTTTTTTATTTGCAGTAGATATTTTATTTATTTTTAAATTATTATTTTTTTAATGGAGGTACTGGGGATTGAACTCAGCACCTCTATGACTGAGCTATATCCCTCCCATGCAATAAACATCTTAAATTAAATTTAAATTCTTGGTCAAAATCCCTAATATTTTACTAGTTTAAGTTTTTTTCTTTTACTTCAAATTTATACCATTTATCTGCTGTTAAATCAATCAGTCAAAAACGAGACTGTTTTGAGAAACACAGTAACTTTAAATCAGATGTTACGAATTAAATCTCATGTTAGCCAATTGATCTCCATGTTTTGTTTTGAAGGCATAACATTGAGAAAATCCTAACTACATAGACTAGAAATCACAAAAGATACATTTTTTAAAAAAAGCTCGCTTTAAATGTAACAACGCTCCTTAAATAACTGTTCTAGAAGCTTAAAAAGGGAACAGTGCCTTGTGACTGTTTCAAAGTTGAATCATTAACAATATCTAATAAGTGCTGTCACTTTAATTGGTTATTATTCTGTGTGGAGAAGCATGAATAAATGGACTCCTCAGATAATATGTCTCCACTATTCGGAAGAAAATACATTTTAATTGTATGGTAACTTTGGATACTAGGATGTTTTCATCTATGACCTTTTATAGAGTCTCGTATAGCTCAGTTCTTGCCTTTGATAGAGGTGTATTCCACTTCAAAACAGTGAATCTAATTTATTTTTCATTATTGATTCCACACTTGTTTCAGTTCCATCTCTGACACTCTCTGTAGTTATAAACCCAGTGACATTGTTATTGCAGACAGCCACAATGACTTTATCCAATTTACTAAAAATTAGTAAGAGAGGCAAACTTGTACAACTGTGTTAGATTGCAGAGGTATTTAACTAGTGGGATCTCTTTGTCAACCTCCCCCAGAGTGATTTCTTACCTCATGTGAATTATTCGTACAAATATCCTGTCTTGAATTTCACTATGAAAAATGAAAACTTAGTATTCACAGTCCATAACATTACAGACAATGCTGAAAAGTCCACAGTTTAAATAATATACCTTAATCAGGCCAGACTGTTTTTGTGGAATTACCCAACACTGGAAAGGTTCTGGCATCTTTGCAGAAGTTCCTGCATGTCCCTGCAGCACATAGTGAGTCACTGAACACATTTCAGTGGTAGCATTTATATGTGTTATGACTTGTGCAGTTTTCCTATTACTTTTTGCTCTCTGTGGCTTTGCCCTTTTGCTAATTTCTTTGATGGGATATTAAAATCAACCCCAACAATTAGAAGTGCCATTTCCTGTTACATAATAAATCTTTCTGGTTTGTACATGTATAATCACATTACCTAAGAACAAGCAAAAAGGTGAGACCCACAGCATCCCTCCATCCACTCACCCTTTTCAATTCAAACTAGAAATAAACTAGAACAATACTTAAATCTCACATCAGAATGCCTGCAAGAGTCTTAGACTTACAATAATGGCGACATTGTCACTCTTGCAAACATCTGAAAAGAGTGCTTAGTGGAGAAATTGCTAAGAGTGTTCTCAGAAATCTTGGGGTCTGCTTCCTCCAAGAAGTCAGAAACAGGATGCAGTGGACTTTCAATGAGTCATTAATTTGACATTCATTGGCCCTTTTGTTGACAGAATTTAGAAAAAAAAAGTGGGTTTATTTTCATGGCTGCCACTAGAACTAATTCTAGGGATGGCATTAAATGCAGGGCAGCTGCCTAGAAATCGTGGGCAGCATCATCCTGTGCCCTCTATTTACCAGTGGGGACAGGGGAAGGTGCTGTGGAACTGTAAATCCAATAGACTCTCAAGAGATTTGAATTGACCCTCAGTCCTGGTGTCTGGAAATCCATCATTCTACATAGACACAGGGACTTGAGCAGAATGAATAATTAGTATGGTTTAGAGAATTCAATTCATCTAGTATTTATTGAGTGCACTGTGAACACACAGTGTTCAGGGCCAGGTGCTGGAAAAGGCAGGAAACAAGGATGGGAGAAAATATGCCACAATATATGAAATGTTTCTAATCCTCAGGGGCCTCAGCTCAGTGTGTTGACAGAGAGACAAAACACACTTAGGAAATAATGTGAAAGTCCAAGAGACAGTGTCTAATATTTAAAACCATGTACTGAATGCAAATGAGTGTCACAATCAGGCCTCATATTGGGGCACAGGTTGGATGGGGACTGGGGAATCAAGGAGACAGTCTAGAGGCAATTAAATGGTCCAGGGAGAGATGATGAGTCTGCATGAGGATAAGACAGCGGAAAAGGACCAAATGATGATACTGACAGAAGTACCAGAGGGAATATTGATTGACGTTAAAATCAAACTCTTATTTTGACAATGTAGATTTCTTCTGATCCTCCTAAAAACTTACCTTTGTAACATTCTAAGGTCCTTTTCAGTTCTGAAACAATCTGTTTGTTCTAAGCCAATTTCAACTCTACTGCTCATCAAAACTTTCTCTAAGAAAAATCAAATATAGGACTTATTGCTAGATAGATCTGGAAATGATGGATTTATCAAAGAAAATAAATTTACACCTTCCTGAAATGTATGCTTTAGCTGAATAGATTTTAGGTGTACAGAACAGGACGTGAGGGAGAACAAGAAGAATGAGGGAGATGATATTTTAATAATTGAAATTCTCAACATAAATCCTATTTTTAAAAACATTTGTGGTACTCAATACTGTGTTCTCCAAGGGCTCTCCTCCCCTTCCAGACATAAGACACACTTTCCTGCTCCTTCAAAGTTAGGCGGAGCTACATGACTAACTTTGATAAGAATGCTGTCAGCCAATATGATGTGTATTACTTCCAGGAGGAAGCTTTTAAGAGCATGTGCACGACTCTTTGAGCTCCTCTTCTGCCATCTCACGAAGAGATCACAGTTTACAATGTTGTGTCAAGCTCTGGTGTACAGCATAATGTTTCATTCATACATATACATACATATATTCCTTTTTGTATTCTTTTTCATTATAGGTTACTACAAGATACTGAATATAGTTCCATGTGCTATACAATATGAACTTGTTGTTTATCTATTTTTTATATTTATTAGTATCTGTAAATCTTGAACTCCCAGCTTATCCCTTCCCACCTCCTTCCCACTGCCCTCTCTAGTAATAATATTTGTTTTCTATGCCTGCGAGTCTGTTTCTGTTTGTAAATAATTTTGTCTTTTTTTAGATTCCACATATAAGTGGTATCATATGGTATTTTCCTTTTTCTTTCTGGCTTACTTTACTTAGAATGACAGTCTCCAGGTCCATCCATGTTGCTGCAAATGGCATTATTTTATTCTTTTTTATGGCTGAGTAGTATTCCATTGTATAAATATACCACAATTTCTTTATCCAGTCATCTGTCGATGAACATTATGTTGTTTCCATGTCTTGGCTATTGTAAATAGTGCTGCTATGAACATTGGGGTGCATGTATCTTTTTGAATTAAGGTTCCCTCTGGATATATGCCCAGGAGTAGGATTGCTGGATCACAGGGTAAGTCTATTTTTAGCCTTTTGAGGAATCTCCATTCTGTTTTCCATAATGGCTGCACCAAACTACATTCCCACCAACAGTGTAGGAGGGTTCCTTTTTCTCCACAGCCTCTCCAGCATTTATCATTTGTGGACTTCTGAATAATGGCCATTCTGACTGGTATGAGGTGATAGCTCATTGTAGTTTTGATTTGCATTTCTCTGATAATTAGTTATATTGAACATTTTTTCATGTGCCTATTGGACATTTGTATGTCTTCACTGGAGAATTGCTTGTTTAGGTCTTTTGCTCATTTTTGGATTGGGTTGTTTGTTTTTTTTCTCAAGTTGTATGAGCCGTTTATATCTTCTGGAAATTAAGTCCTTGTCAGTCTCATCATTTGCAAATATTTTCTCCCATTCCATAGGTTGTCATTTTGTTTCACTTATGGTTTCCTTTGCTGTGCAAAAGCTTGTAAGTTTAATTAGGTCCCATTTGTTTATTTTTGCTTTTATTTCTATTGCCTGGGTAGACTGCCTTAGGAGAACATTGGTGAGATTTATGTCATATAACGTTTTGCCTATGTTTTCTTCTAAGAGGTTTATGGTGTCTTGTCTTATGTTTAAGTCTTTACTGGCTTCTCTTTCTCCTCACTTCTTCCCTGGAGAAACGATGACTTATCCAATGGGTGAGGTTGGGCTACGCCTCTAAGCATGCTCAGCTAAGCCCGTGTGCTCTTCCTCTTTGGGAGCTCACTGCAGAGGGTACACATTCCTCTCTGTTTCTCTGTGCTAAAGTTTTTCAGGGAAGATACTGTGGAGGATGGGAGAAAGGGGTCAGGACTTCAGCTGTCCAGTACTGGTTATGATAGGATGGATGTATTTGCTTAATTCTGAGATGCAATATTAGGAAGGCTATTATTAATGCATATTTATTCAACAGTTCCATCAGTAAGAAACACGGCATTTCTGTCTCCATCTGCCTGACCAATTTGCATCTTTCAGTTTATCCCAAACACAATGGGGAATAGATTGTCATTTACTGGTCTGCCCCTTAAACTCTAATATCCCTGAGTCCTTCTGTTCTCTTATTCTGGAGTTCTGCTTAATCGTGTGTTAGACCTCATTCTGTTTTCCACATCTCTTAACCTCGTGTTCGTATTTCCCATCTTTCTGTCTTCCTGGTTTTGCATTCTGAGTAAAATTTACATTTGCATTTTTTCAGTTCACTTATTCTCTCTTCAGCTATGCATCAAGCATTGTGTAACCCATCCCTTTTTGATGGTACCTTTTTCCTTGCTTATGTTTCCAACTCCTTTTTCTCCCTTTCCTTTAGCATTTTAAACTGTACCATATTCTGGTATTTGAGGTCCTAGATGATCCGACGTGACTGTGTTATTTTTGGTGGCTCTTGTATGTGGTTGCTTCTTTCTTTATGTCTTTTATAATTTCGTGATGTGATCCTGCATTTGGCTGAACTGTATTTGTGAGGATCCTGAGAGCCCTGGATCGAGGCTATGCCTTCTAGGGACAATTAGTGTTTGCTTCTGCCTGTCACCGTGTGCACTACAAACCTGAAGGCACTTCACTAACGCTCTCAGCTTGTGTCTTCTTGGGCTACGCCACCCGTACAGAGTCAACTCTCAAAGTTTTAGGAGAGACTTTTTTTTTCCTTGGCCAGCTTCAGCAAAGGCTGAAAAAATTTCCTCAGTGACAGTCTTTGCTTTTGAGCAGCTTTTCTGCAGACACCTTTTCACTGAGGCTCTTTGACTATGTCGACGTTCTACGGGGCTCTGCTCCAACTCTCACCTTGGGATGGACCGAGGTTTTAGCTTCAGTCCTTAAACAACCGTTAAACTCAGAACTCTGGGTTATGGGAATCAGCAAATCTCCAAAGGGCAGCTACAGCTTCAGAGTCAGCTCACTGCTAAGTTTTCGAGTTTCAGCTTCATTTAGGCACATATTTCACTACCTTTTTTTGTCAAGGTCTGTGATGACCTTCAGAGGAGATCTGATACATTTTTGTCATTATAGATACTAGAAATCTAGAATTTCTCGATGCTGTGTAATGGGATATTTTCTCAGTCTATTTCATTTACAATATTGTCAGGAACAGAAATCTCTGGAATGCTAAACAAATTGAACACAGAATTTTATGTCAGTAAAATTAATTGACATAGCACCATGGCACATGGTTTCATATGCATGTATAGGGGACTCCAGCCATGCTCTGTGACCAACCCAAGTTATTTGAACAGCTTCCTATGTTTGGGGAACTTCCCATATTGTTGAGATCGAGTGTGGACTTGCATTTCCTAAGGTGGCAGCCAGAACTCTGTTCCCTGTCTTCCCATGTGGGTGCAGGGAGCGGGTGTGCTCTCTAGACTCTGCCTGTCTGATGCCGAGGATAAGAATTGGACTTGGAAAAGAGCAACATGAAGGGCAGGAGCACACCGGTTATCTTTTTTTCAGAAGAGCAGCAGAATGGCTGCTTTTGCGGGGAGCAGTGGCAGAGCTTCTTACGTGCAGTGCCTGGCATCACCAGTGGGCACTCTAGTGCCACCCTGTGTGGTCTTTCTGATACAATCCTGTGATGAGTCATACACTTGGATGCAGCTTCCACGCCCAACCCTCTGGCCCTCTCCGAGAGTCTGTGTGATACCTGATAGCCGATAATAAATTCTCTTTTTGCTCAAACTAGCTAAGCAGGTGATGGTGTTTTCAATTAAGGACCCTGACTGATAGCCTGTGGATATAGCAAAGTACAGAGGTTTAATTATGAAGACTCATTCTGCAAGCTGCATGCAGAAATCAATATCATTATGTATAGTCCCGCCTCATTGAATTCTGTGTGCTGATAAAAAGAAGGCTTACAAACACAGATTACTAGAATAAATGCAGTATTATATTTAGAAGAGGAAAATAATTTAGAATTCAAAAATATACCTTTCTTGTCAACAATTTTGGTTTAATGGCTTTTTAAAATAAGCAGAATTCTATTGTCTGGTTCAAATTTAGGAGTATATGTGCTCTGTGTGTGTGTGTGTGCTTCAAGTTTGGTTTGATCTGTGGTTTAGTTAAAAATAAGAAATGAATATTCAGTTCCAGTTGGGATTTTATGTAAGTTCCTGCCAAGGTTATTATTGCAAAGATGCAGAAAGGTCAGCCTCATGGAGATAAATAATCACAATGATTTTCCACATGATATCCCATGACACCCCTGATAAATAAAGACTACACATCTCATTTTCATTCCCGTTTCACCTCTGCTCTCTCTGCTTGGAATTTCCCCCCCTTCTGTCTCTGCAGACCTAGATTATAGTTGTCCTTTAAAGCTCCCTTTTAATGCTGCTTCCTCCATCAAGCCTTCCTTTCATCACAGCCGAAGGAATTAACGTCTCCCTTCTCTGGGCTCACAAAGCACTTCGTGAGCTCTACTTAACATTCACGTGTACGCCTGTAACGTGGCACCATCTCTTCTGTGGAAGGTGGTAGAGCCAGACAAGAATGGTCCCTCAGTTGTTGGTCAGTCGGTTCCAGGAGGCCACCTTCACTTCCCCACTTTCTGTTGCCAAGGAGCGAGCGTGCTGGTGAAGGAGGAGGGGGAGGAATGGGAAAGGTGATCCAATGCAGGTCTCATTGGATCAGACACACAAATGGAATCACAGAGAATGTAAAACCAGCTCTTTATGTCTGTCTGGAGCCTTATAATCCAAAGCATTCACGGTCCCAATGGTCAGCTTACTTTGTCTCTTAATTTGTTCCCCTGTCGGTTCATGGGCACAGAACCAATCCTGTTCAACCGTGGGGTCAACAGAGGGTGACTGCCATGGGTGACAGGGTCCATTCCCCGATCTTCCTGCTGCTGCCCCCTCTTCTCCTCCCAGGCAGTTATTTTAACCCTTTCCCTCCACAGCACCACCCCCAAGTCCCACCTCTTCTGTGTGGAAGCTTCTGGATACCTTGCCAGTTACTCTCTGCTTCATCTTGGGAAGAGGAGAAGGGGAACTTTGAATGCTGGAGTAGAAGAAAGTTGAGAAGGGGCCCTCATGGGAGGTTGAGCATCAGGTGGAATATTGGAAATTAATGTAATCTCTCAGATAGCAAATGTTAACCTCCTATCTGAGTATCTCCTGTATCTTATACAAAAACTATCTGTTTCCAAGACCTGGGTTCCCCAACAACAAAACAACCTCCTTTATTATTGTAGCTCTGGGAGGTTTATTCTCTGGGGAAGGGTGGGGATGGTGAGGAAAAAGAAAACCCCATCCTTCCATATCTTGCCGGCCACGAATTAAGCATTTTGAGAGAATGAGCTGGTTTCTTACACCTTTCTCAGTCCTTGTACAGAGTAGATCAGCAAATATTTGTTTAATGGATGCATGGACTGTGGAGCTAATCCAGCAGAGAAAATGTCACATTCTGATGTTTGATGGTACATGTCTTCGAAGGACTGATTTTCTTTTTTTTTTAAGGAGACACGACTTCGGTATAACCTAAATCCTTAAGACTTTTACACCCACCTAAGGTGCCCTCTGTGGTCTAACGAGATGTGGATGCCCGTGGCCCCTATTTGTCTGCTTCAGCCCAGCCAGGCTAGCCCGGTCAGGGGGTGGAGTGAGGGAGCTTGTCCATGGCTCTCCTGCTCTCCTTTTTGCCCCCCAACCGCTAGGAATCGCCCCTCCTCTCCTACCCCAGTCAGCACTTTTTCACTCTCAACAGGAAAAGGTCTGATATCATGTACATTTGGACTGAGATTGCTTCAGGTGAGATAAATGGACGATTCCCAAAACTGGTAAATGCTGTCTTCACAACACCACAGAAGTGGGACAGCCCAGAGAAAAAGAGATTCCAGGGCCACAGGGCTTTATCTGAGAGCCTGGAAATCTCAAAGGACACCAGAGGTTCAATAGAAACTGCTTTGAGTGCCCACCCGGCTCCCGGGCAGCGGTGGGCGGGCACGGGGGCGCAGGTGACGAGGGAGGGGCAGTGACAAGGGAGGAAGCAGCTGCAGCTCCAGGGAGCTTTTGCCTCCAGGACACTGAGTGGGGCTTGAAGGTTAACAACGGTTTGTGGGTCGTCCAAGTCAAAGACCACTGTCCCTGTCGCTCCAGCCTGCCTTCTCCCCCAGGCCGATGAGGCTCGGGAAATGTGTGTGTGTGCACCTGGACGGTGAGTGCTCTAGACCAGCTGTGATGTTTTTCATCCTTATCCCAGTGCCTAATGCAGTGCCTGGCCTGACAGATGTTCACCATAAAAAATTCCTGAAGGAAAATTGCTGAAGGAATGGATGGATGACTGAACGACTAAATGAAGAGCACATCTTACATTTTCCTGGCCCTCTGAACTGAAAAACAAATGGACAAACGAAAAATAAGGTTAAAGAGGAAGGAGGCATGGTAGCTTCTGAAGAGGTCTGAGCAACTTCCTGAACTTTCTAAGTGACTTTATATGCTCATTGGTGCCAACGAATATTCAGAATTGCCTCACGTTGCCCTCCGTCCCCTCTCTGCAAGGTCTGGTCATGTTCGCGTGGTCATAGGGCTGCCCCTGCACACCTTTGTTGTATCACATACTCTACGGTGGAAGTTCTTGAGACCTGACAGTGCGGGGGTTCAGGTCCTGGGGCTGGAGTTATGACAGTTCCACTGCACACGGCTCCAAGCCAGGTGCTCCCACATCCCAGGGCAGCAGAGTGCCCAGCCTCTCCGGGAGTCCTCAGGGGATGCTACAGTCCAGGGCCAGCCACAAGCATAGTTTGGTTTGAGGGAGAAGGGCTCTCAGACCGTCCTTGCCATGCTCCTCACACACTGGCTGAAATTCCTGGGGACACCAGTGTCTGCTGAGGGGAAGCATTGCCGTGAGCGCGTGTGACTGCGTTTTCAGTGAGGGTATAAGACATGGTGTGTGATCCTGTTCTGTGAGGAAGCAGAAACAGATGTGGCTCTTCTCTTGACTGCCATAATTTACATGACAAGGACTGGAGAGGGGAAAGAAAGTTCTCCCCAAGGAGAGCTACCCCTGAGGAGATTCCCACTCAGGACTGCTCCCCCTGAGAGGTGCTCCCCTGAGGACTTCACCCTCAGAAGTGCCCCCCCAAATGCATGGCCACTAAGGAGAGTCCCCCTCCAGGGGGCACTCCAGAGGAGTCCCCCCGAGGAGGGCTCCCCTGAGCAGGGCTCCTCTGGCCTCTTCCCTGCAGATTCTCTCCTGGGCTACAGGTTGAGGAAAGACCGTCTCCCCTAGAACAGGGGCCTTAGAAGAGGATAGACTTCTCTTTCCTCTTCCAGGCAGCTCTTGGAGCTGCCCAGAGCGGGGTTCCATGGGCCTGACAGCTGCTCAGGAGAGCCCGGCCGCCGTCCCTCTGCCCCGGGGCTCCGAGGCCCAGTGCGCTCTGAGCAGGGCCGGCCTCAGGAGGAGTTTTGAGAGGGCAACATTGCCCCCCTCCGCTCCCTATATTTCTCTACACTACACACTCGGTCCCCCAGTCTCATCCCACCATTGCGCTCTTCTGAAGGGACTTGCCTTCTAACAGGGTCCACACCCTTGAGCTGGAGGTGAGGCGCCTTCCCCACACTCAGGAAGAATAAAATGCACACAGGCCCAGTCTGCTTCCCACTGTAATGAAAATAAAGAAAAAAAGTATAATCTTAAGACCTGGAATACCTACTTCACTGAATGAAAGGAGGTCAGCGAGGAAACTGACATGGCTCTTTAATCACTAGAAAGTTGGGGCGTTCACCCCAAAATCACCGGCCAGTTTGATGGTCTGAGCCCTCAGGTTGCTCGTCACTGCTCCACAATGAAACACTCGCAGGTTTAATCGTGGAATTTCCGTTCCCAGGCACTGGGATGGGAGCCACCTCGGGGGGCAGTGGGGCTTCCTGGCCACTCAGAGGTCACACCAGCGGGCTCTCCTCGGGCCTGGCCCAAGACACATGTCTCTGTGAAGCATAGAAGGGATGTGCTCCACCTCCCCACAGCTTCACAGGAGACCCCTGCCCCAGGGCACCGAGTGGTACGACACACGGGTGACGGGCCTGCTCCCTAAGCAAGAATTTCTCCTCTGCCTGTCCCCCTCGTGTCCTCAGAAATGTGTTTCTGTGGTGAAACCAGCTCTCGTCAGCCTAGTCGATGCAGGGACCAATCTAGGTCACAGACACCTGGCTTTTTCCTGTCAGGGTTTGCCTCCCCTGATGGGCATACTGATGTGGGATCTATTCATTCAGACACTGGTTATCCAGCAGTCTTACTTCAGGTAACTCTGGTGCTACCAGGCTATCATTAATCTTAGCACTCTCAAGGCACAAGTAGCCGGCTTTGTCCCAACCGCATCCTGTAAAGTCAACTCGAGTGGCCTGACCTTGAGGCAGGAGTGAAACAAAGCAGCTAGCATCTCTGTGGGCTGCTCTCTGAGAGGAAACCTACCTCTTCAGACCACCTGCCTTTCTCCCCATGTCTTCTGAGGGTCAATTTTCAGTCTGCTGATGGTGAAGGTGGAAAAGATGAAAATATTCACAGTAATGTCTTTGTTTTCCAGAAATTACTTCCCTGTTTTCTCAAGCTCACTCCATGTGGGGACCATGTAGCATGAGGGGGAACCTACCTCAGGTCCCGGGGCTCTTCCCTGGCTGCCACCTGCCCACCTCTCATGGAATGTCCTGGTCCTCCCCTCACCCGTAGACACAGCCCTGTACCAGGGCTCAGATGAGTCCTGACCAGGCCCGTGCTGTTCCTGATGTGGGAAGAATCTACCACATGGATTACGCTCTACTGCAGGTCAGAGGCAGCAGAGGCAGACCTCTGGCTTCTGACCCAGTCGTGCCTGTGAAAATGTATTTTGATGATTAAATGAATGAATTTGTTTAGAAATATTTATTGAGCACCTACTGTGTTTCAGGCACCATACTAAGTACTGGTGATCCTGAGGCAAATCAGACAGACCCAGGACACATAGGCCAGCTCTAAGCAGCATTCAGCAAGTGACTGCTCCTAAATGTGAGGGAGGTTGTAGAAGGGGATGGTCATGGTGCTGTGAGGAACTCAGGAAGGTGCCTGGGACTCTAGTCTGTTAGGGAACACGTTTGGGGCCTTAGGTAAGAAGAATGATATTTAATCTGGAGCCTGAAGGACAAGTAGAAGGTAGCCAAATAAGGCATCAGGGCCTGGAAGTGAGAGTTTAAATATATTTAAAGAACCGAATAAAGTTGCATCTGCCTAGAACTTAGTGGTGGGGGTGGGTGTGAGAAGATGCTTGAGAGACAGGTAGAGGTCAGGTAGGGAAGTGCTTCAAAAATGGCAGTAAGGAGTTGGACCTTTTCTTAGAGAACAAGGAAATAAGATGGCTTTTCAGCAGCATTGGTATTTCATACCTTTTTTTTCTTTTTTTTAAGATTAAGACTCATTCACTGCTGTAATAAAGAGAACAGAGCATTCATTGCTGAGCACCAAGCTCTGCACATCCCTGCACCTATAAGCCAGAGAGCAGCCTTTTGCCACAACAAGTGTATCGTGATATTCTTGGTCAGGAAATAAAATTACAGCAAGAGCAAAGATAATGACACCCCTGACCACTTTGCCTCTAGTTCTGCTATTGTTTCTGGACTCTGACTGCATAGATTGGATGATGTTTGCTGGCTGACTTTTGATTTCTCCTATAGACTTGTAATTGTCTGCAAAAATGTCTCATTGTTCTGGAATAGTCAATAGACTTAACCACCCAACTTTTCTCCTAGTTTTTTTTTTTAATGGTAAAGTAATTATAAATTCATAAGAAATTGCAAAAATACTACCTAGAGGCCAGTAAACACTTCACCCAGCTTTCTTCAATGGTGACATCTTTTATAACAGTATTACAATATCAAAAGCAGGAAATAGATATTGGTATATTCCTCTTAACTAAATCACAGATTTTATTTGGTTTTCACATGACCTCTGTGTGTGTGTGTGTGTGTGCATAGGTCTATGTAATTTTGTCCCATGTATAGATTTGTATAAGTACCACACTGAAGATAGTAAACTGTTCCATCACTATAAAGAACTCCTTCATTTATCCTTTAACAATTGCTCTCTCCTGGCAAACACTAATTCGTTAGCAGTACTGTTTTGAAGATGTCTCTTTGTTGCTGTGTACTAAATTTGTTGTTTCTAATTGCTTAAAATTCTGCATAAGCACTATATTTTATTTACCCATTCTCTTGGTCACCACCTAGTTTACCTATAATTCTTTGTAAGAACAGATACAGTGGGCTTGTGCAGGTATTTCTGTAACGTATATACATGCAGGGGTGAATCTGTCAGATCAAATGAACGCTTGATACTGTCAGATGGCTCAGAACACATTCCTTTGATCAGAGCCTGACTACTGGATCATATTTAGTAGCAAGGGTGGATGGGAAGTGTAGTCTTTACCTTGGCAACCATGCATCCAAGTCAACTTTTATCATTAGAAGGGGATAAGTTAGCTTCCATGGCTGGATCTTCTCTTCCTACTATGCTAAGGCTTTTAATCAAAAATTTTTTTCATATACTGATACAATCATGATTTTCCTCCTTTGAGCTATTTTGTAATTTTATTGATAGATTATTTTTATGTTGATGTTTCCCTACATTTCTTGGATAAACTATGCTTGATCGTGACATATTTATATTTAAAAAAAATAATGTTGGCTTCATTTGTTAATATTTCATCTAGGATTTTTAAATCTACATTTGTAAGTGAAATAAACTCATTTTCCTTTTTTACATTATTCTTATTCGGTTTTGGAATTAATCTTATTTAGTTTTAACTTCATAAATTGAGCTGGGCAGTTTTTACTCTTTCTCTATTTTCTGAAATTACTTGCATAAGATAGAAATTAATGCTTGTGGACATTTCTAGATGCCACCTCTACAAACTCACTGGACATTTCATTTTAAAGTAAGATCTCCAATAATGTATCAATTTTTAATGCCTCAGAGTCTACTCCCGTTCTGTATTTCTTCTTGGGCGAATTTTGCTTTTTCTATTTTTCAAGAATTGTATCAAAGTATGTATTAATTTGATTAATACATTAATACAAAAATGTATTAGTGTATGGTTAGTTATTCATAACACTCTTTTATTAGTTCTTGAATCTCTGCTGCACTTGTAGTTATTTCCTCTTTAGCATTCTGTTTTGTTTTGTTTTTTCTATTTCGGTCTTCTTGTTCTCTTTTTTCCCTTAAGTCGTCTCACCCCAGGTCTTTTTAAAGCACCAGTTTATGGCTTTCTTAATCTCCTCTAGTTCTGTTGTTGTTATCTGCTATTTCATTGATTTCTGTTCCACCTTTATTATTATTTCTTTTCTTTCTGTTTCTTTGCTTATTCTTTTCTCATCCTCCTGAATATTATCCTTTGTTTTCAATGTGTGTTATATCTTGATAAATGTATTTAAAACTATGTATCTGTCTCTAACTGCTACTGTAGATGTGGTCTTAGAATTTCGACATGAGGTACTTTCATTATCGTTTGGTTTTATATATTTAATTCCTTGGTGACTTTATTATTAACCCAAGTATTACTTAATATCATGTTTTCTATTTTTCTAGACATAATGTATTTCTAGTAAAATAATGTTTTCCAGTAGTCTGAACTAGATTATACTTTTCCTTATCTTTTAAAAAATATTTTCCAATTTAATTCATTATGCTCAAAAACTATAATCTGAATCACACTCATTCTTTAGACTTTCTTATAATTTCCTTTGTGGCCTAGTCTGTGATTAATTTTTAAAACTGTTTTCTGTGTTTCAAAAAGAATATGTACTCTGTTGGCTACAGATAAATTGAGATTATTGACTGAAATATTCAGATTTTCTATATCACTGCTTATTTTTTTCTCGGCTTAATCTATTCATTTCTGAAGGCTCATTTTTCTCCTCTGTATACTTTCTTGTGTTTAAACTTCCAATTAAAATGATTGATTCATCTACTTCTGGTCAAGTCCTATCAGTTGTCATTTTATATTTTTTGAGGTAGTATTCCTAGGTGCATATGTGTTTGCTCTACTATTCTTTCTACCAGTATATGATTTCTTTCCTTGTCCCTTGAATTTTCTTTTGTCAGATATTAAGATTGCTGCCTCATCTTTCTTTTGGGTCCTATTTGCTTGGTATATTTTTGTTTTCAGCCTTTCTACATTCTTTCGTTGTAAATTTGTCTTCTGTAAACAATGTATTGTTGGATCTTCTAAAGTGTCCAATTTGAGATGCTCTGACTTTTGATTGGTAACTTAATCCATGTACATTTATTATAATCACTCTATGCTAAGACTGTTTCTGCCACCTTATTTTGTAGTTTTCATGGTATCTTTTTGTTCTGTTTTAAACTTCTCATTCTTTGAGTAGATACGATTTTCTTCTGCTGGTTTAAAGAACATACTTTATTTTTGTTCTTACAGTGTTTGCTCTTACCTTAGGAGACATACTTGTTTATTTCCTTCCTGACTTAATAAATATATCAATACCTGTTTCCTCTCCTCCAGCAAGACAATTAGATTAATATCTTCTCTCACCTCTTGGGACTCTGCTTCCCCTGTCCCACCCACACTACACACAACAACAATGGCAGCCACACACAGCCACACTACACTGGTACAACCTAGATCAGGTGTTAGTTCTGGGATCTTAGGAATATAGTTTTTCCTTTGCTTTTTTCCTTTAATCTTCACCTTTTTTTTTTTAAGACAACAGTTTTGCTAGGTTATTTGACAACCCTAACTCCACATTTCTCCACAACATCTGTTGCATTAATTTCTCTCTTTTTTGAATATTTCTTCCAAGGGTTTTCAAAATCAGTCAATGTATAGCACAGTTTCTGAGGTTTTGTATGTCAGAAAATATATTTGTAATAGCCAGAATATTTTGTATTGTAGCCTCACATTTCTATATCAATTTGGCTGAATATAAAATTCTATGTACAACACTTTAAAAATAGTATTCGTTTTTTATCTCCTTGCATCCAGTGTTGCTACTGAGAACTCCAATGTAAATCTGATGCCTGTTTTTTTTTTGTATGTGAGTTGCTTTCTCTTTCTGATAACGTCTCAGAATTTTCTTAGTCTTCAATGTTTCTTCATAGTAATGGGTCTAATTTGGGGGGTTCCTATCTCTTCTGTTTGGCTCCATATCATAGCCTTCATTTTTCTCCCCATGTTCTTTTTTCCTCCTGTGATATCCCTCTTATCTGAATGTTGGTATTTTATCCCTCATATCTCTTAGTATTTCTTTTAATTTTAAAAATCTCTTTACATTTGCCCCTGCCTTCTGGAATAAGTCTTCAGGACTATATTCCAGCTCCTTAATTCATTCTTTCACTGTATCTATCTTGCTACTTATCCCAGCTATTATGCCTTTTGTTTCAATTACTGTACTTTTCATAGTTGATATTTCCACCTGGTTGTTCTCGCATCATATTACTAACACCCCCCTTATCAAATTTCTGACACACCAATGGAACCAGCTTGTGCTGCTGGCCCTTTCCTCCAAAATTAACTCTTGGTAAACTACAGACGTACTGCAGACAAAGAAGCATGGACATGAAAAGCTAACCTGAAGCTGGGAACACCCTGAGAAGACCGAAGGCTCTCGTGAGTGAGAGTGTGAGCAAGGGGATACCAGAGGGTGGGTGTCCACAGCCCGGGGTAGGAAGGGGTAGGTCAGGGGAGAGCTTGTAAAGGAGCCGTGCTCTCCAATCCCTGCCTCGTCACCACAGCAAGCCTCAGCCACAGTCCTGTCAGTGCGGTGGTAGCAGAGAGAGTGACGGGAGCGCCAGCAGGAAAAAGCAGCATGTACCCAGTTCTCATTACTCATCGTGGCTGTGTCCTAGAAGTCACCACACACACTGAACTAGCAAATGCCGAACCATGCTCTCAGGGGAGATGCAGGGTTAGGTTCCTGGAACCCTCTGGTCACGATATTTTGATCAGCTGATCAATTCGTAACCTTGTTTTATGTGTTTCTGTTTAAAGATGCCTAACCTGAGATACATTGTTGATGCATTAACATTGAACTCATGGCCCACAGGCCATAACTTATGCCTCAATGAAGCTTCTTTGACACATGGCTTTTCTCCATGAGGCACATGGAGCTTTCTTGCCCTTAGGAACACTTGACAGCACTTCAACACTGTTATGGACTAAATTGTGTCCACCAAAATTTATATGTTGAAATCTGAATCCCAATGTGACTGTATCTGGAGATGGAGGAAGAGTAAAGACTGAAATCTGTGTGAAAAGGAGGGGCTTAGTGGCTGTGGACTGCGCTCTTGGTGAAGTCTTCTTCATCTAGTTTGGTGGTTTTACTAGGAAACCCTGGATGTCAGTGTCTTAGGTCTTTTTTGATTAAGATTTTTTGATAAGATTTTTTTGATCTCAGAAATCTTTTCCAATATCCTGCCTAAAAATATCTTGAATATTCTGCCTATTTTCTGCAAGCTGGGTGGGGTAACAACTCAGTCCCAGCATTCAGTAGGTAAGGTGTATTTAACCCCTCTGTTTTCAATTGTGCTTCTGTTGGGTTTTTTTTTCCCCCTTCTTCTTCTGTTCTCTTTGTCCTTGTGGTTTATGTCTTTCACTTTTGTTGAGTTTAATGTTACATGTGTTGGTATTCAGAAGGGAGTAGAGGATGATGCATGAGTTAAGCTGCTATTCCTAACCAGAAACTCCCCTGCCATACCGTTACCCCTGCCCTGTTCCCTCCCTGAAGACCGGTCCCTGCAATCCCGGTATTGCCTTCGCCATCCACGTCCATGTGGCTGGGCCTGCTGCATCTGTTCATCTGGGGCCTCCAGGGCTGCATGACTGCTTAAGTCCATGAAATTGATCACCATCTCCCAACATTTGCTGTAAGTACCTTCCCTATGCCAGCCCTGACCAGTGGGTCAGTCTCACACTCTATCAGAGGTAGGCTATCAGAAAGACCAGAATTTCCCCTGCCTCCCCTTCCCTTGCTCTTTATTACTGTGAATAGACCACCCTCCTATGTCTTTAAACTTTGTCTTGTGGAGTAATGTCCAGATGTGTTATCAAGGTGGCCCTGCTTATGGGGCCAAGAAGGTGACCACAAGCTGGTGCTTCATGGGGCGGAGCCACGGGCCTTTTCTTTAGCTTTAATACCCCTGGTGTGGGATTTTACCCATCTGTCCCACATGGCCAGATGTTAGGAAACTAAGCCAGGTGAATCACGCAGCACACTAAGTCACCTCACAGAGTGCTTATTTATTAATTTGTAATAGGCTGTGTCTCTTTCCAATAACTGGGCCATTTACATCTTCTACCCAGGGTACTTCTCAGGTTCAAGCCAGAAAGAAGCTCACAGTTATCAGATGTCTTCTGCACACCAGGACATCCCAGTTAACATTTATATACATTATTTCTAGTTAACCCTGGGAGGCGTTATCCCCATTCTACAGATGAGGAAACCAGTGTTCAAAGAGGCTGAATAAATTACTCAAGCTTGCAAAGTGAGATCAGAACCTTCTGATTCCAGTACTTGTGGGCCTCCTCCTACTTTGAACCAGAGGACCATAGAATGAGACACAGAGATGAGATGGGGTTCATGTCACAGCTGAGTTCAAGGGTCAAGAAAGGCCTCTTTGATGACCCTCAATGTGAGTCCTGAAAGAGGAGTGTGGACAGGTGAAGAGCCAGGTGAAGAATGTGGGCAGTGGGATCAGCACTTAAACCCATGAAACTGATCACCATCTCCCAACATTTGCGTAAGCACCTTCCCTATGGCAGCCCTGACCAGTGGGTCAGGACGTTTAGTCAGCACATTCCCTGTGGTGGGGAACACACGGGTGAGCTTGAGGAACCATGTGGCTACAGCCCAGCCAGCACAGGCGAGCCCTGAGGAGCCCACCCTAGAGATGGCGCAAATAAGACTGAGATGAAATTACCAGTCCACAGCCAAGGTCCCCTTGGAGCTAGGCTGACCCAGATGCTAGGGTCAGATTGCTTTTAGGGAAGCTGGAAGGATATCAGAAAGACTGGACTTTTCCATCTTCATGTGACACTCTGGGAAGTTCCCGTGCCTCAATTTACCTAAATATATTCTCCAGCCAGGCTGAGTTCCTTGTAGTAGAAATTACCTGCAGAGGACTAGTAAAGTAGATTGTCACTGTTTTTTCTTTTTTTTTTTAAATCTATAAAGTCCGCAAATAG
Source organism: Camelus bactrianus (assembly GCF_048773025.1). Lineage (NCBI taxonomy): Eukaryota > Metazoa > Chordata > Mammalia > Artiodactyla > Camelidae > Camelus > Camelus bactrianus. The sequence continues at coordinate 46,001,861 of NC_133547.1, read as the reverse complement.
GACCAGTCACTGGTGGTTAGTAATTGGAGGACCAGTAGACCTGGGGTTCCCCACTTGAATAAGCATCAAAATTATTATTGTTAAAAATAACAGAGGCCCAGGCCCAACCTAAGCTACTGAATCACCAGCATTTTATTTTTTGCAGCCACTCTGACCGCTTCTCAGAAAGTCCACGCTCTGGGAAAGGCAGAGCGGAAGGTAGAGGTCACACAACCCCAGCAGGGGTGCCTGCAGCACAGAGCTCGCTTTCCGCCTCACAGCGGAGGTTCCAGCAGGCCGGGGAGCGTCACTTACATATGTAGTTGCTTCATATGTTTGCTTCCTTTTCCCTCATCCATCAAGACTGTACTCACCCATTGAATCAATTGGCTTAGTGATATAAATTTTTTTCAATGAAGTGGTATGGGCGATACGGAGAAACGGTCAACGTCTTCATGAAGCTTACTAAGTGTGCATTTCATCAGTTCTAAAATGCACTTTTTCCACACTTCAACACCTCAGAAATGGAATTGGGCATAACATTGAATGTGTCTGAGCATTTGTTACGATGTAACTGAGAATGTTTTTTCTTTCTTATGGTTTAGGAATAATGGTGCCAGTTAAAATCAGTAGTTATCTTCAAATTGATGAAATATGGTAGTGGGAAAAGGAACAACACACTTACATAAACAGGTAGCTGGCAAGAGCTTTGCTCATGCTTCTCCCTCTGCATGAGTAGTTCTGCACTTCTGCTTCATCAGTTCTACTAACCAATTACAACTCAATTCAAATGCCACCTCCTCCAGGAAGCCTTCTGTGTCACCCCAGCCCCACTACCCAATCTGGATTCCAAGTTCTTCCTTTGGGCCCCTGTGCTGGCCTCTAATGTATGCTTATCATGCTGTGTTACATTTATCCTGTTATCAGTCCACCCCTCCCCCAACTAGATGGTGAGCACCTTGAAAGCAAAGATGCAAGGTACACCTCTGTGCTCCTAGTACCTGGCACAGAGCCTGGTTTACAGCAGAAGTTCAATAAATGTTTGTTGAATGAGTAAATTCTAAAGGGTTGGATAGTTACAGGCCATAGATGTTCTGACCCATATGTGAGACCACAGGATTTCAGAAGAAAGGCAGAGTGCAGGGCTGGAAAGGCTGAGGAGGGCTTCTGGGAGGCAATGGGTTAGGAGCCATTCTGGCGGGATGGCTGGTGGACTCAGGGCTGCAGGGAGAAATGAAGACGTGGGCAGCGCTAAGACCTTCATTTCTCTTACTAGGTGTAGATCTGTGGTGACTGTCACTTGACTGGATTTTGTGTTTAATTTCAGGAAGCTGTGGGCCTCAACAACATTCAACATTATTCTTAATAATTAACTCTAGGTGCTAAAACAATAGATGCTCAGGTTCAGAGAAAAGAGCAGTTCAACCCTCACTGAGTTCTCACAGGAAGTCCTGAATACACATAGATTTTGTGGTTTAGACCTCAGAGCTTCCTGCCAGAGCTTTACAAGCTTTAGCAAGTCTAAGCAGCCAGGAGAAGGCGGGCGGATGGGACCACAAACAACATGGTACCAACATTTCAAAGCAGGTGCCTTCTTACCATCTATTGATTTAGAACCTCAACTGTAAACTGTTTTTTTTTTTTCTCCCCCACTTCCCCCAAAGTACAGCTAGCATGACTGCTTGGTGCTGGTGGGGTCTGACCTTTTAATAATGGTCATTTAAGACTTGGGATTTGATTCAACTGAGTTGTCTCTTAGCTTGCCCTTCTGTACATTGTCTGGGAGGCTCACAGAACCTCCAGTGTTCATGGAGTCCCCTCTTTTGAAGGAGAGGTCTACAGATCACTGTGATCACGTCTGAGCAGTCAAGGAAATGAGACCCAAACAGTTATGGTTTCTGGTGTTTCTCGTTGAAGTTTGCTCATAAAGGTTTCAATTCATTATATAAATCTACCAATAGGTTGTGGGTCCAGCTTTGCAGCTGAGACCTGGGGAGTGGAGTCTGGTTGTTCTAGTGGGGATTAAGGTGGCCCAGTTAAATTGGGGTGACCCAATTTGATCCTGCTGTCACACCCCACTAACCAGTCTCTTTTGCATTCAGCAGCTGGATGCTGGGCTCCTTTCTAACAATGAGTAAACACTGGGGTCAAGTCAAGGCTTTTATTTCACTTCTATTCCTGAGACAGTGAGCAGCTGTCCATCAGGCACATAAGAAACCCAATAGTGTCCCAAACAGGCAGGCTGCTCGCAGGGAGACACAGGCACAGCGACCGCTTGACATCTGACACCTGCACGTGGTCTGAGGCGATCTCTAGGATTTTGTACTCAGTCACTGATCATCCTAATATTTGCATTTTTATTTTTCTCTTCCTGGTGTGGTAGAGGTCTGTGTGGAGGCCAGAGATGCCAGACGTCAGATCACGTGGCTGAGTCAGAAGGTGCAGACATGATAGTGGCTCCTGAGCTTGGGAGCTGGCGATCAGGGTCTACTCATAGAACACCCGTGATGGAAGTGCGGGCGTGCACATCTGGAGTGGAGAAATTCCACAGTGCCTTCTCCGAGAAAGGACCATTCCTATTGCTTTTCATTAGAAGAAGGTGACAACTGAGTCAGGAGACAGTTACACGTTTTCTTCGGCTTCACGGAGAGGTTTAGATTGAACTCGAGGCTTGGGGAGGGGAGGGCCTTTTTGCTGGTGACCTTGTGTTCCTGGGGTAGGAGGAGGCCTCTTTTTCTGTGCGTGCTGGACACGGGGGCCAGGAGGCCCGGGACGATGAGCAGGTGCCTGGGGGCGATGAGCAGGTGTTTGGGGACGATGGCCAGGTGTTGGAGGAGTTTGGGACATGGCTGGATTTGGAGGAGTTGAACCTGGAATTTGGTAGGACTTCCGTCCCCTTTCCTCGGCGGGGGTCACTCTGTTCACTCCTGTCTCCAGCTCCTCATCTGCAACAATAAAAACCTCTGAAGAGTTTTCTTGAAAAGATATGATCAAGATCAATGCAACTATTTACTGAGCATGCCTCCTATGTACAAGGTGTCATGCCAGCTACTCTGGTGCACGCGATGAGGAAGCAGAAGCCACCTCTACCCTCCAGAGATTCCAGGTCTTGCAGGGGAGACAGAAATGCCCACCATCAAGGGAGAGTGAGAGTCCAAGGCTTTAGAGAACTCAGGGAGCCAAAGGCGAGATGTGTGAAAGGCTTTAGGTCTCTCGAGAACAAAGTGGGCACCCAGACCCCAGAGCCCTGACTCCAAGTCACCCCAGGGGCCACACCTTGAGAGCACCTCAGGGTTCTAGCCCTTGTCATGGGACCTAAGTAGTCAGAGAAGACATTGTCAACTACCTGCCTTCAGGTGGGTCTTTCTGTTAGATCTGCCTTTCCCCCAGTTCTCCTGTAATGTGACCCACATTCATTCTGGTGAGGGGTTGGGTTATATGCAAGGAGTTTTTAGTTCTTAGAAACAATAGTTTCCCAGAAATTCATAAGCAAGCGCAGTCCTCTTGGGCTTGGAAAGAAAAGAATTCCTCCCCTGGTCACCCCTCTGGGATTTTCTGCTTTCTGTGATGGCAGTCCATGAAGACAGGCCCACGACTCACAGTAATGTAATTTTTCCTTTGCTGTTTTAAAATGACACAGGAAATCTGTGTAGATTCTCAGATGCTCTAAGCCTGGAGGTTCCCGCTGGCCCGCTGGCCCTCTGGCCTCCGTTGGGCTACAGGTTGGGTAATCTGGTCCCTGTGCCCAAAGCCATCATTGCAGTGCTCCGGAGAAAGCTCGGAAGAGGGGCTCTCCCGGGGTGCATGAACCGCTGCTCACGTTGGTGCAGGGGTGTGAGGCTTAGGAAGCACACGCCCGCTCTGAGCATCGTCCTGCAACTTTGGGTGCTAATGCCAGTTCAGACGGCCTCTTTCAACTGCTAGAAATCCAGGCCTGGGGGCTTTAAATCTGAAGACTCAAAGTCAAACGTTGTGGTTTTGATGTGGAGAGGCTGGTGTGCTCGAAGCACAAAAGTAAAATGCACAGAAAGGGAGAAACAGTTTCTGTGCCACCTTTGGTGCCTCCAGGTAGCAGAGGTCAGGCCAGGAGGCCCCAGAGAGGGCTCTGGCAATCCCAGTTCCCAGCTGCAGGGCAGCGGGCGGTCCTTTTGCATCTCCATACGGCAAGCTTGGGCTGGCCGTTTGCTTACTCTTCTGTTCACCCACTGTTTTGTTCATTTGGTTTTTGAACATTTTCCCCCCATCTTCTAGGTGTTAGGTGCCGTTGCTAAGTGGCAGTGATGGCTCAGACACAAGCATTGTCCTTAGGAAGCCAAGCAAGTGGCTGCAACGACCCAAGACTGCGAATCACAATGTCAGTCTCTGGTGAGGACCCAGGGCCACCAGAGAGGTGCAGACAAAGAGCCCCATGAGTTCTTGGAGGAGCGGGGTGTGGCCAACTGGCTGAGGCCTCAGGCTGGCTTGGCTCTGTGCAGCCTGCTGGGTCAGAGCAGGACGGGGGACCTGGAAGCCCATGCCTGCAACTTCAGCCCCTGCCCACATGGCTGCTTCGTGGAATTCCTCCAACCTCAGTGCTCTCCTCCCTCCCCATATCTCCTGGTTACTCAGCCCTGGGCCAGGACTAGATTGAAGCAAGCAGGCGCCCAGGGCACAAAACCAAAGAAGGCCTAACTCCTGGGGTTGTGCAAGGGCAGGGTCAACTCTGAGGGGGAAGATATCCTCAAGTTTTGCACCCTGAGCTCCAGGTTCACCTTACCCTCATCCTAACTCAGCCTCCTGGCCGTAGAATTTGGGGCACATCGTTTGACCTCATTGAATTAAACTTCTGTGTCTGAATGAATATTATCTATCTCATAAGGTCACTCAGAAAGTTGAGTGAGATAATGAATATAAAGAAATATATATATAATATAAATATATTACAGAGATCAGTGCCTGGTACAGCCAACTGCTTTGTCAACTTGAGCCAATCATCACGCTGGCCAGTCAGCCTGGTGAAAGTAGAGATTGCCTTGTCTTAGGTGACATGCAAGGTCCACCTTGGAAGGATGCGTGATCTTTGACCATTAGGCAGAGAAGGAAAGAGCCTCTGCAGGGGGATGGGGGGCCGCGAACTGCCAGAGCAGGGCCCAGAAGTGAGGAGGCTGTGGGTGCCGATGGGTCTCCACCAACAATTCTGTTCCCCTGGAGCGGAGAGTGTGTGTGAGACGGTGGTGGAAGCGCGGGGCCATGCTGGGGGCAGGGGTGTAGCGGGACATGAGGCGGAGGGGCAGTGGCCTGAAAGAGACCTGGGGAAAGATGTCTAATTTGAGGAAGCCAGAGCCAAAGGTGGTTCAAGGCCACCACTGCCTGGGGAGGTTCAGACCAGGTCATTCTTTGGGTGGTCCCGGAGGCAGCTGGCAGGGACACACTGGGCCTGCTCCTGGGAGAGACCCCGTGTAGGGGACGCAGTCCTGCTGTGAATGGGAACTTGCACAGAACCTGAGGGACCTGCCCACCTGGCCGCATGTCCTGATGATGGCTGGGCAACACTTGAAGGACCCAGCTGCAACATGGGGTCCCAGCACCCCCGCCACTGTCCCAGCACAAGAACACCATTATCCAAACATGCTGCCTTGGTTGGCCTGGATACCCCTTGAGCCAGCTCCCCACTTATGAACATAACATTTTCATTCTTGGTGGGTTGTCAGGCCTGATTCAAGGAAGAAACACTTGCAGCCCTAACATACCCCCTCGGAACAGCCAATTGGAAAGGGGTATTAACATCCAGTTTGGGAACAAATGTATTCCTGTGAGTCCCCGGTGCCCTGAAATTTTACCTGTATTCCCAGGAGCTTGGTCCTCAACACATCTCGGCCACCCCCTCAGGAGAGGACGAGATGTTTGTTCATGGAAATGGAGTTTTGAAGCTAATCTTTTTGCCCACGTAGATATACGTGGTTCACTGGAAATCTGTCCACAGAGCCTCACACTGAGTCAGCCTCAGGTGGTGGATTCCAGTGAGGCCGCCTGGATTCAGCTTCTCAAAGCTCCCACATTGTCACCACCGAGAATTTGTTTTTCAAAAATCAAGCTAACCACAAAATGGAACAAACTGTAACCGCCAGTTACAGCCCTGACATTCTGAAACTACCCGTCTCCATTATTTTCTTTCCAGACTCTGAGCGCCAGCCCCATGAGTTGTTTCCACGGGGATTTCACGCGGGCCTGCAGGGGGACGGCAGGGGGGAGCTTACCGTTTCTCCTACGGCTCTGTTTTTTCCTCTTGCTGATGTAGAAAATGAGTAGTGCCACAAAGACAAGGAAGACGGTGCCTCCTCCGCAAATGCCAATGATGAGATAGATATCCAGACCTTTCTCTGCAAGAGGAATGGACGTGGGATGGAAGGGGTGGTCCTGGGCAGAGGACCATTTCTCTGCTCTGGCCAAGGACTCTTGCCTCCTGCCGTTCAGATAAAAGAGCTCAATGTGACTTCTACTCTCACAGAGGCCAAGCTCACGGAGGCTGGTGGATTCTGTCACTGCCTGAAGGGGCACCGGGTCCAGGCTAAGCCCCTCCAAAGGCTCCTTGGAGGACTGCTCTCCTGGACCAGAGATGCCTGATTCTTCATGTGCCAAGGCGCTGTCCCCTGCCCCCTATCAGGGAGAACGTCACAGAAGTTTAGATCTGAGAAAGAGTTTAGAGACTAGTGTCACCTCTAGCTTTGCAGACAAGGCCCAGAGAGGGAGGATGAGTTGCCTGAGGCCACACTGTGTCCTTTCCTATGTGATTCCTTTAAGCAGCCCCTCATCTCCATGTTCCTGAACTATTTATCCAGCTTCATTTCTGGCTGCCCTCCTACAGCATGATTTTTTTCCTCACCCTCTTGACCAGACAGTTTCCAAAGACTTGGGGGACATGTTTCATGTGTCCAGCCCAGCTCTCTGACCACAGATTTTCCCCAAACTGTGAGAGAAATTCAGACACACAGTGAGTTAGCAGCAGGTGTTGACTAGACCGTCAGCCCACAGACCTTCAGTTGCCCTAATGCAGTGAGGATAACAATGACTTTGTGTTAAGAGAAATGGCTCTGAGTGCAGGCTCTACTAGACAAGAGCTGTGTGACCTTTGGCAAGTTATTCTACCTCTCTGAGCCTGTTCCTTTCTTTGAAAAACGGAGATCATGCACTTAGATCACAGGTGACTGTTGGAAGTCAATCAGATAATGAATGTGAAAGTGCTTTGTAAACTGTAAAACTACACGCGAAGACAAGGGCCTGCTCTGACTACAGCTCTGTGCACCGGCGTTTCTGGGAGCTGCTTCCCGGGAGGGGTGCTGGGCCGCCTGCCCCTTTGTGAGTCAACAGCAATCAGAGAGGCATCAGCTGGGGGCATGGGTCAGGGTGCTCGTACATCTGGAGAACAAATGGAGCTCAGCTCGGAGTCACAGGGAAACCCTTCTCTGGCCAAACGTTCCTAGGAAGATGCTGTTGCACGTGAAGCCAGGCCGGCCCAGGAGCAAGCCAGAGGCTCAGAAACCCAGCTACACAGATGTTCCGACGGCAGTGGTTTGTCGATCCTTGCTTTCTTTCCCAGGTCTCTCTCTGACCCAGAGACACAGCCTCTCTATGCGCTGTGGATGAAGGGGCTTCCCCTAGAGAAACAGGCATAATCCTAACCTTCTGTGAAGCTAGGCAGGGAACGGAAGGGGGGTCCCTTAGGCTCTGCCTGCTTGCAGGAAGGGCCAGGGCCGATGGCGGCCGCCTCGGGCTGAGCCGAGGACTTCCCGGGGTCTGGCCCAGAGGGCTGGGGGGCCCAGGGCCGGCCTCGGACAAGTTGGGAGCATCGGGCTAAGCCATGCAGCCACTTGCTCGTCTTCTCTGAGTCCTCAGACAGGGTGACCAAACCCTTATCTGGGCACCCTGGGGAATGTAGGACACAGTCTGGTCACAGGTGTGTCCAGCCAGGCCCTCCGGGTGCTTTCTGTGGGGGACGATCCAGTGTGTCTTGGACGGAGGCATCTGTGGCTCTGTCATTCAAAACTGTGTTCTCACAGTCGCTAAATCCAGCCACACTCCTTCCTGGACTCCTCCTTGGAGATAACGTGCCCGTGAATTTACGTGGGGGAGTCCTTCCTGGGTGTCCAGACCTGTGCCTTCACCCTGGTATTTTGCTTCTAAGTTCATACTCGTCTCTTCTGAGCCAAGTGGTTAAGTCTTGTCATCGTCCTCTCTGCCTTGACCTCGGCCTTTTATTTTTACTTTTAAAAATATTTTATTTATTCACTTTTTGTTTTGGTTTGTTGGGGGGGTAATTAGATTTGTTTGTTTGTTTGTTTATTGTAATGGAAGTGCTGGGGATTGAACCCAGGACCTCGTGCATGTAAGCACACACTCTACCACTGAGCTGTACCCTCTCCCTGGCCTTGGCCTTTTAGGATGAAACCCTTTAAGGGTCCTCAGGAGCAGCCTCGTCCTCCCCAGCCTCCCCCTAAGTATTCCTCCCATCTGTCTAGTGGCTGTTTCTCAGGCTAGCTCCACTCTGCCCCACAGAATAAGGGACTTGAAGGTTCTAGGCGTCAAACCTCGGCTTCCTTCAAAGCCCTTCCTCCCTCCGTCCAGCCCTACTGCGTGCGCATTCTTTTTTTTTTTTTTCCAACTGTTGGGATCTAATTAAAGTAAACATGGAGTAGGGTTGGCAGCTAAAATACACAGGATGCCCAGCTAAGTCTGAATTAAACAATGAATAATTTTGAGTATAAGTATGTCCCACGCAACATTTGGAACATTTACACTGCCTTTTTATTTGCTAAATCTGGCAACTCTAATCAAGGGCCTCCTGAAAGGGGACAAGAGCTTGAGTAGTCGAGAAGGGGCCGTTCATTCACTGTGTCGTAGTGACGCGGTGTGGGGGGGACACAGGGATGACAGGTGGACGAACAGGAGGTGAGGGCATGCTGCTCTAAGTGTGTGACGGGCAGACCCTAGGAGGGTCCCCATTGATCCCAGCCTCCTGGTCCTTCCCGCTGGGTGCAATCCCCCCCCCCCCCCCGACTGAACGTGGGCTGGCCTTCCTGAGTGACTGCTCGTGGACAGAACACAGCAGAAGTGACAGGATCTCTTCCGCTCCTGAGATTAAGCTGTAAAAGACCATGGCTTTTGTCTCGAGCACTTGCTGTCACTCTCGCTCTGGCTGCTCTGAGGGGAGCTGCTGCCACACTGGGAGGCGGCCTAGTGCCCCCCCCCCCCCCAGTAGTGCCTGCACCTGACGGATGTGGCTGCAGCCCCTGCCAGTATCTTGACTGCAGCTTCGGGGAAGACTGAGCCAGAACCATCCCACTAAATCACTCCCAGATTCAGGTCTCACCAAACCTGCGAGACAATAACTGCTGGATGTTTTAAGCCGCTAAATATGGGGTCATTTGTTATGCAGCAGCTGGTAACTTACTCAGAATGTGCATAAAAAAGCCTTAATTCTGACTTCACACTAGCTCGGGCTGCCCCCTAGGGTCACTGACCAGACATAGTCGCTGTAGAAACTCAGGGCCTCTGGCCAAATAACTATTTTTTGTTCAGTTTTGCTTCAAGGGGACTGACAAGACAGCATTGGAAAAATAATCGCAGCGTATCAGATGAGTGACCTCTTGGGGTTCATAGGGCTTGTCTTCTGTGTGGACCAGAAGGCTGAAGCCTAGAGACGGGCAGAAACTCTGTCCAGGTCATCTGTTCCATTTGGACAGACCAGGATAGAAGTCTAGGCTTCTGGCTCCCAACCCAGAGCTGAGTTCTACAGCAGGCTGCCTCCCAAAAATTATTTCTGGGGGTCGTCCCAAGCTGGGGGTCCAGGGAAGAAGAACTGGTCCTGGAGTCAGGATTTCCTGGTGCTGGCACCAACGCCAGGCTGTCTGCTCTGAGGCAGGGAGAGCATTCCTACACTGGTTCACTGTCCTCCCTGCCCTCAAGCTCTTCCTCTCCCCAAGCCCCTAACTCCCAGGGTTTCCACAACCTTTCTGCCCCCCGTCTCTGATAGGAGGTGCTGGCCATCTCCCATCCAGAAAGCAGTCTTTTTTGCTCCCTTCTCTATCGTTGCCCTAGGAGTCACAGTCATAGTCACTGACTAGCCGAGGGATCATGGGCAAGTCAGTTTGCCTCTCTGGGAAGTATATCTCTGTAGGAGATAAACTTTTCAGCTCGTTTATCTCTCCCATTTGACAATTCTTTCTTCTAGAAGAGAATCTTCTGAGTTGCCTGAGTTTAAATTGCGCTCGGTGGGAGGACTCCCAAGATGGGTAACCCCAGAACACTAACTCCTCTCTCCTCTAAGGCGTCCCTTGAAGGGTTCCAGGGGAAAGAGGTATACTTTCAGGTCTCATCCTGAGCCAAGGCTGCCTCCCAGCTCAAGCACCCGTGCCCTGGAGCAGTCCGCTGCTGTGGGCCTGGAAGGCTGTGTTTGTGAAGTGAACTTAAGGTGTCTGCCCAGTGCCCACTACGCACCTGAACACCTGATGGGCATCGCGTTCGTTTCCTTGCTGACTTCGTTACTTGACACGCACTTGACGGATGCTTTCCATTTGGTGTTCCACTTGTATTTGATGATCTGCTGATCTTCCCTGACCTTGGACTCATTTATGTACAGTTCTAATTTAGAGCCATTTACTCTTGCTGCCTCACAGATCAGGGTTCTGTTGGTACAACTCCAGGAGATCACTGGTTTTGAGACCATCTCTGAAACAAAAATAAAGATCCAACTCATACTAGGCAATTTATAGATTGTAAAAGATGTACCTGTTTATACAGGGGAAAGTGAGTGAGTTTGGGGCCAGGAAACAATTTCAAAGACCCCTAGCTATTGTCAACAGTCATTTCTATTCTATTTTATTTATACGGCACATTCAGAACACGTTTATTTCCGATAGTTTATAGATACCTTATATTAGTAAAAAAAAAAAAGTCATTTCAAATATTTATGTGGTATTTTATATCTTAAAATGTGTCCACACGTATGATCACATTATTCTAAGGAACAGAGAGGCCAATGTTTTCCTTCCTGTTTGCAGATGAAGTGCCCAAGGCTCTGAGGTTAAATGGATGGTCCAAGGGTACACACTGATAAATGGGAAGTCAGGAGAGGAGCCCACTTTTCCAAGTGCATGGTCAGTGCTATGGGTAAAGGGTTTACCACGCCCCATCCCCTTATCCTCAGGTCCTAGGATGCGGGACTGGCGGCCGGGTGGGCAGTGCATCTAGTGCAGCTGGGAGCTTGACCTTGAGGAGTTGGTACGCGTGTGGCCTGAGGCCTTGGTCACAAATGAAAACCCCCTCCCCCAGCAGGGTCCTGGGAGCAGGGGCCAGGTGTGCAGTTCAAGCTCTGAGGCCGAGGGGAGAGAGCCCCTCCAGCCTCCCAAAGCTGCTCGGCCACACCCTGCACCCCACCGAGCTCATTCATAGGAGAAGGATGAGAAGGACATCCCCCACCTGTCACAACAGGGACGACATGTGACACAGCCCTGGCACGTTGATCATACCGACGATACTGGTGGTAGTTGTTACAGCCACAATCGTGCACTCCTTGCCTCTCCTGACACAATACTGTTAGAAGGCTGCATCACAAAAGACAAGGCCATGGCCTTGGCATCAGTTGGGGAGGGTCCAGATCCTTCTTTACCACCTCCGAGCTGTCCAGTCAGCTCATTCTTTTCTCATCCTTTCCTCTCTGTCCCCAGACTTGCCACCCTTCTCATTCAGTGTCTTTCCATTCATTATGCAAATACATAAGTTTTTTCTTTTTTTTGGTGATTCCCTCCCTCCATGACTCCCAGACAACAATGTCTTCCCCATGAACTTTCCCACCAAATTCCATCTCTTTCCCAATATACAGGCATGCAGAAATTAAGTTTTCTTCCTATCCCAGAACTCAGAGTGACCCAGAATGAAGAGGGTGGAAAAACATCATCCTACAACAAGACAGGGTCAGTGGAGAGTCTAGGAGTTGAGCCAAGGCATTTACTTGTCTCTTCAAAATGGAAATACTACTTATAAGAGTGACATCACTGTACAAATTGATAAAAATACCCCCAAAATTTCAAGAAGACTTAAAATCATTTGCTATTCTACTACCCAGAGTCAACAATTCTTAAAGTTCTGATGTATCTCTTTAGCAAATGTTTTCTATGCACACATGCACATAAATGTCTTAAAAACTAAAACTGGATCATATTGTTTGTCTGCCTTTTTTTCCCTTTACTGATCTATTTTGAAATTCTTTCCATTATAAACACCAAGAAATACACATCGCCACCATCTTCTTAAATAATATATTCTTCATTTAGTTAATAAGTTTCTAACTGCTGGGGACTTTAAAATCCCTTCCAGCATTTCACTGATATAAACCACCCAGGGATGAGCAGCCTGTCAAAGTCATACATTTGTATACACCCTTTCTGTGAGATAGCTTCCTACAAGAGGTGTGCTTCAATCAAGCGAGCACATCTCATAGGTGAGAATCCTTAACTCCAGGTTGCCAGGACCAACGCCTTCTCTACTAACATCTGCTTTTAAGGAGCCTTCCACTGCCTCTTCAGTTGGCGGCAGTGTTCCCTTGTTAAGGGGTTGTGGGTGCCCAGATTGGAGTCTGAGCAGCATGCAGGAACAAAGAGATGGCAGACAGCATTACACTGAGGAAGCACGATTGCATCCCAGGTGCCCGAGGCACCTATGCTAAGTGTTTCCCTGAAGTCCTGTCCCCCTGAACATCCCATAGACTTATTTTTATGAAAGTTAGACTCAGAGCACACAGGGAATTGATCCAAGACCATGCGGCAAGTAACAGTGATCGGACTGCATATTGAATGCTGGACACACACACACACAGCAAGGTGGCTATCCTGTCATGGAATGATCTCCATCTTTTGGCCAAGGAGTGAGGGTTTATTTTTGAGGTCATGAAAACATTCTAAAATTGACTGTGGTAATGGTTGCACAACCCTGTGAATATGCTAAAAGCCATGGACTCACACACTTTAAAGGGGTGAATTTTATGGTATGTGAATTACATCTCAGTGAAGCTGTTTGGGGTGGGGAGGGGTGTCACTATCCTTGCTGAACACAACCTTGGGTTTGGGCCCCGACTTTGCTCCTGTCAGGCCACTTCCGTTCCCTTATAGATAATAAGGGGGTAATAACAGCGACCTCTCAGAATTGTTGGGAACCTCAAATAAGATCACGTAGCAAAGCACCTGACACCTCGCCAGTAGCCGTTATTCTCACAGCACTGCCGAACGAAGCACGGGTGTGAGGCTCAAGCTCAAAACCAGACCCTCGAGTCCGTGCTGGCAGAAGTCATGCCAGCCGCGGTTCCCAGAGCCCACACGCAGAGGCCCCTCTGGCTCCATTCTGTCTCGCCCGCCCCATTTCTGGAATGCGCGCTCCCTTCTGCCGCGGGACTAGGGTGTGGAAAGCTGTTGCTTGCAGGGGAGCTGACAGTGTCTGTGATCGTTGCAGTGGGCCTGCTGTCAGGTCCAAGTGCTGAGAGCAGGGCTGGAGGTGACCCTAGGTAGGAGGCGGGGCCCCCTCTTTGGCAGCATTTTCTGTGTGAAGCACAGAAGTGTTTATTTGCTCGCTGAATCCCTGGCTCGTGCCTATGCTGGGGTTCCTGCTTTCTTCTCCAAGCGAAGCACAGCTTCCTCTTCTCACTTCCGATCCAAGCCTTGCCTAGTGTCCCCTGAATTTGTGGCTTCCAAGTCACTCCACTCCCACTTCCCTTCCCTCTCTCCCAAGCTCAAGACGCTTTGTTCATCCTTTCTCAGTGTAATCATTCTTCAGGCGTTTTACTGGCACCCTTTAGTCTAGGCCAGTGGCTGTCAGCTCTGGCTGCGCATTAAAATTACCTGGGGAGTTTAGCGCCTGCGATGCCCCGGGCCCCATACCAAGGAACCCTAATTTAATTGGTCTGGGTTAGGACCTAGCACTGGTAACGTGAATAGCACCTCAGTTGATTCTAACGTGAAGCCTGAATTAAGAATCACCCAGCAGGTCCTCCCTACTTCACTTGGATGAGAACAGCAGCGCCCTGGCTAGTCTTCAAACATCCATTGGCACTATCCATTCCTGCCCTCCCGGGACGTGCACAGACACACAAAGCCACACCTTGTGTATTTTCTATAGATATCAGCAAATACCATCTTCCACCTTTGATCATGCTGCTGTTGAGCAGATTAGTAACAAGGGCTATTCATCCTTAAATTCATTATTTCCAGCCCTTTTCTGCCTTACAACAAACTACTCCTTCAGGACATCCTGGCTGGACATTGTCTTTCAGGATGGAAGACCCTCTAGTCATCAGCCAGCCTCCCCTCCCCAGCCCCACATCGAGCTTGCTCCTTCATTGTCCACTTGGAATGGTCACGTTTTTCTTCTGCCCATCTATCTCCCTCCCCTTAATTAATACCATCATCATCCAGATTCTTCACTCAGCTGCGCATCCCACAACCACGGAAGAGAGAGTTTGCGATGTGCAGACTTGAGGGTCTATGAGCTGTGGATTTCCACAGGTGGAACCCGTCTCTCCCACAGGACTGGAGCCTGCACTGAGGCAGGAGGAGAGCATTCAGTTCCTTTAAGGCTCCCTCAAGGCCAAAGTCAGGGCTAGGGACATTTCTTAAATGCTATTCCCCAACCTGCTAAACAGTGCCCATACTGAGGTGGAGGAATTTAGAGACCAAACACTTACCTAGAATCTTCAAATCGAATAGTTTGTCCAGCACGTGTTTTCCTTGTGTGTCGTATACAGCTACCTTGTAGGTGTCTCTATCAGTGCTCTTCAGATCTTTAATTTTCAGAGTCCCATTTGTTAATATCATGTATCTGTCCATTATCTGCTGAGGTGTCTTGTTTCTTTTGAATTGTGCGACCTTGGTTCTGCTTCTGGACCACTGTATATCATCTATAGAATCACTCATTTGAAAATCAGGAATGTCCAGGCTGATGTCATGGTTCAGGACACCAGAGATGACCTGCTTATTTTCAGAGACTGCACCTATTAAAAAAAAAAAAAAAAAAAAGACAGTTACTGAAGTCGTGCAAGCCACTGCCAGGGAAAGCTGGGCTGTGACCTCTTTGCCTCTTCCACTCACTTCATGGTCTCCAAAAAAGTTTCTAATGGTGACAATGGAGACCCACACATCAACTTACCTTTAGTGGAAACAGTGAAAAGCAGAAGGCAGCTGGCTAAGATGTTACATGCGAGGCTCATCTTTGGTGTCAGTTTCCTTCTTGTGATTCTGAGCTCCCTTTACAAAAGGAACTGAAGTGAGACCAGTGGAATCCACCCCCGAGAGCTTAACCACGTGCCTCTCTTCTTTGCTTCTTTACAGTAATCGTAGAAGATGCACGCTCACACACACGCGAGCACACAGGAAAGCAAGCCCGCTCAAGTGTTCCTTTGCCAAAGCAGCTGTGTTTATGAGTGTGTGTTTCCTTATCATATTTCACTCCTCATGATGACCTTAGATGGGGTTCATTTCCTCCATCGAAGAGAAGAGGAACTGAGAGTCTAAGTAAACCATGCAGGATCGCCCTTTAGTTAACAAGGAGACAAATTCAGCCACACGGCTCGTCTTCTAACCATTCTGTGGCAGTGCCCCTCACAAGACCACATAGAAATGTGGGTGAATGTCCATAAGTGAACAGCCAGCAGACCACGATTATCTATTGCATGGTTACAACTACTGGAAAATGTGTACATACAAAATAATTACAAAAGTGGATTTTTTTCCTCTTTCTCAAAATGCATTCTAAAATGTTCTGAAACTGTTTTATGTGATGAAGGGAAACAAATATAAATTGAGCCTCAGCTATAAATGCTTGAAATCCCCAAATCTTACGTTCAGTGCACATTTCACAACTATACTGAAATTCACAGTTAGGTAAATAAAAATGTGTTCCAAAACAAGCCAAAAATGCTTTGAGGCTATGAAATACCATAAACAACCAGAACAACGAAAAAACATTTTAAGCTGGTTAACACTATAGATGGTTAAGGAACGGAAGAGTTAAGAAGAGAAAAGGAAGCAAGAGAGGACTGGGAGAAAGAAAGAGAAAAGAAACGTGTGACCCAGGGAGAGATACAGAGAGATGCGCTGATGGACGCAAACAGAAAATGAGGCCGGGAGAGATCCCACTGCAGAAAAAAGGGACACCCAGTGACAGATCTCCAAAGTAAACTTCCAGCTTTATGATTCTTTAGGATAGAGTGAGCAAAAATCTTAAAAACTGTGCTTGTTTTCTGTTTCAACTTTAGGGGCAAATACAGATATTCTCTCTCACAAAGCTGCCCAGGGAATGAAAAAGTAAGTCAGAGCAATAGGATCTCAACCACTGGGTAAAAGGAAGCCTCAGTAGATTATTAAACTCATGATCATGTGACAAATCCTTAACTCACATCATCCACAAAAAAAAAGTTCAGTTGAATTACACTTTTAAATGTTAAAACTGTTTTTAAAAATTTTTCAAAAGCTTTATTTCGTATATTTACATGAAACCAATAGGACAGTTTTATTCTATTAATACAGAAAAATTCAGTAGTCACACAAATGGGTCATCACACTTTCTAAACAATGTTAATGATAAAGCAAATCATTTGATAGAACTTTAACAAATACATATTCTGTGTTCATAATCATTGTGTCTATGTCATTTGTTAAAATGTAAAGCATAGATTACTTGCCTTTTCCCCTCTAATTCTATATTTATAAGCATATTCTTCTAATAAGATTCTGGTAAAAATACAGTCATAAATTTTACCTACAACTTTAATTTTACCTATTCTGACATTAGGCAGAAATTTTTAAGATCTTATGTGTTAAAAAGATTATAGTGCTTAAAAAATAGTATAGAAAAATACTTTCCTATCTTTGGGTACAGAAAGCCTGCCTGTATATACTATAAGATGCAAAAGTAATAAAGAAAAGATGGGCACAATTGACTATGTAAAAATGAACAAAATGAAAAGACATGACAGAAAATATTTGCAATATATATAAATTACTAATATCAAAAATATATAAATTATTCCTGTCAGTCAATAAGGTCAATAAAATTCAGTCTTTAAAATGGGCAAAGGGTATAAATGAGTAGCTTATAGAAGAAATAATAATAAATGTATGAGAAGACATCAAATATCACAAAATATATATATTATAGCCGTAAAACACTATTTTCACAATCAGATTGTCAAAGTTAGAAAAAGATAGTGATTTAGATTATTGACAAGAATGTAACGAGAAACAGGCACTTCATGTAATGTTGGAGGGAGCATAAAGCCATACCTCCCGTGGGGTGGAATTTGGCAATTTCCACCAAACTTTAAAATATATATATATTTTTGAACTAGTAATTTTAATTTGAGAAATCTATCCTATACAAATATTTGCATAAATGTGCAAAACATCTGTTCAAGGATGTCTGTTGTAGCATTTTTTTATAATAAAAAATTTCAAACAACTAAAATTATGGTATATTCATATTATGAAATACTGGGTAACAATTAAAATGAATGAAGTAGACCTAAAAGCAAAAATATATTATACTGTATGTAATAGTTAGTGTATGCTTGGACAAAAGGTCTGGGAGGATTCACACCAAACTTTTAACAATGATTCCCTTTCAGGACTTAGATTTGGAGCAGGCTGAAAGAAAACTTTGACTTCTTACTTTATCAACTTCTACGAAGTTAGAAATTTTGATAATGAACACATTAATTTTATAATAAAAAACTTTTAACAAAGGGTGCTTAGGACACATGTTTTTTCAAAAGTATATGCAGATCCTGAGAAACAGTTAGCATCTAATTTCCTTGCTTATAAGTGGCTAACTGCTCGCCAGCTGCCAACTCCAGCCTTTCAACACTGGGTCCGGACGGTGAGGTGACGGCTGTGGTGTAACCTGCCTCAGCTTTCCTGACAGTTTTCCTAAGTTTCCATGCAGCAAGTGGAGAGCAGTTCTCTGTTCTTTTCGAAACAATAATCCTGCTCCTCTCACATCTAAATTCTGAGTGTGGAGCTTGACTTTAAGGGCAGAAATTGACAAAGAAAGGGATCGATAAAATCTATGTAAAATTTAAAACCTTTGTACATAAAAAGCCCTAAAAAATGTTAAAAGACAAAGTACTAAGAGGAGAAAATTATTTACAAAATAAATAACAAAGTTTAATATCTTTAAAATTAAATTTTTCATGTAAATATAGAAAGAAAAGATAGACACCTTGATATTAAATTGGGTCAAGGTCGTAAAAGGGACAATTCACAAAAAAAAGAAATACAGTTGTACAATAAGCCTATGAAAATGCAGTCAATTTACTAACAAACAAAAATATAAATTTTAACATAGATGCCTTTTTCATCTTTTATTTTAAAAATGAAAATATACAGGGTTGATGATGGTAAAAACAGACATTCTTGACTGTGGACCATAGAAATGTGACCAGGTGTAGAGTTTCTGATGGACAGTTTGTCCGTGTGAATCAGAGGCATCAAAGATATTTTTATGTTGACCTAGCAAGTCTGCAAAAATCATTTTATCTTAAGGAAATAATGAAAGACTTATAAGACTTGACTAAAAATTTATACCTTATAGCATTTTTAATAAGTCAAAATTGGAGATGATTTAAACATTTGAGAGGAGAAAATTTGTTAAGTAAATCATGATACAGACAAACTGAGTATGGGGGGGAAGGTCACAATAAACAATATAATCCCATTTTTGTTTGTCAAAAAGTGTGTGCTGGGTGTGTGTCTTTTGGAAGGATGTCCATCAGAGTGTTGGTCTCTGCGTGGTGTGATATGGCAATGGTTCTGTTGTGCTTGGTGTTTCTTGCCATTCTAATGTTTCTAAATTGAACATATATTGCTTTTCAATTTGATTTCTTTTTAATTCTAAGTAGGCCTCCCACTTAGGTAAAAGCTCCCAGAACTGAGGGTGGGTGGGGTTCCTGCCTTCATGTACGTGTGTGTGTGTGTGTGTGTGTGAGCTGCTAGGGAAAACCCACCGTTGACTCATTTCAGTTTCTCCCTCCCTGTCCTCACTGCCGTCCAGGGGCTGTCGCCTGCTCTATCATCACTGCCTCTTCTTCTCACCCAAACTAACACTCCTGGGGAACTAGACTAGAGGGAAGCGAATAAGAAGCAAAATCTCAGAGATTTTGCTCTGGGACCAATTCCTGTCCCTCACGAGAATCGGGTTGTGTTAACACCGTGGCAGTTCACACCAACCAAATGTCTTGAATTGGCAGATTTTAGAGCAGCAGGAAACTCGGGAAGCGATCTGGTCTCCTTTTTGCATTTCTGTTGAGGGTCCTGAGCCCTGGGAAGTTCTAGGGTGTGCCTGGCCCCCTCATCCAAGTCAGCAGCCCACTCCCCAGCCTCTGGGACACTGTCTGCTTCCTACCGAGACTTCAGAGTCCTCTCTGCCTCCCACACCTCATGTACCCCTCAACTTAGGATTCACTGAGTCCAGCCTCACCCTCCTCTGTAGCATCCATTTCCTCCTCGGTACCTCCACTTGTGCCCTTATTACAGCTTCCCACAAGATAAGGTGAGAAATGTGGAAAAGGAGGCAGGTATGTAGCATTTTGTACTGAAACTGAGTACGCTGTGGCTTCAGTGATGATGAGGAAGTCCACCCCGTGTCTGCTTGCAGCCCAGTCCTGTTGGTATTCAGCCTGGCAGGGTCTGGGTGGTCACACCAGAAGCAGCATGAGCATCAGGCCAGGGCTATTCTCACCACCAGGCAGTGAGTGGGTGTTCTGACAAAGGTGGCCTCAGCCACCAGTGCATGGTGCACGGTGGGAGACCTCCGTCTCTGAGAGCCAAGTCCTCTGCCAGGAGTTACCTCCTCTGGGGCAGAAACTGAGTTTTCTTTGCCTTTTGTGTTTCCCACCCACTCAGCAAGCAAGAGAGAATCGACCCACGGAAATGGTTGCTGTGTGAAGCCTGGGTACCTGAAATGAGAGTCGCTCGGCCTGGAAGTCCCCTGGGGGGGTAAACGTCTCAGAGAGGAGAAGGAAGTATGATCAGCCATCTCAGCTGTGTAACCACGTGGCTTCAGAGAAAGGAGCTTCGAGCCAACAGGTACTGGTTATGCTGATCTGGGCGCTCAGTTCATGTTGGTGAGCTCGGCTTCCACGTTTGTGACAGAGGACAAACACTTCATGCTCAAGCTTACTGGGGGAGTCAGACGAGGTGATGGTGACCAGCGTCTTGGGCAGTGCCTGGCCCTGGGGAGAGCCTCAATAAACATCAAATTTCTCTCCTGTTTGCCACTCCGTTCCTGAGAGAGGGGCTTACTTAAGAAAAGAAGGGAGGGGACAAACGGAGAAGATTTGCCCTCAGACATAAGCCAGGAAAGCTTGTGGTTCTCAGGGCTTTTGAATGCTTTCCAGCAAGAAAGTCGGGGCCTTAAGACTGACAAGCACTAAGAAGCTTGATGAGACTTTTTAGGATGTGTATTGCTTTTCTCTGCTTTTTATTTTTGTGGCCTTCCTCTCCCTACTTGTTTCTCAGGGTAGCTGAGCTAGAACTTCAGGGGGACCTGTGAGTCTGTGATCAGAGAAGCAGTGTCGCAGGGGACACAGGGAAACAGTGCTTCAAAGCAGCTGGGCTGGGGAGCATGAACCAGGACACAGAAGGTGGTGCGGCTGCCCAGGGGAGAGGGATACAGTGGAGGAGAGCGGGATGGAGACGCCAGCTGCCCTGAGCCCCAAGAAGGGTCCACAGTGGCTGGAAGTCCATGCAACTCCCCAACAAACAGCAAGAACCCAGTAAATGCCAGTTGTGTGGACAACTGAAGGGAGACAGTGAAAGAAGCAGTGGTGTGATGGAACTCAAGCTGGAGGACCCAGTGCGAGTTCTGGCTTTTCTACTTGCTAGCCGTGTGCTCGTCCAAGTGCCTCGGTGAGCTTCAGTTTCATCAAGTCTAAAATGGTGAGGTTGGGGCGGGGCAATCCCTCTGCTTGCTCGATTTAGCTCAAAAGGTTGTGGTAAGGGTGTGATAAACTCACCGGTGAGAAGCCTACACTGTACGCCAGAAAGTTCAGGGTGGCGCCGGGACGGTGTGAGTGGCCATCAGAAACTTATGGGGCCCTGTAATGAAGAGGAATATGAAACAGAATATATAACTGAATCACGATGCTGTACACCGGCAACCAATACAGCATTGTAAATCAGCTATAGTTCTATTTTAAAAACGTTTTTTAAAAAAACTTATGGGGAAACATCAAAGGAAGCTTTCTGGGATTAGTTCAACCACAGCCAGGTCCCACACCAGGAGAGAGGGCAATCTCTTCAGGGTCAGGTGAGCTGGGCAGAAAAGAGAAGGGTCACCATCACCACAGGGCAATCCAGCAGCTCCTGGGTGGTTTTATTTCAGAAGACCCTGGGGCAAAGTTTCTGCCTGCTGCTGCCACCTGCTGGTAATAAACTGAACTGCACCCTTGCTAATAACACTGTTGGCGGTTCGAACGTCTTAACCTTTGCATACAAACTGCATTTGTGCAGTGTTTCAGTTTACAATTTTTCCCCTCTCAAAAATGATATTCTTCTTTTAACTGAAGTACAGACAGTTACGATGTGTCAATTTCTGGTGTACAGCCCAATGTCCCAGTCATGCACTGATACTTTCATCCACACAGTTTCCTTGCAGTATAAGCATTTTTGTAGATTTAAAAAAACAAAGCTTGGGGGAGTTAAATGAATTCTGCAGAGACTTAACCAGGAAATGACCCGTTTCTCTGATTCTAAGACCTGTGTTCTTTCTGCTGTCACTAGGGGTGTGTCAGTCAGTTCTGCCACTACTATGGTGGGTCTCAGAATCTGAGCCTGGGATTCTCCTGACCTCTGCTGCTACCACACCTCTCCTCCACAGCCCCAAACCCCCAATATCCTATCTGTATCTGAGGCTGCCAGCGTGCAGGGGTGGTAGGGCTACAAAGGTAAGCTAGGCCTGCGCCGTCCCTGTCCTCCCAGAGATCTCAGACTGAGGAGGGAGGTGAGACAGGCATCCAGGGACCCCGGGGCCTGTGAGAAGTGCCACAGACAGGCTCAGGTGGAATTCACGGGAGGTCAAGGAGGCTCCAGCTGGGAGATGTGGTGGCTGAGCTGGACCTTAAAAGACTAACACGATGCAAGTTCATAAAGAGGTCGATAAATGACATCCCAGGCTGAGGGCCCAAGAAGAGGGAAGCCTCAATGGGGACAAGCATCAGTGTGAGGGGAGGAGGTGCTCCTGTTTGGCGGAGGAGAGACGTGGGCAGTGATGCTGGGCGTGGAGACTGGGGGCAGGCTGAGATTCATACTACTTTCTAAGGGCCATTCATGCTTCATGGTTTCCACTAACTCATTTAACAAATTCTTATTGTGACAGACACATATTCTGTTTCTAAGGATCATAGCAAAACCAACACTTTGTCACATAGCATTCATTTATTTATTCAGTGGATATTTGCTGACTGCCTACTTTCCCTGTGCCAGGCGCTCTTCCAGGCCCTGGGATTTGTCCCTGCCCACACTGAACTTACATTCTAGTGGAGACACAATGTACAACATAGAGAAGTAACACGTAAGGAGGAGGGTACAGCTCAGTGGTAGACCGCGTGCTTCGCATGCACGGGGTCCTGGGTTCAATCCCTAGTACATCAATTAAATAAATAAATAAACCTAATTACCTCCCCCCCCCACAAATTAGCATATGAACATTTAGGTGGTGAAAATGGGGGAGAAAATGAGGAAAGGCCTGCGTGGGCCTCGGTTATCTTTGCAGCCCTGCCACCGCTGGAGTTTGGGGCCTGAGAAGAGGCCAAGAGAACCCCAGGCTCATTTTGCAATGCAAGGGGCGGGGGTTTGCACTTTTCGAGAGGTGGCCACAAAGGTCGCGGTGGAAGTGGCTGAGTAAAGACCTGAGGGGGTGAGGAAGGGAGAGGGTGTGTTGGGGAGTGGTGCCCCAGGCAGGGCAACATGTGAGCAGAGGCCCTGAGGTGGGGCCACAGTGTTTGGGGATGGGGTGTGTATGGGACGTGGTGGCGGGGGGGGGGGGGGGGGGGGGAGGGAAGAGCGGGAGGTGGAGGAGGGGCAGGCGGTAGGAAGTCACAAGAGGCTCTGTTCCAAGCAGGAGCAACTCAGGGCTGCCAGCCTTGAAGGCGCATACTTTCTGCAGATTTTAAAGCAGTGGGGAAGGAGCCTTTACTGCAGTCCTACTCTGTAGATCCAGGTGTGGGGAGGTGAGGCCAGGGGGCCCAGCACACACACAAACCACCACAAACCTAGTGGCATAGAATAACCACCGCACTGTTACGCTCGCAGAACCTGCGGGCAAGCTCTTCCCTGTCCTGTGGCCCCTGGCACCTCCACTGGGAAGGCCCAAATGGCAGGAGGGGCGCGGGGCCCTGGGAGCGCTGGGCCTGCATGAGGCACGTCCAACACTGACTTTGTTCATAGGCCTGATGCCGGCAACAGGTGGGCTGAGGGACTGTCCAGAGTACCCTCCACGGCCCTTCATGCAGCAGTGCGAGGGCTTCCTTCTGAGAAGGAGGGGCCGCCAGAGAGCCAGCGTTCCGAGAGGAGCAGGCCCAAGTGCCCGGCCGGCTACGGCCCAGCCTCAGGAGACCTACAGCATCATGTCCGGCATTCAGCTGGCTGAAGGAGTCCCAGAGCTCAGACGCCAGGGGAGGGGCCAGGCCCCACGTCTCGATGGGAAGTAGCTCCAAAAGATAGCAGCCTTTTAAAAACACCACCACAATGAACCTTGAGGCAAGTCGGAGCAGGGTTACCGTAGACATGAGGTTTTAATTAGAAAGCAGACCCAAGCCGCCTTTAACCCCATGCTCGGGGAAAGAGGTCTTCCACCTGTGCGTTTCCGGGCCTTTGAAAAAACAGCTCCAGTGAACATGGGAGTGCATCGTTCACAGCAGCCAATGTATGGACACAACCCAAGGGTCCATTGCATGAAATGGAATATTTTTCATCCTTTAGAAGGAAGGAGCTCCTGCCATTTTGACAACATAAATAATGGTGGGCAATTTGCTACGTCGTAGAAGGACAAAGACTGCGTGGTCCCACTTACGGGAGGTCTCTAAGATAGTCAACCTCGTGGCCGCAGAGAATACAGTGTGGTTACCAGGGGCTGGGGGGAGGGGAGGCGGGGAGCTGTTGTTCAGTGGGTGTAAAGTTTCAGTTACATGGGATGGATAAGCTCCAGAGCTCTGCTGCCTAGTTAACAGCGCAGCACTGAGCACCTCAACGTCTGTTAGGAGGGTCGAGCCCGTGTTACGTGTTTTCTTTCCCCCAAGCTTTACTGAGATACACTTGACACGTAACATTGTGTAAGTTCAAGGTGCACAGCCTGGTGATTGGATGCACGGGTATGTTGCAAAATGATTATCATAATAAAGTTAGTTAACAGCTCCGTCACCGCACATACTTATGTGTGTGTGTGTTAAGAACATTCAGGACCTACTGTCTTTGCAGCTGTCAAGTACATAATACACTATTGTTAACAGTAGTCACCATGCTGTACATCAGATCCCCAGAACGTTTTCCTTTTATGACTAGAAGTTCACACACTTTGACTAGCATCTCCCCATCTCCCCCACTCCCAGCCCCTGGCAACCACTAATCTATTCTCTGCTTCTATGAGTTTGGCTTTTTTATGTTTTTATTATTTTTTTGGAGCGGGTGTGTAGTTAGGTTTATGTATTTATTTATTTTTAGAGGAGGTATTGGGGATTGAACCCAGGACCTCATGCATGCTAAGCATGCACTCTACCACTTGAGATATGCCCTCCCCCCAGGGTTAACTTTTTTAGATTGTTCATCTAAGTGAGATCGTACAGTATTTGTCTTTCTCTGCCTGACTTATTTCACTTAGCAGAACACCCTCCAGGTCCATCCATGTTGCCACAAATGGCAGGACTTCCTCCTTTTTTATGGCTGATTTATGTATTTTCTTTAACGGTTCATCCATCAAGGGACATTTAGGCTGTTTCCCTGTCTTGCTATTGTAAGTAATGCTGCTTTGTACAAGGGATGCAGTTATCTCTTTGAGCTAGTGATTTTATTTCCCTCGGATATAAACCCATAAATGAGATTGCTAGATCATATGGTAGTTCTATTTTTAGTTTTTTTGAGGAACCTCCATGCTGTTTTCCATAATGGCTGTACCATCCTGTTAAGTGTTCTTATAGCAAAACAAACAAATCAACGAAGGGACACAAGCAAACCTTGGAAGGTGTTGG
The DNA here is from genome assembly GCF_048773025.1 of Camelus bactrianus. Lineage (NCBI taxonomy): Eukaryota > Metazoa > Chordata > Mammalia > Artiodactyla > Camelidae > Camelus > Camelus bactrianus. Next base: position 45,976,624 of record NC_133547.1, on the reverse strand, counting down.
ATGTGTCTGTTACCTGGGTCGTGGTGATGGTGTCATGGATCTTTGCATATGTCCAAACTCATCAAATTGTACACATTAAATATGTGTAGCCCTTTCTCTATCAAATATACGTTAATAAAGCTGTTTAAAAAAAAAAAAAAGAACAGCTCTGCAGAAGGGCCCCGGAAAGGGGGCTGCATCCTAGACCTTCTCATGCTGTGGGCTGTGTCTGTAAATGTGTAAGTGATCCCTCCTTCCTCCCCAAGGGGGAGGGGGCAGTGTCGGTGCCAAATGTGTGCCAAGTACGTATTAATAAACTCTGAACCATATTGGCAGCTTTGTGGTTTTCTGCAGTCTTTTGCAGCCTGGAAAACGTTTTCCGATTAGAAGCCCCTGCTGTTTTATCTATTACACGTGAAACTGAATAAGTCTCCACACGTCCACTGGGAGTTGGTGAGTAACATCAGAGTGTGCAGCGAGGGGGAAGGAATTAAAAAGGGAGCTAATGTCATCCATGGGGAATAGCTGAGGGGAGGGAAAAACCGCTCCGGAGGAGAAGGGCTGCTGGAGGATTTTTTGCCGTGTATTACGGCCACTCCAGCAGGAGCACACGTCTGCCGTCCGCGCCCCTGACATGTAAAAGGCAGCTGCTCAGAATGGTACACATGGGCTGACTTACAGGGAGAAAAATTTTATCTCACAAGGCAGATTTGATTTCCTGAGACCATATGCTTGCTTTTCTTTTTCCCAAAGAGCCCACGATCTCATGTGGGAAAAATTCAGTTTTATTGGCTTTCGGAGAAGAGGGAATTGGAAATGTTAGCTAAATACAGACCACATGGACCAGAATCTTAATGCACTCCCCCAGGGCTGTGGATGCCTTTCGTGCTATGAAGCTGCAGATCTGTGGACAGAAAGGCAAAACTGAGAAGAGCTGTGGCTGGGAACAAGGAAATGTGGGCTCTGGTCCCTGCTCTGCTGCTTACCTCCTCCAAACCGCGCTTTGCCTGTCATGTGGGGGGAGGGCGAGATTTGCCCCGTTTATCTTGCAAAACCAACGTGAGCATCTAAGGGGCACCGAATGTGACACTGACTTAGGATTCAAAAGGGGCCAGGTATTGTTATTATATGAAGATGACACAGTCTGACCACACCTAAGGTATTCACCTGTCCATTTTTTAAGCAAGTATTACATGAATGCTGTATTAGGACATTCTGTCTGTAAGTGGCATAAAGCCAACTGAAAAGTCCTTCCTCAAAATAGGGAAGCCATTAGTTCATTTATCGATTCCTTCATTCAGTCAGTAAGTTGACAACACTTTGAGTCCCTGCTATGTGACAGTTGCTCTTCTCAGAATTGGAGACACAGCAGCAAACAAAACAGTCAAGTTTCTCATAGGATATACATGCTAATGAGGAGATGCAGATAATATTAGCCACATATATATGTACTTTTTCCAGTGGTGGTAAGGCAAGGGGACACAGAGTGACAAGGAAGCATCATTTAAGGGAGGACTGGTCAGGGATGGCCTAACAGAAAAGGTAGCAGTTGAGCAGAGCCTTGAAGGAAAGAGGGAGCAAACCATGCAGTGATCTGATGGAAGAGCATCCCAGGGAGCAGAAACAGCAAGTGCAAAGGCCCTGAGGTGGCAGGCAAAGGCCAGTGAGGATAGAGTGGGCTGAGCTAAGGGGAGAGTGGTGAGAGATGAGGTGAGGGGAGCAAGTGGGTCACGCAGGGCCTGTGAGTCAAGGTAAGGATGTTGCAGTTGAAGAGAGAGCTCTTAGAGGGTTCTGAGCAGAGCAGTGGTATTATCTGACCTATGATTTTACCAGGACCTCCGTGGAGAATGGTGCACACGGGACGAGAGTGGAGGCATTGCAGTGGTCTGAGCAGGAGGTCCAGGAAGTAGCAGCAGACAAACGGAGGGGGATGGATCTCAAAGGCAGTGCTGGTGGGACGTGCTTATGGATTGGATGTAGGGTACAGGGTACCACAAAGGTCTAGGGTGGTTCCAGCACAGCTGGATCCCTGAGCTCAAATAATAAAGCCAGGACTCTGTCTTTCTGGAACCCTTGGCTCTGCTGTCTTCTGTGTTGGCTTCATTTTCAGGTGGGCACTTCCACATAGTGATAAGTATGACCCCAGCCCCTGTGACCACTTCAGGAAGCCCTCTCAGAAAAGCAAGGAAGGCTTTGTCTCAAAAGTCTCCATAGATGTCCTCTCTGGTCTCATTGGTTTGAACAGGGTCATGTGCTCACCCTGAACCAATGAGAATGGCCGGGGGGTGGAATCACATAAGCCACGTGTTCCCTTCCTAGGACGGTGGGTAGAGTTAGCTTCCCTTCAGCTCGGGGTGGTGGTGGGGGCGGGGGAAGGGATGCAGATAATGGAAGGAAAACCAAGAGTGGCTCCAGAGAGAGGGGTGGCTGGGTGTGGCTGGCCACCGCCATGTGCAGTGCCATCAGGGGAGCTTTAGCAAGGGCATCCGGGGCAAATGGAAGGAGGGAAACATCAAAGATGCAAATTGGTGAAACATCACCGCTGGCAGACGGAGGCCAGAGATCATTCTGGAAGAATTTAGGCAATGATGTTAATAGAAATAGGGGATCCAAAGTATGTTTGCTTGCAAAGGGCTGAGATGCTGAGTTAGGTTTTGGACGTGTAAGACACATACACGACTAACCACGAGTTAAGGCAGAAGGAAATAGATGTTAAATGAGAGAGCAAGGGAAACACACAGGGGAAGCTGTCACTGCGGCACCTGCAGGTCAGAATGGAGAGAGGACAGCAGTCAGGCAGACGGTTAGCCCTGGCTCTCAGCAGACCAGGAGTGGCGTTTCACTGTCACTGACAACGAGCACTTGGTTATCCGCAGCCACTGCCCCCCCCCGCCCCCGGCCCCGGTGTGCTGCATCTTTTCAGTCATTAGCTCCTCCAGCAGTCAGTGCCCCAAGCTGCTAGTAGGTGGCCCGTCTGCCGGCACAGTTTCCCTCTCCATCCTTGCCCCAGGCACAGCCTTCTGCTTCTGCAGCGAGACAGCCAAGGGTTGAGAGCAAAGAGTGCTTTGTCTGGCTGCAGATGGAAGACTAGAGAAACCTGAGTGGTTTCAGGGGAGAAGCTGGTGGCAAAGCGGGGGTCCACCCATAATTAAAGCCCCACCCAGCACCTCTCCTAAAGGAGAAGCAAAAGACAACTGGTGCAACTTCTCCCTGCGGAGAAAGGAACCCACTCCCGTTTGTGGAAAAGAAGGGAGAGAATTAAATGAGAATATGCTGCATCAGTTAACGCTTCCCGGGGAAAGATAAGAGGGGCGAAAAATCAGAATTAGATCACACCAACCAAAGCAATTAAGGAGAATAAGATGTGCTTTTACAAATATCAGGGGAAAGGAGATTATGGAGAGGAAATAAGACTTAATAAATGCAGAGGACCATGAAATTAATGATGACCACACATGGCTGAAATATCCAATTCATTCTTTGTTAGCCTTTAACTAGGAAAACAAAGAAAAGAAATCGAGCAATTAAAAAGCAAGGACAACTTGAGAAAAGAGTGGAGAGGCTGCTGGCAGGGAGGAGGTTTCTACCCCTCTGATCCTCAAACTTTGCAGGCAATTTCTTGGGACCCGACACACAGGGCTCATGTAACAGCCCCAGCCCAGCGTCTGCACTGGTGAGCGTGGTGCACTCAGTTTCCTGAGTTTAATGAATTGATGGAGCTGAGGAAAGAGAGCAGAGTGAGGAGGGGAGGCGGGGAGGAGAGACTCCTAAGCTGTGGTGAGTTTGCAACCATCATAATGGCCCCAAACTAAGATCAGCTAATCGTCAGTGTGGCCCCTCTCCTCCCACTCTTCTCACTCTGCTTCCCTCTCTCCTTCCTCCTCCAGGGTTTACTCTCCAGTGTTTAGTGCCCATTCTTGGCTTTTTTCCTGTGAAGAGCCCACCCATAAGATTGTCCTGTTTCTGAGAAATGGGAGAACGTACGGACAGGCTGGGATGCGCTGAGAAGCAAAAGTGGCTTGTCCTTTTTTGCTTAAGTGGGGAGATCAAGTTGATTTCTATAACTTACAACCAAAAGTCCTGACTTACACGGGTAGGTTCTATGACAGACACTGCGGATGCAAGGGTATGAAGACAAGGGCACTGCTCTTAAAGAGATCACAGCCCCATAAGAGAGACATCACACAGACGCAAATCCTTGCAATACAGTGCAATGAATGTAATCAAGGTGGACATCTGGAGGAGGCGCCTGGACGGCTCAGAGGAGGAGGAAGCTACTCTGCTCAGGTGCACCAGTGAAGGCTTCTCAAGGTGTCCCGTGCTTGCTTCTGACAGATGACTGGGATTTTGATGAGTGGCAAAGGAGAGCTTTTCAGACAGCAGGAACCCCAAGTGCAGAGGCCAAGAGGCATCAACAGTGTGGGGCATCCAGGAGGTAGGTCATTGCCTTTCATTTCTAAATCTTTCCAATATCTACAGCCTCCAGTGGCCTAATATCTTCCTGTAACTCAAATATTTTTTGCTCAGAAGTGTTTTAGGAATAGATTGAACTTGTGGCCACCCTCCCCTCCCTGAACTGCATTACGCAGAAGACTGAAATGTAAGGACAGTGCTTAACCAAGCACAGGCTTCCTGACTTGGTGGCTGCAGAGGTCGGTGAGGGGACTCAAGGGCTGGCGAGTGCCTCCTGTGTCTAGAATAGCTTCCTCCTCTGCTTCCAGTGGAAGGCACTGGGAGTGCACAGCACCTCATACACCACCTTCTCCCTCGTTTGTTTTGGGGGGTGCCATGCCGAGCACACAGACACAGCTCCTGCCCTCCCAGAGACTAGAGGCCCGAATCATCACAGAAAGGGAGGGACAGCTGCCAAGGAGGGGAAGCTGTAAGGAGGGGCGTGGGTGCTGTGAGCGTGGACCCCGGGGGTGTGGTCTGGTCAGGACGGTCGGGGAGGCCGCCTTGAGAGAGCATCACTGGGATGGGCAGGACGGGTTAGCCTTTCCTAGGACAAACTGGGTGGGAAAAACAGCGCTCCAAGGCAGAAAGGAGAGCGGCGCAAAGACCCACAGTGGGAGGACACGTGGGTGGAAGGAAGGTCGTGTGTCTGGGACTGAGAGAGCCGGGCCTGGGGCTGGTGCTGGAGACCACTAGGTGCCAACTCGGGCAGGGATGAGGCCAAGACTCCTAATCCCATCAACAATGGGAAGCCACTGAGAAGTATAGGTAGCAGGTGACCTGAAGCGTTCCGACGTGTGTAAAATCAGCTGGAGGGAGCCACGTGGCGTGGGTTCAGGTTCAGACGACAGAGGAGGGTGGCGCGTGGATTAATGTGGGGGCGGTGAAGCTGGATGGAGAGGAGACAGGATGTGGTGATGGACTGAATACAGTGGGTGGGGCGGGGATACGGAGAGGGGAAAGCATGTCCGGATGGTCCTAGGTGCCATCAACCAAGATGGGGACTTGAGAAGAAGACGGTGGCCTCGCTCAGCCTCAGCTCCCCTGGCTCTTGTGCGTGCACCTTCCCGAGGACCACTTGGAGGTGCCAGCACTGACACATCGCCCCGGTCAGTCCAGACCTCTGCTTGGATCACCCACAGGCCCCCTGGTGTCCCCCAGTGGAGGGAGAGAGGCACAGCCGGACAGCAAGACCTTGACGCTGTGGCTGCTACTATCATTCTGTATTGTTTTTGCCAACTTCCCCACCCCCTCTGGTGGGAAGACAAGAGGCTAAGGATCAAGATAAGGACTAAAAAAGGAGCTATCAACTTGGCAAAATAGACTGAGGAGTTACATGATCGATCAATCATACAGTGTTGGAATTGAAAAGAAACGTAGCAAAAAAAAAAAAAAAGAAAGAATAAAAACACCTCTTCTAGAGCAAATTTGACAGCTGTTAAAACACCCCCTGCTTCAGCATTTCCAATTGCTGGGAGCAAACTGTCTGAACTAGCCGCCAGCTCCATTGTCAGAGGGCTCTGATAGCAGGAGATAGGGTTTTCTTGTGTTCCCTCGGAGCAACTTCCACCCATTGGTCTTGGTTCCATTCTCTGGAGGCAGAGCAGGTCAATGTCCCTTTTAAAATGTGATGCCCACAAGGCGACACAAGACTCCAAATGTGGCCTGATTCAGTTAAAGCCCTGTGGGGAATTTAGAAGGGGGGAAAAATAATAAAGCCACTGAGTTAACCAGCTAAAAAAAAAAAATGACAGTCATAGAAAGTGCCCATAAGCGGAGCCTTAGAATCATAAACTAAAAGGAGCCTTTGAAAATGCCCAGCTGGTCCCTTTCCCTGAAGAGATCACACCTAAACCCATCCCATCCAGAGAAGCTGACCTATTTTTTTTTTAACATCTCTAAAAGCAAGGGTTCCACGGGTGTTTATTGCAAGAGGCTTCTTACAAAGCAATCATTGTCAAATATTTTCAAATCAGTGTTTTCTAGAAGACTAGAAATGTTTTTACATTTTCCTCTCTTGCTGTTATCTCTCCAACCACATCAATTGTCTTGCTAACGAAGCCGCTTATTGTATCATTTTCCGGGAGTGCATGTTCTTCTGCTCCTTCTGCTTCTGTTTTAGTTCTTACTGCATTAATTAACCACACTTCCTCTATTATTTCCCTCTTTTTTGTATGGCATCCATGCTCTTTATCCTTATATTGTTGCGTAATGCTTGGTGTGATGGATGTGCTCTCAGAATTGTGTGCAAGTCTAATCTTTGTAAATTGAGTCTCTTCAATTAGAAGTGCCTTCCGAATGCACTTCAAGTGTCATTATTTTGAGGCTCTTCGTGGAAGGTGGCTTGGGAGAATAGGGAACTCTGGGCCCTTCGGAGCCAGAAAATGAAACCACCCAGCTCTGGGGCTGCTTTGTACAAGCTGTAGCCTGTAGCCTGACTGGTTACTTCATCTATACGAGCCTTGTTTTCTAATCTATGAAATGGAGATAATAATGCCACCTCAAAATGTTGTTGGAAAAAATAAATAAGCAGAGCAAAATTCCTGCAGCCAAGGGAGGAGATACATCTGCTCCCTTCCAAGTGGAGAATCATTTTTTAAAGTGAATAATCTTAAAAATCTACTTTGCAAGGTCAGATGTTTCTGATCGCAGCCTTAGCGCAGGACGCACGTCTGCTGAGTTCGCTCTCTGACTTAGGAGGCTTCTAGCAAACCCCGTCCGGGCGTCTCCCCTGCGGAGCCCACCCTGTTCTGACAGACCTTCTCACGTGGCCCATAGCAGAGGCTGCTACCTGCTGGGCTCCTGACTGCTTTGCCAAGTCTGCTTCGACCCAGCATGCTTGCATTCTTGAAGCTTAAGTCACATTCCTCTGCCCTGACTATCATCTACATGTCTCCTTCTAAATATCTTTACCTGCCCTTTTTAAATGTTATTTGGGTCTTTTTGGTTCCCAAAGCTCTTCCCCAGAAGAGTGGGATTTTGCATTTGCTTGAATCACCCATCTTTCCTACCTGACTTTGAGTTCCTTGAGAGGCCATGGCCACAGTCCAAGCACAGTGCACGAATGAGGGGCTAGCGACCCTCCCTGGAAACTCTTTCTGCAGCCTGATACCTGGAGCAAGTCACTTCAACTCTCCACTTGTTATCTGTGAAATGAGGAAATACCATAATGTCAGTGGTTTCCAGGCTGGAGTTCCTAGTCCTTAGGGAACCACAGTGGGAGAAATAGAGAAAAGGAGAAAATTACTCTGAATGTTTTGAAGAGTTCGAAAGAAAGTGTACATTTACTCAGTTAAGGCTGCACTGGTTCGTGTAAACACTGTCCCTTGATCTGATACCAGTTCTGTCTGGTGTCACAGGTACAATCACATTGCTCAGTGTGTGCATCAGTCAGGATTCTTGGTTGTGAAGAACAGAAACCAAGTCTGATTGACTAGAGCAAAAAATAACTGCCCTGGAAATTTGTCGGCTGGCTCTAGACAAAACAGAAAGGCAGGAGGACCAGGCTATGGAAGTGGACAGAAACCAGAGAAAGCTGGGCGATGAGGTGCTCAGCTAAGTTCCCAAAGGAGCAGCCTGGTGGGGGTGCCACTGGACACCAGACGCTGACCTGCTGGAACCACCCCACTACGGCACAGGATCTGTTGCCCAGTGGGGTGACTGCCAAACTATGGTGGCTGCTTTGTATCACTCAGTGCAGATGCAAAGTCTCAGGTGAGAGGATCCAGTTAGCTAACCTTAAACTTTCTGTGTCCAGCTGCTGGAGGACAGGGGTACTTGCTAGATACCTGCCAGTATTAGGTCTTGAGAGACTCTATTCTATTAGGAGAATTTCCCAAATATAGAAAGAGGACAGCCCCCGAAACAGCAAATGTCCTTTATGGTTGATAAATGTCATGATGAGTATACCACTTAGGACTTAATCAATGGGGAAATTTTTTATTTTGAAACATAGGAGCCATAAAAGAAGAAAATAATGAATTGGCTTGATGACTTTAAAAAAAAAAAATTGACCAGAGTAGATGTCTAATGTTACTTTCAAGCTTAGGTGCCCCCTGCAGGCAAGATAGAGAAATAAGAACTGAACTGATTTTTCTCAAACTTTGTTTCAGCAAACACAGTTGTCCCTCAGATCTGAGAGGGATTGGTTTGAGGACCCCCTATGGATACCAAAATCTATGAAGACTCTAATTCCTTATTTTATAAAATGGTGTAGTGTTTGCATATAACCTACACACATCTTCCCTTCCACATACTTATAGATTACTTATATAATACTTCCAGATTACTTATAATACCCAATACAGTGTACATGCTATGTAAATAGTTGTAAATACAGTGTAGATGCTAAGTAGTTGCCAGTGCAAGTTTTGCTTTTTGGGACTTTCTGTAATTTTTTTTAAAAATAATTTTGATCCACGTTTGGTTGAATTCATAGATACAGGACCTGTGGATATGGAGGGCTGACTGTATATGCCATTAAAACCTAGATTTTTTTAGAATTAATCGCTGCTCAGGAATAATTAGCCATAGCTGATATTAGGTTCTGCTACATATAAGAGAAAACAAGAGGAATACGGAGTTTTCTTTTACATTAAAGAAATCTGCTGGGGGAGGGTATAGCTCAGTGGTAGAATGCTTGCTTAGCATGCACGAGGTCCTGGGTTCAATCCCCAGTACCTCCATTAAAATAATAAATAAATAAATAAATAAATAAATAAATAAATAAATAAATAAAAACTTAATTATCTGCCCCCAAAATAAAAAATAAAAAAAGAAATTAAAAAAAAGAAATCTGGAGGTAGGCAGTCCCAGGGTGGTATGGTGGCTTTAGTTCATGAACCCATGCCTCTTTCATTTTAACTCTGCCATCCTGAGTAGTTCAGTGCTTTTATCCACAAGGACACCTCCTCAGGGTTGCTGGAGCTCCAGCCATCATGTCTACATTCCAGACAGGAAGTAGGAGGAATAGTGAAGGGACAAAAGGCAAAAGAGTGCATATAAACTGTCTGCCCATCTTAAGACTTCCTGAAAGTTGCAGTTAACAATATCTGCTTACATCTTATTGACCACATCTAATTTCAGGACAGCCTGGGATGTATATGATCTTTTAGCTGCTCACATAGCCACCCAACTATCAAGTGGGCGACTAGCAGCCTTTGCCTCCCCAAGGAACTCTCAGGATGACCAGGGGCAGTCAGAGGTCTAATCTGATGGCCGTTGGCTCTCTTGCAGCAGTTAACTTTATGGGTATCATCTAAGGCCAAGGAAGCCTCAGGGGGAGAGACCAGCACAGATGCCTTAGGAGCTGTCTTTCTGAAACACCTGGAAGTTGGTTATGGGTCCTTCCAGGATCTTCCTAGAGAATAACAAAAACAGTGAACATTTGTGGAGTGTTTAGCTTCTGCCAGGTACTGCATGATGAACTTCATCTTCACCATCTCACCTCATTCTCACAGCCTCTCCATGAGGTAAGGCAAAATTGTGCCCGGCCTGCAAAGGAGGAAACCACGGATTAGCTGGCAATAAATATCTTGCTTGATCACAGTTAGTATGTGGAAAGCCGGGGTCAAAACCTGGGGCTGTCTGACTCTGGGTGTGCTTCCATTTCACCCTGCTCTTTTAAAAGATTGCAAAGCTCCCAGCTGCTGCAAAGTCAGATTCTTAAGAACACATTTGCATCTTTTCTCGGTTGCTGCCTTAATTACACATAATAAAGGTATTTAGTTATAGAAGAAGAGCTGATGAGCCTGTACTGTAATAAAAAGCTCTTGCCAAGAGCTGTTTCCTTTGTCAGGAGAGAACTTGCTCAAAGACAGTGGGAAGCCGTGATTCATTCTTATGCCACAGTGTTACTACGAGAAATTCGGTTCATCGGGAGTGGCTGTCGCAGAACTGTAAGCTGAGACAGGCGTGCTGCAACCGCCACCGATGCCCGGACTGGGAAGTGGCGACAAGAGAAGACCAGCGCCGTCTGTGGCAGATTTATCAGGGTCCACACACTTTGTGGGCCGACTGCCTGTTTTCGTAAATAAAGCTTTAATGGGACAGAGTCAGGCTCGTGCGTTTGCAGCTGATTTACAGCTGCGTCCACACGACAGCAGCGTCCACACGACAGCAGCAGAGTAGGGGAATTTGCCACAGACACCACCTGGCGTGTGAATCCTAAAATACTCTCTGACCCTTTACCACCCCTGGCTTAGAAGGCAGGAGTTTGGATAGATCAGAGGACTCAGTCCTACCCTGTTTGGGTCTCTCTCTGGGAGGGTGTGCACTGACCCTGCCCTCTGACCCCGTCCAGGGCACCGTCACCTCGCCCCTTCGTGACTGCTCCAGCCTACTTCCTGCCTTCCTGTGTCCCCGCTGCCCCTGCAGTCTGCTCTCCACACTGCAGCCAGAGCGTTCCTTTGAAACATAAGCCTTTTCTTGCCACTGCCTCCCTCCAAGCCCTCTGAGGGCTTCCAATTCATGGAGTCAAGCCCAAAGTCCCCAGAGTGACTTGCAGGACCCTCCATCATCTGTCCACTGCCCACCGAGTTCCTCTCTGAGCTGTCTGCTCCACTGGCTCCCTCTGCCCGCTCTGTCCCAGCCACACCAGTCTCCTTACCTAGCCTTGAACTGCCAAGCACCGTCTCCACTCACAGCCATGGGTGGGGAGCCAGCCCCAAAATGACTGTCTACATCTGTGCCTCACAGCTGGGAGGCAGCAGCCCAGGCAGACCCTTGGCATTGCAGGGTGGCCTCGAGACTGGTTCTCATTGATGGAACGTAACAGGAAGTGGCCCTGTCACTTCCACCAGGCGTGCAGGTCTTAAGAGCTGTCTGTACCTTCTCCATTCCCCATCCACCCCTTACTGGGGAGGGCCTCAAGACTGTTGGAAACAGGAAAGCCACAAGCTAGAAGGCCGCTGAGTCTCTGGACCCAGATGAAGACTGCCCATCACCAGCAGCATAACATTGGACTGAAACACGATAAGAAAACATTCGTTGTGCTACACTTTTATTGTAGAGTTTTCGGGTTTGTTTGTCATGACAGTGTAACCTTGACTAACACAAGGTCTTTGCACTTGCTGTTCCCTCTGCCTGGAAGGCTCTTCCCCAAATATCTGTATGGCTTTCAACTGCTTTCAGGTCTCTGTTCAACTGCCATCTTATCCAAGAGGCTTTCCCAGATGATCCTAAAGGGAAGAGCAACTCACCTGCCACCCAGCACTCTCCACCTTGTCTGTTTTGTTTTGCTCAACACCCACGGTCATCTTACAGAGTCTCTGTTTAGCTTGCTGTTCAGTGTGTGAGTTGTGTGCCGTCTTCCTCACTCCACTAGGATGTGAGCCCCCACTTGCCCTGTGGCTTAGCACAGTGCTTGCCACAGCACAGAGGCTCAGTAAATGTTTGATGAGTGAACAAATGGCAGACCAACCATCTCAAGGACTGTCTTCCTGACTAGATACACAAAGATTGATGGGGAAAAGAATAAGGAGCAGATGGCGGGGTAGGGGGGAAGATAGGCTGATATGGTAGGATGATTCCCTTTGCAATTTTTAATATAAGTAAAGTGGTATTTGATGTCGGAGACAATGCCCACAGCAGGCACGTGGAGCCCTGCCCCCACAGGGGTGTGGGGCACGGGCGTAACACACTGTGAGGGCTGCTCTGTCACAGGGATGGGCATCAAATTTAGCCTGGGGGTCAGGGGAAGCTTGCCAAGGGAGGCAACACCTAGAAGGAACAGGCTGTGAGAAGAAGCCAGAAGAGGATTTCCAAGCATACGGGAGACCAGGAGACGTGCCACAGCCTGGAGGGTTTGAGGAGCCCTGAACCGTCTGATGCGGCATGAACTCAGGGACAGGCAGGGAGTGGAGGTAGGGGAGGGCCGAAAGGCCTGTGGGGCCAGATCATGAACAGACTTGCTTGTTATGCTAAGCAGCTTGAACTGCATCTTGAAAGCGATGGGAAGCAGGCAAGAGAGGGCTAAGCCTGAGAATGGCATAATCAGAGGTGTGTTTTATAAGGCTCTTTCTGGCAGCCACCTATAAAATGGGATTGACGAGGGCGTGAGATTAGAGACCAGGTGAGGCAAATATGTGATGTCCTGGAGTGGTCCAGGATCCCAGTGCCTCGCTGCTGCTGCAAGACAACACAGACCACATGGCCTCGCTCTAGCCAATGGGAGCCTGGGAAGCTGCTTCCACTTTTCTTCCTCCCTGTGCCAGGTGAGGGGGGTGGGTACCATCTGGGCTCTAGGAAAAGGCCGTGGTTTCCAGCAGTGGCATCTCTGAATCCTTGTTGAGCTCTGCACTCTACCTTCCCTCACTATCCAGCAGGGACCCTGCTGGGATGGCTGACCCTGATGAATCACTGCCACAGACCATTGCCCATGAATAGGCCAAGGGCACTGGCGTCCAGCTGAGGGGAGGATATTTGGGAGGCCCCGGGATTTTGGGTCTGCCATGTTGGAACATAAGTGTTTAGGGCCTTGGCATCTGAGGTGTCCAGAGGGGAGATACTTAGACCATATAACTGCATTTCAGATGAGTGGAGTTGGCCTTCTCCAGTTAGGAGAGGCTGAGGAAGACAAGGAGAGGTCAGCAAGCGGTAGCAGGAGAGCTTCTGAGACTCTTGGTTTGCTCCCAGGCACTTGGTAGCTTCCATGCGGCAGCATCCACACAGCAGCAGAACTCAATATGTGCATTTCCATCACCTCCTGAGCTCACCTACCCGTGGAGCACTTGCTGAGGATTGCGGGTGCGATGGGGAATGGGAGGATGGTGGATGGGGTCTCCAGGGTGTGCAGATAATTCTTGGAGCTGAGCAGTGAGTGAACCACAGGGGTCACGGCTTCCAGCAATGACTCTTGAAAGGAAGGGGAGGGTCAAGTCAGCCCTTATGTCTCACCTGGTTTGTGCTGTGAGAGAACATTCTGCATTTGAGGAGCTTGGAAAAGTCACGAGGCTGGAGTGAGCAGCACAGGCAGTGGGTGTGTGAGTGAGGTCGGAAGCGGAGGATGCCATGTGGAATGTTTGACAAGTGCCTGAAACAGGGTCTTACTGCCCAGGACTGGCTTTCACAGCTCTCTCTGGCCCTCGTTATGTATGGGTGGCTCGGGGCATTGAGTTAGATGCTCAGAAGGGCCAGCAAGCCATGCAGCTGGGTAAAGTGGGCAGGGGGTGACTGGTCTCCATCGAAAGGGGGAGCCGCCTATCATCTCCAGCCATTTGTTGCCCTGGGGCCCTGGGCCCAGCGTCATCAGATCTTCTGATTCTTTAAGAAAAATGCAAGATGCAGATTCTTATCAGATATCTCTTCTATCAGTCACCTTTTCTAGGTTAGGCTGTAGTAACAAACAGCCCCCAAAACATCAGTGGCTCATAGCAGTAAAGGTTCATTTCTGTTCCTGTTACATATCAGCAATGGGAGCTTTGCTCTGCGTGTCTTCTTGTTCAAGGATCCAGGCTGAAGAGCAGACCCCATCCTGGATGTGCTCCCAGGTGGCCGAGGGAGCTTCGGCTCACACCCCATCCACCACGGCAAGCCTGAGGCCACCGGGGGCCAAGCCTGAGCAACTGGGGAGGAGGGCGAATGCCCACCCGCCCCCACCTCCCACAGGGAGACACAGCCGTTCACACGGCCACTGGTGGGAGGACAGAGGACAACTGGGGCAAGAATACCGTTGGTCACATCCCTCTTTTTAAAGGTTGGCAACTGCACCAAAAGGGTCATAAAAGCTGGGTGGAGCCAAACAAACACAGGGAACCACAGGCCGTGAATTTACAACTTCTCATTTATAGGGTCAGAGATGGAGTGAACAGTCGTGCTCTCTTCCTGAACCACAGACACCGGCTCAGAATCCTGTGAGCTTAGTAGTCCTTTCAAAAAGAGAAAAATGGTTATTATGCCTTCACATTATGGGTGACTCTATACTGGCTCCTCGCAATCACTACTTCCTTTTATAGATGCTCGTAGATTTCCTGTAAACAATTCTTTTCATAAATTTTACCCAGGATCCAGGTTGCTTACCATTTGTGGTTTTCAGAACTCACCGTCTTCTATTTTTTGCATTCAGGACGTATGTTACCAGTCTTGTTCTCCCCAGAACTCAGCCGTGACATTTGCAAGACCTTTTGGCACCCAAGGGTTAAATGGTTTTGGGCCAAGAAAGTGGACTCCACTTCCAACAGTAGGAAGCTCTCCTGCATTCTCTTTGTTATTTCTTTGTAACAGGTGTGTCCTGGGTGAAGCCAAGACCGTCCATTTTCTTTGTAAATCATGTGGGTAGGATCTGTGGAAGTTGCCATTCACACCTGCATCCATCTTTGTCTGGAAGAAGATGGTGAGTTGACTC